>NC_045736.1:7058189-7067422 GCF_008692095.1 Etheostoma spectabile | reverse complement strand
GTGTGTGTGTGTGTGTGTGTGTGTGTTTAGATCTGTGAAGTCTTGGCAAGAGATTGAACATACATAGTTACCAGAATATGGAGCTATTCCTGATTCCTGACTTCTGCTGAGTGACTCTTGAGCAAGGCTCTTGTCATCAATATTCTCTTACGTCCTTTCTCATTGATTCACTGACAGTAAGAGAGAGTTGAATTAGCCGGCTAGCTCCAGTTGTCTGGGTTGAAAAGAGTTCACTGTTCCCTGACTGAAGAAGACTGACTCAAGGTTTATAAAGCTCCTCTTTGTTCCTCCAATAAACACCTCTCCCTGGTGTAATGCAAAATGCATATTAGTAAAATTTTACACTTAATATTCAAACTAAATTTCAGGGTTGTCCTCTGTTCCTCGCAGATTTGAATGTATTCAAATTCAAGAGGTTAAGTTTCATGGTTGTTAAAAACCTTGAAAATCTCTACTTTTGTGTGAAATTTGCTCTGCAGATGAGAGAAAAATCGGGTTCTGCCTTTTTTGCAGAGTAATAAACACACTGACAGAAAGGCTGTCCCCGAGCTTTGTCCTTCAGAAAGACTAGTGCTGTTTATTCATAGTTCTGTTTTAAAATAGCAGCTCTGATGAAAAGAAAGAAACAAAGTATTGTGTAACCATCACTCTCTCACCTCCACTTGCCAAAAACATCATACAAGATGTAGATGGCTGTTAGACAGAAGTCTTAACATGATAAGCCTGTATAAATGAAGGATGTATACATTAATTTAAAGTAATATTCCAACAATGTTACACGTTAAATTCAGTTTTACCTGAGTAGTACCACTCAGCCTGTGAAAGCCTATGCTACTAGGGGTGTGGAGTTTTAAAGATGTCTACAGAGGTGCAATATGGGAAGTGTCCAGCTTTTTGGGTGGGAATATCACTATTTAATGACTACAACTCAGAATATCTCATTTTCTGCTGCATCAATCTTAACTATTTGTTGTTGTTTTTTTGTCTGTGTACAAGTTGATGGTCGACCATCAACCTGCTATGGGGCCACAGGGCAAAAAAACAAACAGTTGACCTATTAACTCTCCATTCCTTCCACTCCCTGTGCACTGTACAAAGTTGTCCAACTTTGTCATTCAGTATTAGTCTAGTCTGTGTTGAATAGTGTCATTCAGTGTTATTTTACTCTTGTTACTTCTCTTGTCTACTCTGTACATAAAGTACATGTCAGTCCAGTTTGAAAAGGGATCTCTCCTCTGTTGTTGAGGTTTCATGTCGAAGGTAAAGCCGACAGATTATAGTGGACTCATTAGTGTTTCAAAGATGCAGCGTTCAGAATCAGGATGACAACAAATCACAAACGAATGTGTATTTTGTCAAAAGACAGACTTAAACTAAATCAAAATCAGGGCCCAAATTTTTGTTTTGTCTGTCTCATGCTTCAAGTCTTGACTTTAACCAAGTGCTTAAACACACAGAAGAAGTTATCTTTGCACACCTGTATGCAGATGTGTGAAATGTCAGATGAAGGTCCCTAGACCAAAACATATTGTTCTGTAGCTATTTAATGAATCCACTATAAAGATTTAATCATTAGACATAGTGTGCATTTGTTGACCAAGTGTGCACAGAATGCGTGTCATGTGCTTAATTATCGAGGAATACACGTGTCTCTGTATTAACTGGGATGAGTGCTCTCTGGTTGATTCAGAATAATCATGAATGTTCTTTCCATATTGTAATCTCATTATGCGCTGACAGGGTGTTCTTGTCTCATTCAAACAAGTTTAATTGTCTCGGTGGCAAATTTATCCCATGTCTCTTTTTTCTTTCTTGTGGCTAATGCTTTCTCTTCCAATCCTCTCTCTTTTCTTTTTTTTCTTCTTATCTGTCCCCCTCTTTATGCGTCTCCCTGTCCATCTTTGCTAATGTTTGTCTCACCTCATTAGTGGTGTCCATTATCTGTGAGGGGAGCTAAAGATGCAATGTTCAGAATCAGGATGTCAACAAGTCATTTCCTGCAGGAGTCACAGGACAGTGCGTGTGAGTGTGTGTGTGTGTGTGTGTGTTTGTGTGTGTGTGTGTGTGTGTGTGTGTGTGTGTGTGTGTGTGTGTGTGTGTGTGTGTGTGCAGGCAAGCGTGCAAGTATGTGTGTCAGGGCTACTAATGATCTACAAATCCCGTGGTTGTGTTGCGGCCCAGGCTCCGTGTCAGCGCTACTTATTGGCAAACATGAATATGGGCTTTACAGCACAGCAGCTGAGATGTCTGGGATCACACAAACAAACACACACACACACACACACACACACACATACACACAGACGCATGAACACATATTAGTTTCTATCACCACACTAAGTGGAATCCCTTTATGTACAAGAGGGATTCCTGCACTAGCTCAATTACACCTCCTAAATATAAAAAAAAAACAATCTTAAAATACAGAAAATGGAAATGTGCTCTTCATAATGAAAAGCTTAATCTAAAAACAGGTTTACATTGAAATAGGGCTGTGCAAAGTAATGGCGTTGCATTCCAAGTGGTGCAATTACACAAATATTTGTGTTCATCTCAGTTAACCTTTGCATTCCAAGTCATCGTACAAGTTGGCACTGTCAATATTTTATGTTTATTTCTGCGTCCAACATGGGGGTCCTGAACCCCACTGAACCCCACTGAACCCCACCATTGATGGGTGTTCTTCGACTTCAGCTAGTATTAGCCATGTTCCATGTTGTCCTGATACAAAGACACAGTATAGGAATATCCAGAAAGACGACGTCGACAGCAGAAACAGTTTGATAAGTCATGTAAGTGTAATTCACACTACGTCAGAACTTCTTGGCAAAGGCGTTCCCATATCCCATTTGGTAAATCTTTTCCCATCAAAGGCAAAAACCACCTCAAGAGAGCGTAAAATTGTTTTGACGCAATTAAAGAAGAATTTTGACGTTTCCATTCATCTTTTCGAATGCAATACTTAAAAAATATGCATACTTTTTTTGGAACGACATGACACAACACATGAATCTGAGTTTCTCTTAGCTCTCTCTCTTGGTTGATGGTTGTGATATCTTCTCTGCCTCACTTTGCTGACAACAGCATGTGACAGGGTCAAGCGAAATCTGCCCTCTCACATTGTGTGTGCTCTTCGGGCTAAAAAGACTTTGGAAGATGTTCTGCAGGAATTAAGAAACATTTACAATGAACTGAGTATAACAATTCAGAACTCAAACATTACACAACAGTATACAATATAGACCATACTAAATACACAACAACACAACCATAATATGTATAACTTTAAAGAAAGGAATCTCTGTGAGTGTGTGAGTGTTTCTGTCATTTGAATATATCGAACTTTCATCAGATGTATCTCGGCCTGTTGGACCAGCATACCGGTTAATGGCCCCAGGACTGTGGGACCGTCAGGGCTTCAGGACTCTTCAGTAG
The DNA here is from genome assembly GCF_008692095.1 of Etheostoma spectabile. Lineage (NCBI taxonomy): Eukaryota > Metazoa > Chordata > Actinopteri > Perciformes > Percidae > Etheostoma > Etheostoma spectabile. The sequence goes on along the minus strand of NC_045736.1, from coordinate 7,063,987 downwards.
CGGGTTACCGGCGATTCATACTTCTACTTGGAATACCTAATTAATTTCTCCGCTAACTGTATTTCACTGTGTGGGTTTTTCACTGCTGGATAAAGCCTACTAACTTTACGACCAAACTCGGATTCACTTCCCTCAATGTCCGGGAACATTAGGCTTTCATCATACGGTTTAAGTAGCCTTTAAATCATGATATTTCGGGGTTGCTGCCATTTTTGGCAGTGATTTGGAATTTAGGACAGGATCTATGCCGTACTCAGGAAATCCTATCATTAGACAAGGATTTCTTTTTCCTAAATGCAGTTAGGAAAGATGTTTCTGTGATACCAAAAATCTGAAATGTCATCCTAAACTAGAATAAGGATTTCAGACTTAGGAAGTTTCTTTAATGAGACTCCTGGTTCTAAAATGAAAATTGTTGAAATCATATATATACAATTTATTATATGGTTTAACAGCAAATGTTCCTGCGACATGGTCAGACGTATTTTGCTGCTCTTTTTGGCTATGTCAGTTTTCCCCCAAATAAATATAAAATTCTGTTTTGTTCTGAGCGTGTTCGAGTTGTTAGTATTTGAGTCTTTTTTTTCTCAACAACTGGGCTTTTATGTCTTGATACAGGCTGCAGGAAGTGTTGATCTGTCCTTGTGTTTTGGACAGAAGTGACTCTGTCTGTCTGTCTGTCTCTCTCTCTCTCTCTCTCTCTCTCTCTCTCTCTGACTAATGCTCTGACTGTGGGAAAGTCTTGGCCTGTCCTTGGCCTGGTACGACAGATTCCACCCCATGATGCGAGGCGACAGATTCCCTACATATCAGACGACTCGGGTGTCAACGTCCGCTTCCTGCCCTGACGGACACACAACACACACACACACACACACACATACACACACACACATACTGACACCTGAACCCCAGTGTCAAATCTGCCTTCCTGTCCTGTGCTCAGGGTTAGTGGCCCAGTCCGCGTCCACACAGCTGCCAGTCATCTCAGGTTGCAGCACTCAGTCTGAAAATAGCTATGACCATCAACATCCAACATGCTAACCATCAAGCTTCCTGTTAAAGCAACGATAGAAGCATTGGGTTACAGAGAGAGCGGAGGAACTACTTACTACAACTACTACTTATTGTCAAACAGAGAGAATAGAGTAGAAGAGAAAAGGCTGAAGTCACAGACTTTCACTTAAAAACACCCTGAAGCAGCTGAATAGAATTTAGCCAAACACATTCTCTGTCCCATCGCTTGGTCAGGTGCCTTTGACGTTTTAATTGGCCCTAGAAGTATCCTTTGCATCATAACTAAACTCTCTTTATCTGAACGTGCTTGGTCGGGACTATTGGCGTCACTTTTGACGCAGTTAGGTTAAGGAAAAGATTGTGGGTGGGCTTACAAAAGGTACATTTCCATGAAAAGAACAGGACAGTTGGGTTTAGGAAATGTGACATGTGGGACACAAACCCAGGTATCAGGGGTAAAGGTCCTGTGTTGTCTGACCCATCCACCACCCCAGCCACCTTCCCTACGCGGAATTTCCGCCTTTCCTACCACTCTCAACGTTTGTCTCTCTTATTGCTACGCCATCCTCAAGCGTTGCATAGCTACTGCTCTGCCTGGTGCGTTCTACATACATGCTGAAAGGTGCTTTTTGCGTTGTATCTGACACTGACAGCCACGGCCCAAGCGTGCGAGTTCAAAGTGAGAACTGGTTGTTTAGCCATCATTTGTTTTATGATGTGCTTTTCTTACTGTCATGTCAAAATGTCTTCAATGAAAAAGCCACATTCTCTCTCCTCACACTTTTGTTTTCTTTCCTGAATTTCACATCCACCTACACACCTGCCCCCCAATCACTTCATTACCTCAGTCAGTGTATAGACCAGCCCCTTTATTCTTTTTCTCTGCCAGATCACCTATTGTGCAACCCAGTCTTACTGGTTCAGCCTTCTTGTCCCGGCCTGTCTTGTTGTGACTTTTGCCTTTATTTTACCTCACTGCAAATAAGCAGCATCCATCCTTCTTTGCTGCTTGAATTATTTTGATGTTTAGTTATATGAAGAAGAACAATAATCAAACCATCTGCATCTGTATGTTCTGAATCCCTCTGTTCAACTGGCTGGACACTGGAAGGCCACATGAGTGAGTTCCCCTGTCAAAGTTTAAACAGATTGAATTCAGATCATCTTTTTTTCAGGAAGACATTTTGACTTGTCACAGTAAGAAAAGCATGAACAAATATTGAAATTGATGATTGCTGTTTTCTCATTTAGCTGCTTTTAATTTCAAGTTCCTTATATTGTGCATGCTGCCTCACTGTCACTCTCACTGGAACACTTAAATAGAACTGGGCCATCGTTTGTGTTATTAGTAACACCTGGGCTTTTGCTAGTATGACAAGTCAAAATTGTCTGCTCTGAGACAGGCCTCTGGATAGATCTTGCAGATCAGGTATGATCACAATTTCACTAAGATAATACAGCGCTGAAAATTGTGAGCCACAGTCTTGATAAATAAAAGTTTTATTTTCAACATTCTATTTTGTTCATTTATATTGTAAGATCCAGAATAAACAGTGATATAGCATTTTTTTAAAGGTAAAAAAATGCAAATTAAGGAAATGAAAGAACAGAATAGACCACACTGCAAAAATTCATCATCATAATCATCATCATCATCATCATTTTGAACTGAGTCCTAAACCTAAAGCTGCTTGTAGGTGACTAGAAATTTGCTCTTCATTCACCACATGGCAGAGTGCAGAGAATAATCAGGCTCTTCTCATGAACCATTCAAACAAATAGCTACAATAAGTAATGCACTGTAATTCACATGTATTCCACAAAATTATTGCTGCATGCATTACATGCTGCTGCTGTATAAGAGCGCCGTGGTCAGTGTAGGGTGGGGGTTGGGATTGGTGGGTCATAAAACACACAGCTTTCAAGCAGGGGAGTTTTCAACTAGTTGTTTTGGTGCCTCAACTTAAATAACTTGACTAGTTTAGTATTTTTCTCCAAATGAAAGTCATAGACCATGATTTGCAAAAGTCAGTTCTCAACTAGTTGACTCAGGAGGAGAAATGAGTAATTTCTGAGTCAGAGTGGTCAGAGTCATTTTAAGTCTGGGGCTCAATGGAAAAGAGGCCCTTATCTGGTGAGTAGGTGTTCATAGGGCCTATTTCTGGTTGGAGTGCTGACAGGCGAGCTCAAGTGTTTCCTCTGTTTTAACACACACACACATACACACACACACACACACAATCTCACAGAAGCTAAGCCACACATATTTGCATGCACACACACTAGTGCTGTGGTGAAACCCTCACAAATCACACTCAACATTACCCTGTCACTATGGCAACTGTGTGTGTGTGTGTGTGTGTGTGTGTGAGTGAGAGAGTACATCTATGCATGTCATCATTTCTTTGTTTATATAAACAGTGTTTAGGTGTCTACGTATGTGGATTCAGCAACATCCCACCTCTCTTTATGAAGAGGATATTTTAATACTAATAATAATTAAATACTCCAAAGAGTCTTTATCTAATAAGGTCTGGTAGCAAATTCTTTTACGTAAAACATCCATGATACTCACTTCATCCCGATTCAAAATATTCATGGGTGAGAATTCAGTGAGGGATCATGCATTACCAGTGAACCTCCTGTCTGTCAGGTAAAAAGAAGCACCGGGGAGTGTATCAGAGGAGACAGTTAGATGTGCACGCCTTTGAAGGTTAACAGAAGTTAGCAGTGATGAGAAAAATGAATATTTAAAACTTTCAAAAAGCAGCTCAAGACCCACCAGTTTAAACTTTGTTTTGTCGGGTGTTTGTGGTGCATTTTTGTACCCTGTCTGTTGGGTTGTTTAAGGGCTGTTTATGCATTTGATCTGCTTGTGAACCACCTTGCAACATATGCTCTTTGAACATTACCATAAATAACCACATTCTGGATATTGCCAAACAAAGAAGGATTTTAGGTTATATGATGTGCAGTATTTTTCTGTATCTACTGTATTTTGACCTTCTGTGAGCCTGTGTGCCTGCCTGTTCAACTCTTTCTGTAAGGATATACAGCAGTTTGGATGTGCCTGGATCATTAAAGCTAAAATGGATGAGGGTGCTAGGTTACAAGGGGCTTTCTTGCTTCATTAATAATCTACAGGAGACCAATTCACCTCCAGACAACTGGAATACTAACTAACCTCGTGTGTGTGTGTGTGTGTGTGTGTGTGTGTGTGTGTGTGTGTGTGTGTTATGTGTACTATGTTTAACTACATTTGTGGGGACCAAAAATTGGTATACTGTATACTTATGGGGTCCTACAGCTTTGTGGGGACAAATGCTGGTCCCCCACACTTTAAAGGGCTGTTGGAGGAATAAGACTTGGTTTTAGGATCAGGGTTAGAACAGGTTATGGTTAGGGTTAGGGTGGGGGTTAAGGTTAGGCATTTAGGTTTGATGGTTAAGGTAAGGGTAGGGCTAGGGAATGCATTATGTCAATGACTGGTCCCCACAAAGATAGTGAGACACACGTGTGTGTGTGTGTGTGTGTGTGTGTGTGTGTGTGTGTGTGTGTGTGTGTGTGGTTGTGTGTGTGTGTGTGTGTGCGCCGTCGTCCTAGTCATCCTGTCTGGAGGTCAGCTTAGGGAAGTAGAGGACGTCTCCTGTTCACCACCTAATGGTATGCTTAATTTAGCATGTGGTTGGTGTTGTGTGGATTTCCTCCATCTCCAACAAGTTTAATTTTTTATTTCCTAAAATGTGGGGTCACGTAAAAAATATGTTGCATTACTTCAAAAATGCATTTGTTACCCAACAAAGACTTGAAAAAAAGTTGTTTCTAGCATAGGTTTCTGAGGAGCCACAATGAAGTTCACAGTGGTGATGTATATAAAAATAGGCATTTTAACACGGTGGAGTCTTTGGGGATTGACTCGCTTTTGGAGCAAGCCCTATTCAAGGAACTGCAGTTTCTGACTTCATCATTCAGCCCTGGAGTAATAGTACAATTTCCTATGGAATTCGTAGTAGTACTACGTTGTCAGTAACAGTGCGTTTATAACGCTCTTCATCTGCGTTTTTTCAGTTTTCGGCCTCACGTGCAACAAATCAGAAACACTCCACAACACTACTTTAATCAATTGGCTGTCCCCACAGGCCACGCAATGGCTCATTACGCTATATAAGCATAAATGCAACCCAAAGCTTATTATTACCTCTCAAGTCTATTTTCTTTTATTTACATACTATACTGAAACTAATTAAATGCCCTTCATTATCAGTGAACATTTTGCCACTGACATTTCCTCATAGTGCTAATAAAAAATGTAATCCAGGTGCATTTACTTCAAAGCATATTTCCTGTTGCAAAATGGAGCAAAAACACAACTATTCTCATTCTCATTCAATTTACAATTAATTAGTTGTGTCCTTAAATATCATGTTTTGTCTTGCCAACAGTAATTTTTTTTTTTTTTTTTAGGTAGATTACTGATTTCAGCACAAATACAACTGCTGCTACCATAGGTGTAAATCTCAGCGGGGTCTTAGGAATATCATTAAAAACCATGCTGTGTTTTGTAAATAACGTAACAATGTATACTTAAAATATCTGTGTAAGTAGTAAACCAATCCAAACCCTAAAATGTGCTTTTTAAGTTCAGAAACATTTTTAGACCCCCCTCCCTTGCCTAAACCTAATATTTATGTGGAGGACGCAAGATCATTTTCTAATTATAATATGACCGCATGGTGGACCTAAGAACCTAACTCATAGACATCTGACGTTAAAGATTTGTG
>NC_045736.1:7049388-7058179 GCF_008692095.1 Etheostoma spectabile | reverse complement strand
CCAGATAAAATGACAGAGAAAAGAAAATAGATCATACATGTGTGAAATTCAGACATAAGATCCTTTTTCAATATACCAAAATGCCAAGTCAGTACAATAAGTCCTCATATCAAGACAATTTGGTTACATCATAATAAGCATGGGTGCTGATGGAAAGACTAACGTCACTATGTCACAGGGAAAGGAGACAGCAAGAACTCAGGAACTGGGAGACCAGGAAGAGTCAGGTGTAGTCTCAGGTAAGTGTGTTGAGCTTAGTTAATATTTTTGGAGGTGCATGGCTGTCAGGGTTGTAGATGGGCTTTACCAATGGCTCACGGATTTACATCATGATCAGCTAATTTAACAAGTGTACAAAAGCATTGTATGTCTTTTCACCTTTTCAAAATAAGTCATTATGTTTTGAGGTATTTTTGTGGCTTGATTGTAAACTTAAAAAGAAATAAATGGTTTTAAAGTAGAATATTTTGGTCAATTTATTCATTTTTATTGAATCAAGAGAAACACTGAAAAGAAGGATGGTGGTACAGTCTCCATGATTCACTACTGATAGTATTAAGGCTTTCCTTCCTTTCCTTTCCTCTACAAGTATGATTTATGGCTGTATTATATGTTTTCCCCTTCAAAAATTGCTCTTCAGAAGTTTTTATGTTTATTGTTTCCACCCAACTGTTGAGACTGAGATTTATGCCCACGACTGCTACTACATATGATACTGATGAAAAAAATGCAATCAAATGTCACAAAAAGAAAATAATCTAAAACAATAACACAAAATTATACATCACAAGATAGACTAATGAAAAATTGCAAAAAACGCTATCTTTAAAACCCAATCATAGTACAGTAGTAGTAGTATTAGTAGTAGTGTACAGCTGTACAGCTCCATTTCTCTTAATGAGTTCAACCCAACAACGGCAGCGTTTGAAATCTGTTGTTGTTGTTGTTGTTGTTGTTGTTGTTGTGTTGAAGGTGCCCTCAGACTGGACTGAACCAACTTAGAGGGATGGATGAGCGGATGACATTAATGATTCATGGCTGGGGTTTGGTTTTTGTCGGTTACTGGCAGAGCGCCTGATGTCCCTCCAGACTGGCTAAATGATGATGTCATGCTTTAGAGTATCGATTAAACTCTCCCCTTTAACACATCACTCTGTGTCTTTTTCTCTATTGTTCTCTGTGCTTTTCTCTCCCCTTCTGCCTCCCTCTCCTCTCCTCTCCAACTAACAATGACCTCATCAAGTCCATCATCAGAAACCAGATGCGGCCGCTAAAACAATAAAGATCCTATCCAGAGAGTCATAAAACACATCATAATCAGATGGCCCATGCCAGGATCAATAATTTCCAGTTGGACCCGGTACCCTAGAAGGTAGTTTTGGATGCTGCAGCGGGATGCAGAGGGGGCTGAAAGGATTGATGGGGGCCGCGAGTTGGGTTACATCTAAAGTGCACCAGAGAATCAATAGTTTGTGGAGGCTTTGGCTCACCGACTGAGTTATGGACCGGCCCCTCATGGGATCTGAAGCACATAGGCCTGCTCTACAGAAGAGCCCTGACTGAAACAACAGATTGTGTTTCACTTTCAAAAAGCATTAGACTCCTCATCAATAATGTTAGACAAGATATATGCCTTCTGCAAAAAAACTGTGAAGGCCTGTTTTTTTTTTTGGTATACAATAGAGAGGAAAATTCCCCCCACTTCCGGTGAACCACCATGAGAACTTATTTTGGAAATATATAGTAGTAGTAGTTAATGGTGAGGGACAAATGTTTTTGATCGCTTATGAATTTTACCATGAATTACACATAAAGATAAATAAGTTGCAGATTGTTGGAAAACTGTTGAAGTGTGATAGATAGATGGATAGATATATAGATAGCTAGATAGATAGATCAGTAATTAGATGGACTTTATTAATCCCAATCTGGGAAATCACTCTGTTAGACCAGCAAGTTACAAGGATATACACACATACTCACTTACTTACAGAAAATACAATATACAAAAAACAAGATAAAAAAAAGATAAAATAAAACAAGATAACCAAATATCAAAATACTAGAACACCTACTAAAAAAATATACTTAGAGTAAGGAAAACAATGTGTGTATATGCAAATGTAGAATGAAATTTACAACCCACATACATAGTGTATATAACAAAATAAAATCTGTACAACATTAAATATGAAGTAAACCATGTTCAAGTAGCAAAATAGTGCAATATTTGGAATGTGTGAAGTAAAGAGAGAGTTATCTCACAATGAGACTATGAATATCTTCACAGTAAGACTGTGAAAAAGCGTAATTAGAAAGACTACACACCCCAAAGTTGCTCAAGAAGCTACAATTGCAAGTTTGTTTCCTACCTACTCACATGAGCAAAGTGTCTTGCTTGTTCTTTCACTTCCCTGCTGGAATAAGACCAGGAGTAAGAGTCAGTTAAGATAATGTTACATTATTCATGGAAGAAAGCTAAGTTACCTAGCTTAGCAAGCAAGGTGATGCAAAACAAGCAATGTAGTTCACTGTGCGGTTTCATACAAAACTAAATAGTACTGCAACAAACCTACAGCAAACTGCAAGTTTCGTAAATTGGCAAAAATATATTTTAATCTGATAAACACCGTACAGTATGTGTAATTCAAGGCTCAATTCAAACAGTGTTAAAAAATTGTTTGTCCCTCGCCGTTGACATTTTTTTCCAGAACAAGGCCCCATGGGGGACACCAGAAAGGGGACTTCAACGTAAGCACAGAGTTCCAGGACCACACAGTACCTGTGCATGGTACCAGGACCACCGAGTTGCAAAACAGAGTATGATGACCACAAACTCAGGACACTCACAGGACAGAATACCAGGACAACAAAATCTCTGTCCTGTGTTTGGACGACCAATTCCTCCGGCCTGCAAATTCGCCTCTATGGCCAGGAGGAGGTCTGTCCCAGTTGTCCTATGAAAAAAAACTATATGTCTTCTTTTGACAGCAGGTGTAACTGGGCCCCAACCGTGTTGTTTTTCACAATTTGAAAGCTACTCTGGGCCCCACACACCCCAGTGCACAGTGAGGCGAGGATGGAGAACCTGCCAGTTGCCTATGCCTTTCTCAAAGATGAAGTCATGCAAGTGCAAGTGAACACGGCCACTTCAGTGAAACTGCAGATTGCTCATTCTCAGCATTTTATTCTGTACTCAATGCATATTCTTTGATTTGTATTCAATATTGGATATAAAAACAGGGCCCACATCAGGTCTCTCACTTTCCTCTCTCTGTGTGTTGCCGTTCTCGAACTCCCTTTGCTACAGGAAACAGCAACAAACTTCAAGCTACACGCTGAAAATGTCAAGTTTTGAAGAATAATTGGATTGTGCAACAAGGCAGGCCTGCTTGATGAAATAATTGTTAAGGTTTACAAGGAATATGTTTACTGCATTTACTATCGAACTGGGATGTTTTGGGACAGATTGGTAAGGATTGTTGTGGATAAAGTACCCACGGTGATACACTGGTAAAAGCAAATTATGTACTGCATGTTTCCAGCTAATTTAATAGCTGACATTACTGTATAGTGTGAAAAGCTAGCTTCATTTAATATTGTATGTGGTGTTTTCTCTTGCTGGGTGCAAATGGTCAACAGAAACAAGTTTCTTTCCAAGATCGTTTTGCAGAACCACCGTCTCTGCATCCGGAGCTGAGCTCCATTAAAGACAACTGTGTTTGGTCTAAAAAAATGCCAAGGACCCGGATCCTTTAAAAGAAAAAAAAAATACATATCCCAGAATGTATCTGTGGTGTGACCAGACCTGATTCCAAACGCTGTGGAGATAGGTCTGGAAATGTGAGACTTAAGTGACTGTAATTCTTATAAAGTAAAAAAAAAAAACTGCAAAAAAAACACTATGAGAAATGGCAACACAAACCCTTTTGTACTTTATTTCTCTTTCAAGTTTGTACTGTTGCCGTTACTGCCTTGAAAAAAAGAAAAAGAGACGATAGTACAAACTCTTTATTTGTAAAATCCAACTTTATTCTTTTTTCTTTCTCCCTCTTCTCTTTCTTAATATGAGCTACTAGTGCTTCAGTACTGACTACTGGAGTGTGTGCTCATTAGAGCAGAACAACCAATCATGGGACTTTTCACAGATCACTGTGTTTCACTCAGGATGTTTGGACACAGCCAGCGATTCTGCTCGACCACGTTTGTGTGTTCAGGTACACAATGGAGGCCAGACTGAGGCATGCACATACACTCGTGCACACACACACACACCCACACACACACACACACACACACACACACACACACACACACACACACACACACACACACACACAGAGTGAGTGCTCCACATTTGCCTTGCTGAACTGCAATGCAGAGCTCCATTCATAGTTAATCAGTGGAGAGGAAATGTAGATAATCTAGATTCTAATTATCCTTTGCAGTGGCCTCTTTCCTCTCTCATTCTCTCTCTCTTTCCTCCCTCATTTATTTGCCTCTTTCACATCTTTTTTCATCCAAATTTGTCTACCGCCTCGTTTCATCTCTGTCAGCTCCACTTTTCTGCCTTCACCCCCTCATTCTCCTCACCCCTTCCTTTGCTCCGCCAAGACTCGTTTTTTGTTGAATGATATATCAAACAGTAGCTAGCTGCTGAATGAAAAGGATTTGCTAACACCCCCTCTTCTGCAATCTTTCTCTCTCTCTCTCTCTTTCTCTCTCTCTCTCTCTCTCTCTCTGTCTCCACAGTACAGAGTGATCCGCAAGAGGGGATCAAAGGGAGTATTAATTCCACTCAAGACATGCATACACATATGCAAGCGCACGCGCGCGCACACACACACACACACACACACACACTATGCTGAGAGATATTCATTCATTAGAGCTGCACATCTTAGTTTCACACATCACTGGCCTTTAGTTAGTGAAAGCGACAAGGGAGATAGAATGAGGGAGTGTGAATGTGCATGCATGTCTGTGTATGCTCTCAATTAGTTGTTTTTCCTAGTACATGCACCAATTTTGTCTGCACATACACATACACTATTGCTATAGGAGTATGTTCACGCTCATGCATGGAGAGATACATCAGCATACACATGAATGGATGCCTAATTGTGCGTGCATGCTCCTTTGCATTGCTGTCTATGCAGTTGCTCTCCGCTGCCTGCATGCTTGCTGAGATCTGCTGTCACATGGCCTCTGGTCAAGAACACACGAGGCAGTGGCAGTGCAGAGGAAAATAATCACATCTCACCCTGTCAGGATTTTCTTCTACTTCTCGACCTGCATGTGACAAAACACTTTAGTGGGCTAGTAATCATCAGCTTTGTTACAAATTATCTGTGGCTGTAAATCTGAGATGTTATATTGTTAATGGTTACATCAATAACTAATCAACAGTTTTTACACCCAATCCTGCAGGATTTCTGTTCATTGCAGCTCAAACTCCTACAGCTGCATCATCTCTCAGTGTTTTACTGGAAACATGTCTACCTCACCCTGCAAGAAAACAAGACATGTGCAGACCTTATGGATTAAACTTGAAGCTCTGGGACCTAAAATTGGATGAAAATGTAATGGACCCGGTCCCTGTTTCTCTGTTTGTGCTGTTTCCCATGGCAGCAGATACAAACCAGATGCTGGCTTGTCCGATTTCTGAGAAGCAGTGGCATTTGCTACTATCTTTAAAGATCAGATTACGATAAGGGATGGTTGTTGTTTTTTTGGTTATTGATGTTTGAGTGAAGTTTAGGTAACTGTATATTACACATAGAGTGCAAGAGAGTGAAGGACAAACTCAACAGCAACTTTTAGTGCATATGGTGCACATAGCGCCTACATTGGACTTAATACTGTATATCTGATGTCCGCTGTATCTCTTTGCAAAGCTCAAATGTGTTTAATGCACCCAACAGGCAGTTGGTTGAGTGGGTAAATGTGAGCATCTCAACCCTTCAAGAGGGATTTACGGGATTTTTTACCATAAAATGTACTCACCATAAAAATCCTCAGTCAGAGCTACAGCTCTCTTTTTCTTTTGCCACTGTGTTTAATCAACACCTTCGTCTAGCAGCAAACTGCAAATGTGTGATTAACATGACGTGAGACCTTTTGCCCCATCAGACAGACAGCATCGGGTTTCCAGCTGTAAGCACTGCTCTCACTCTGCATTGTGCGTGTGTGTGTGTGTGTGTGTGTGTGTGTGTGTGTGTCAACATGTACAGGCCAACCACCAAGAGCTTCCACTGTAATTACACCAGGCATTACACATACCTTGACAGCACATTAATTCCTGCTATGAAAAAGAGTGAAAGGAGGAGAAAATCAAAGTGTCTTGGGGCTAAAAATAGCAGTGTTCGCAGCGTAAAATACAGTTGTTGCCCTTGTAAAAGTGTGCCACACGTAAGAGTTCTGTTTAAATAATGATTATGTGTGGTGGTTTTCACTTTGAGCTTTATGGTAATCAAAATACCTCTTGTTTGTCTTGTTTATTGTACACATGGTAACACAAAGGTAAACATTAAAACAGACTAGATGCTTACACACTGATCTACAAAGGGGCTTGAACAAATTATTATTAAAATAAAAATTATTATTATAAACTATCAGTTGTTAGACCCCAGTCATCTTTAGTCTTAGCCGTTTGTGGCCTACATGCTGCTTTTCATAAAGGTGAAAGTACGGTGGCCGACAAGAGCAAACACCCTGCAACTTAAGAAAACACTAGCAAATTAAGAAAACAGCTCCAAACCATAGACCGTTAATATTAATCAATATATATATATGTATATAGTCTATGCTCCAAACTTCCGGGGTCAAAAGTCAAGATGTTTGACTTAGAGCTCCCCCTAGAGACCTGGAGATCTTCCGTTGTGTAATCTGGATGAAGTGTTTTTTTTGGCTGCGTTTTCTTTCGGGGTTAGTGTGCTTTTGATTTTTGCATTGCTTCTATATTTGCAGTGCGTTTATGTATTTGGCTGTGTGGTGTGTATTTGCAGTGCGTTTGCTGAATGCTGCGCATATGTTGCATATCAAATTACTGAAGTTGTTTTCTTAATTTGCTTGTGTTTTGTCTTGCTTGTGTTTGCAGGGCGATTGTATGAAAAAACAATGAAACAGTTACCATGCGCTAGGTGCATGCTTTAAAAGGCTTGAACTTGGTGTCTTCATTAATTCATAGGCGTGTTTTGGGTGTAACATGTGATAAACCAATCAATCCTCGAGTGTCATCTCCCATTCCCTTTAAAAGCCAGGCGCGTCTCTACCTTGGCATATTGCTATGATGATGGTGGATTTGCACCGTCATATTTTTATTTGTAATCTTTTGCAGGTGTGTGTGCTGCAGCGCTTCCCAGTGTGTGTGTGTGTAACAAGCATAGTGTGCGCACGCTGTGCATAAGCCTAGGCACATTTTACTAATTCGCTGTTAAAATAACAATGAAATGCTGCGCTATTGATTTTGAACAAGGTTTTTGTTGGTCAATTGCGCTATCACTTAGCAGTACGCCAAGAATTCACCTGAACACACCTCCCTGTAAGACCAGCTCGCCCATGGGCGCAAAGATGGGCGCAGGTGTATTTGGGATTCAAACGACGTGGGCGCTGGATGGAAAATTGACAATTGTCTCGGTCTTAATTTAGCAAAGACACTTGCGTCAGGCCTTGCGCTGCGCTGGGTGCAAGATAGAGCCCTAAATCTGCCTGTGCGTCTTCAGGTCGGACAGTCACACAGCTCACAAAGCTTTGGAAACGCCCTCCCAGTCCCATGATAGCTTTCCGACGTCAGATTGGGAGCGGGGCTAAAATACAAATACACATTCATTATCTCTTTTCTTGTCCTTCTTGACAACACTTGAACCACAGTAGGTGACCCTGTTAATGTGTGCACTCCTGTATTTTCTTCAGAAAATTTAATTTCTTTTAATTAATAAATAAGCTTATCTTCCCTGCAGTTTTTCATGAAATGATAATGTATTGGCAATACTTTGCATGTTACAACAAATCTCAAAAGACCATTTGTAGAAGTGTGAAGCTGTGACGATTAGCAAAAAGGAAAAGTGTCAGGAGTGGTGTTATTTTGACTCAGGGTTCAGTGACTTTATTATATAGAAGAGTTTGGGAAGTGGACCAGAGAGTAAATTGGTGTTAAACTGACACATGCTTTGCTTCCGACACAATTTCTCTGCTAATTACTGCATATATTGTTTATTTTTGTTTGTGTCACTTTGTACCTCTGTGTAAAAAAGCCCGATTTTGTTCACACATTATGTATGAAATATGACTATATCATTCCTACTCTTTGTATGCACATATTTACTGTCACTGTGAAGTGTCAGGAGGCCGTGTTTGAAATGAACTCTTCCATATCACAACCCACAGCACAGGTGACAAGATGTTATGAGGTGTGGGGAATGATTGACACAACTGGTACAGCAGGGGAAGAATTCAAATAACATGGCAGGTTGCTGTATGATTACTAAACATGGAGACTGTGTAATTAGTTGAAATATGTGTGAATACAAGTGATTTTGAACCACTTTTTATTGGTAGTGTCATTGTTCTGGTATCAGTCAACAGAAAGCAGGATCCAACTGCAGACATGGCATCAGGGTTGGATGGTAAAGATGGTAGGCACTGCCCATGTACCTGACAACACGTCAATGCAGATTGTATTATTGTATACAAAACCTGTGCCCAGCTGGTACGTTTAGCTTGGTGATAGTTATTCTTAACACATCAGCACCTGGGGCTGTTTTTACAAGGATAGACTTTGACAATGGCT
>NC_045736.1:7047775-7049378 GCF_008692095.1 Etheostoma spectabile | reverse complement strand
AAACTAATAGTCAGACTACAAAGCTGTCTAGTTCTTGACTATTGACTAATTTGCTATACGAATTCTAGGTAAAGAAGAGATTGTATCAAACTGCTGAGATTCCTCATAGTCCAGCAATTTGGCCTCTGAAAGGATTCAAAAGTTCCAAGGACATTTTCCTGGCGAAAAAATTGGAAGAGTTTAAGAGAACAAAAAACTTTCAGTAACATAACATCTCAACACAGTCCAGAAATGAAGACGATTGACAATGTCCTCACCCGCTCCACAACATTGTTAACAAACCACAAATTATGAAGCCATGGGTTTTTTTGTCATTTGGTTCCACTTGTCAGCAGGTGTCACTGCCTATTACCATAGAAGCAAAGCTGTTTGTTCTATGTTACCTCGGGGGTTATGGGCATACAAATCTACCACACAAGGGCTGAGACATCCCAGAATATGGCAACATAGAAATTATGACACACTAGTGGCAAAAAAGATGTCTTTAAAGAAAATTGGATCTGGCAGGTGATCTTCAGCAGAGAAAAACTCACTTTGGACAACCAGAGGACAGGAGAGGCATGACTCCAGAACTCGTACTGGGCCCAGGAACAATGTAAAAATATTCACTCAAAATTGTCCACAAAAGAACGAAAAAAGTAGCGTCCATTGCTCGCTTCTTCTTGCTAAAATACTACAGTGCAATGCTTCACATTTTTTATTTTTTGAATTAGTCATTCAAAACAACACCTGCTGCATATTGAGGATGATTCATAAGTCAGAAATTTCAATGTTATGCTAGCTATGGAGTCAAGTAGCTAGTGTTTACCAAGTAGGGAATAGTAAATTAATGAATTTGATTACATTCATCTATATTGTCGTTGCACACAGTAAGTAGGCCACCACAGCAGAGGGCACAAATGACTTATTCTACCGTTTTTTATTGTCTGTTGGGACATTGAGTTTCCTTGAGTGAAGGGGGTGGGTGGGGTCATTATGATACAGGGTTGCCTTTTTGGTAATGGACCTGCTGTATAGATTCTGTAGTTCTAATTGTTTATTTCCAATGATCTTGCTGACCTGGTTAACCAGTCAGCTTGTTCCTGTGTCTAACTGAGAGGTTCCCATACCAGGAGATAATATTGTAGGTGACAGTGCTCTCAGTTAGAAACCTTTAGACCATGATCAGGTTGCAGTTGAAGTCATTGAAGCTCCTCAAACTCCTAAAAGAAGAGAGAGCAGCTGCCTTTGCTTTTGTAGATGCATTGTCTGCATTGGTCTAAAAGGTGGGTTGATTGTCATTAATTGTTGCCAGATATTTAAAGTGAGTGATCTGCTTCAGGTCCTGCTCCTTCATAAAAAAAAGGCTTAAATAAATAAATAAATAAATGTTGTATTCCAGCAATATCTTGATCTTAGTTAAAGGTCTCATCACAGCATAATAACATAATCTCATTAAGGTCATGTTTAATTCAAAACCTCCTTTTCTAGAGCATCAAAATTACATTTTCATATCAAACGCACCTCACATCACAACACCCGCTCAGTGTTTTCTGTTCTAGTATCTTGTCACTAAGTCAGTAGAAATGCCCAGTGGCTCTTTGTCTCTCTCTCTCTCTCTCTC
>NC_045736.1:7035505-7047765 GCF_008692095.1 Etheostoma spectabile | reverse complement strand
CTCTCTCTCTCTCTCTCTCTCTCTGGAAGGACAATAGTGAGTCGTGCTTTTTTAAAGTCTC
This sequence comes from Etheostoma spectabile, assembly GCF_008692095.1. NCBI lineage: Eukaryota > Metazoa > Chordata > Actinopteri > Perciformes > Percidae > Etheostoma > Etheostoma spectabile. The sequence goes on along the minus strand of NC_045736.1, from coordinate 7,047,704 downwards.
TTCCCACCTTCCCACTGAGACAGAAAACAGGTCAGAGTAAGATTGGCTGCCCCTGAGACACATATTGTATAACATGCTTCCCAACAACACCTTGTTCAAAAATACTGCTGAGCTTCGCTCTGTGCAAGTATGAGCGTAGGTGTGTTGCGAAAACACATATATGTGTGCCTCGAATATATGAACATGCACTGTTTGAATGTGAGCAAGTGTGGCAGTGATGCAAGTGAGTCACCAGAATATGATTAATACAGTTTGGTTGCCTCAGTTTCTGGTCCATTATTCAACCAGTGAATTGCTTTTAACCTATGTCATGTGTGATGAGGTGACGGCCCTTCTAAGAAGAACGGCAGTCATCAGGCATCAGTGGTTTCAACAAGACCTCCAAAACGTGTACACGTTCACCTCCAGTGACCATAGAAAGCCAAGTGATGTTTTTGTAGAATGACGAAGTGTGCTAAAGGCAGGAGATCAGGTCAACAAAACGTTGGATTTTTTAAACACAAACTGTTTGTTTCATGTTTCCAACAAACAGTCCACATTTACAATAAATGTTATTCTTGGTGGATAATAAGGAATGTTTAATGTCTTCTTAAAGCCCTTTTAAATACTTGCAGTTTTATTGCAATTATAAGTCTTGTACATGTTGTTGCAATAGATTTTGCCAACATAGCTAGCTAGCATAGCATTTTGCGCATTGCTGTCATTGTGGACATCAAACAAACAGTCATACAACAAATCCAAATTAGCCAAGAAATGATAAATTATGAATTATTATTTCAGTTTATTTTGTGCTTGCATGTGCATAACAAAGTTACAGACACAATTTTTAGCCCATAAGTTACAACATCAAGTCACGGCTCAGGACTTGGTAGCGTTTTAGGCAAAGTAACGGCAAACCCTTGTAGCCATAGGGTTACTGTTAGCTAGTGGCTACACAGCGTCAACGTTAGCTAGCGCTAGCTGATAGCAGCGATTTCTCTGTAAAATATTTTGGACTTCACTTAATAAACATAACCTGTAGTAGTACACAATTGTATGTGTATTGTTAAGATTAAAATGTGCGGAATTTATTTTACGTTGTCTATTTATGTATATTTATTCTAATTCTCACTGTTAATCCCCAACGTCTGTACAGCGTCAACAGGGGTCCTCATTGTTGTTTATGTGTGTGTGACGTCAAAACTGTAACTGGGAGTACAACAATCTGGAACAAGTTCACAAGTATCAAGTTATGGGTTTGACTGCCGTTCCAGGGCACTTTCACAGGTAGAAGGTTGAAAATACACAAGTTAAGTTACGGGTTGCCTGGAACGCAGTATACTGCACACATATTGGACAGAGTAGAAGTTCAGGGTTACCCAACAGTGTTAATCCAGCCGTGCATCAGGTGTTGTGAAAAACACAACTACTTCTACTTTAGCTGCTTTAGTTCATATTAGTGCTATTAGTGTATGGTTTTCTTGTCTCTTCTGTGTGAATGACGTGCTTGGTATAAGCCTCCTGTGTGTGTGCAGCCTGATATTTAGCTGTTTAAATGTTTATTTAGCAAATATGTGTTGCTCATTATTATTTTTATTAATTCTATAGTTGTATTTGTATGTATGTTGTATAGCCTACAGCATATTTGTATATTGCACATAGCTATTAGGCCTACATAACACACTGCAGTATATAGTTTCTGTTTCCCTCGCCGAGTCTGTCGAGAAGCTACAGTAAATGTGTATTTTGTGAAGAGAGTGCTAGTGAATCAGTAATAGATATTATTGTGTGGTGAAGGAACATAATGCTTTTAGGAACAGAACTTTATAATCAGTATGTGCATTCACAATGCTCCAATGAAAAGAGACCGAGATGATGTAATCATATTTACTGGCTCTCATTCATTTTCTGGCTGCTGAGTTTTTAATTAGTTTGATTGAGAGCAGAGCAGGGAAGCCGGAGACAAGTACATTTCAGTAATTAATACTGAAAGGAATAACAGCATGTCTCAGTTTTTTAGGTCATTTAAATAGAGAAAAAGCCTAAACTTGGGTTCATTACTAAGAATATTGGGTGTGCTGATATCATGCTGATACCATTTTCAGAGAAAACTTTGATTCTTGAAAACATTTTGATGTCTAACAAATAAGATCTCTCTACAGGAACTTTAGTCGTTTTTTATCTTTGCAATCACATGGGAAAACCCAGTTTATTGCTATTATTTACAAAATAAATATGAAACTGTTTGCTAACATGTTCACCATATCAACTTTTAAAAGTGAGAATATGTCAGTGTTGTGTTTACAACTTGTTTCTGCTGTTCCCAAGTGGCCCAACAAATTATATTAATAACATACATACAAGAACACATGGTACAGTAATAATAAAAATAGAAACTTCATTTTTAGGATGTGGTAAAAGTGTGTTTGTGTGTGTGTGTGTGTGTGTGTGTGTGTGTGTGTGTGTGTGTGTGTGGGGTGTGTGTGGTGTGTGTGTGTGTGTTTTAGCCACAGTGATGTGGAGAAAGGGAGGAGGAGAGATGAATGGATAGATTCAGTAATCCCCTCCCATTAACCAATAGGAGAGCTAAATCTTAGCCAAGACCACCTACTTGTTTTCTCCCAGCACCAATATACACACTCTGCTTCCCTCCTCTACTTTCTCATTCGTTCATTCTGCCTTTCATTCTTGTATAGTGATCTCTGTCCTACAACCAGAATGAATGAAGTCAGTGCAGCAAAACAAATGAGAAGACAGGGCCAGCAGAAATAGAAAGATGGATAGATATAAGATTATTGCCTATGCTGCATCTGATAAGCCACAGAAAACTCCATCGCAATATCTGTACAGTACTTAGGCATTTAGAATATGATGTACTTCCAGGCAAAACACAAGCTCACACACACACACACACACACACACACACACACACACACACACACACACGTACACAGCAAGAGCAAGCGGATCACTCAGTGAATAAATGTCAGAGCCGGCTTGATGTAGAAGTGGAGAGACTTTACAAGTGTTATGTACCAGTGATTTTCTCTGATGGAGCACAGTCAGTGTTTTGTTGTGCATCAGGCTGCATTGCAAGCTTACATAAAAGAGGGCATTACCATTGTAGTCATGTTAACCAGCCAGGAAAATATTGATTTGGGATTTGCACACATACACACGAGAACTGCTGTAGATTCTTTCTCCTGGGCAGCTAAACTTCTGTGATTTACTATTTTGCTCAAGGGCACCACTGCAGAAGCTGTTCGTGAAGGAAATGTTTAGATTGTCACTATTGTGCATGCAACACTTAATGGATCATCTGTTCAGTTTGGATGTGCCTCCGTATAATGCCTCCAAAATCCAGAGACATAATAAGCATCCTCTTTCATGTGCTGTGGTGAAGTAAATCCCAGAGGGACTGACTCTGTGCTGCTCAAAGACAAGATTTCCTCTCACAAATGAAAAGGAAATGAAAGAGGGTGGGAGTAGTGCAAAAGATAGAGCAACACAAGGAGTTCAGGGGTAAAACTGAGGGAGAGGTGCAAGTGAAAAAAGAGCTGAGTTGAAGTTTAAGAAGTAGCATGAGAAAGTAGGTGGGTCGTGATGAATGAAGAATGTTTTTTTTAATGCGATAAAGCAGCGAGAAGTTAGAACAATAATTGGTGAGAGAAAACTGTGCTGTAATACCACAATATAAAGTCCTGCAATGATAATTTATAGAGGCGTTAATTCAGTCCTTGAGGGTCATACTGGAGTGTTATAGTGACTGCATTATATGAAATTAATGTGAATGGAAAGGATACCAATATAAAAAACACCACACAGTAATAAACATGTAATAATAATAATAATAATAATAATAATACATGAGATCATCCTCCTGACATTACATCATACTTTAGAGGCCTTTATACCGTTCACCCCGAGAGAAAAAAAAGTAATTACGACAAACCAATCATGGCAACAAATGAAGATGTAAAAGTAATTGGACTTTTCTGTGATATGAAATGCACAATGCAATATTAGGGAAGTAATATGGCAGAATGTTAACATGAAAGCATTAACCAATGGATTTGCATGTGCATTGATTTGTTGCAGTGTAGATGTAATTGTTAAATGTATTCTGTAATTTAATTAGTGTTGGTCTTGGCAGAACTGAAAGTGTGTGTATGTTTGTGGGTTTAATGCAGAGATTTGATAGATAGATAGATAGATAGATAGATAGATAGATAGATAGATAGATAGATGAAGCATTATTACAGTAATATTAATGTTGCCGCATTCAGTCCCCCCCACTAATTGTGAATTTCAGTGAAAAGAGCAAGATTATCTTGCTTTGTTGATGACTCCACACAGATAATACTGTGAGTATTATTCACAGAGATGTGTACCACTAAAACTACCATGTGTGAAGAATCCCACAGGACATGGAAACCAGTCCTCTCTTGACTACTATCACATGAAATAACACATGTACCCAAATCTGCAATTGACTGAGCAGAGCCGAGTGCTGCAGAGTGGAGCGGAGAGGCTCGTGTGATCAAACAGGGGTCTAAATATAGGATGCTGCTGCTGCATGAATTCTTCAGCTTGAGCAGGGGTTCACCCAACCTCAGCTGAGAATGAGAAGAGAAGGGAAAGGAAAAGGAAAAGTTAGTTTATGTTGAGAAAAAGTGGGTCCCTTTGTGTGTGTGTATGTGTGTGTGTGTGTGGGCATGTCTTGCTGCCCAATAGCCTATGTATCAACCTGCCACAACACAATATATATATATATATATATATATATATATATATATATATATATATATATATATATATATATATATATATATATAATATATAACAATGTATATATTACTTTTTTTTAAATTTATTTTTGGGTCAACAGCTAATGACATTATTGATGTATGTTTTTCCTTACATCATGTCATTAAATTGCCCAAATTTCAATGACCTCACACTGCTTTTAGAAGCTAGATTTTTAGACCCCGTTACACACACACACACACACACACACACACACACACACACACACACACACACACACACACACACACACACACACACACACACACACACACACACACTTCATTTCATATGCTTGTCATAAATGTAAAAGTGTCATATGAACAGAGGCTGACATCCCGTGGCCAGCTGTGGTCTGTCACGCGTCATTCCAGAAACAACCAAATGGCGGCGCTGTCATTAAAACAGATCAGACTAACTTCTTCTCTTGACTCCCATCGTCTTTTTCTCCTCTACCGGGTTTGATTTTCTTTCTCTTCCGGTTGCCGTCTGTTCGTGTTGCAGGTACACAGTTTTCCCACTTATGTGGACTTTTAAAATCTGAGTCAATCCGCTTGTATTTTACATTCCCGCACAAAAACAGCAATTGATTGTGATAAATCACCATACTGCTCATATTTCCACCGTAATATATTTTAGATGTGGTCCACATTAGTGGTTCAATTTCACATTTGAAAAGTGCTAACGTTGTCCGAAGCAAAGTAGCTAAAGGCAGCTACCAGGCAACATTTCTACATAAAACACGTCTATTTTTTTCGGTATTATGTGCACTGTTACATCGACACTTGACCGCTACCGTTACACCATACAGTTGTCATTTAACAAACTAGCTAGCTTTCTTGGTTGCCATTGCAACGTTAGCTAACATGCAAGTGGGTGCAAAGAAGTGATGCTAAATAAATATTTGTTTTTCCTTTCTTCAGATTAACCAGTGACGAAATGGCCAAGTCAAAGAATCACACAACCCACAACCAGTGTAAGTATTACTAAAGTGTGAAGTTTAAGGTTACTCATTTTAGAGCTTAACTTTACACATTTTAACGTTAAGCTATTCCATTTAAGACTCTTAAGGAATATTTCAATATTTAGTTTTACAGGCATGACCATTTATATGGTCATATGTTAAAGTGGACTGTGTAGATGTGAATGCTGCAAGTAATGTGACAAGTGGACCAACTGTTTTTATTTGTTTCTCTCCCCTTGTCTGAACAGCTCGTAAAGCCCACAGGAATGGCATCAAGAAGCCCAGATCTGATCGTTATGAGTCACTGAAAGGGGTAGGCACACTTCTGTGTTGATTGGGTGATTTGCATGTGCATGAAACCAGGTTGACATTGCTCTGAGAAATCAGTAATGAAGTATATTATTAGGCGTGTTTACATGTGCGGTGGTAACCCACTGTGTGTGTGTGTGTGTGTGTGTGTGTGTGTGTGTGTGTGTGTGGAAAGTATGGTTAAATGTGCTGAGTGACAGGGGGGTCCTTATTTCCATGGCCCTCATTTTTATGATTTGGCACTGTGATAATGTCAAGCCTTATTGGGAGAAAAATGCAAGTTATTTTTTCCTTTTAGCCAAGCAGTGTGTTTTAAGAGATATTTTAGCCATTGTAAAGTCTTTAGCCAAGGGGCTGTTTACACTGCTGTTGAATCCAAAATTATCATGGCATTGTCCTATGAGAAAACGTAATGGAAATTGATTTCAAGGCAGACTTTCAGACTGAACTTTTAGATTTGATTGACTTTTAACTTTTAGATTTTGACTGAGATTTAATTTTTTGTAGAAAATGTTACTGCTACACACGCAACTGAGAAATATAAAAGAATTTACTATGCTGAAAGCATCATTGGATGTTGGTCGCTGTCCATTGTATTGTGGGCAAATTGACTTCAGGGCTCAAAGTTCTCAAACACCATGCCTGTGCAGTTTCACATTTATACTACATTTATAATATTTAATTCAATACATTGCAGTGTTTCCGCTGGAGGTTTTTTCAATTCAATTTTATTTGTAGTATCAATTCATAACAAGAGTTATTTCAAGACACTATACAGATAGACCACACTCCAGAATTTTACAAGGACCCAACAGTTCTAGTAGTCTCCTCCAGAGCAAGCAACAGTGCGACAGTGGCGAGGAAAAACTTCCTTTTAGGCAGAAGCCTCGGTCAGACCCAGGCTCTTGGTAGGCGGCGTCTGACGGGCCGGTTGGGGTTAGAATAAGAGTGGTAATAACAAAAATAGAAAAAATTAGTAAGCAGAGGGGAACGAGTGTTGAAGTGTTTTGCAATAGTTTGCAGCCTTTCTTTGTGCTTTATTTGCAATATTTTCTTAAAAGCATCAAAAGTCTTTCAATTACATTCCAAGATAGTGTCCTTTGGATCAGAACAATAATCTGCTTTACTACTGTAAATCCATTCAGCTTTGAGAATCAATAATGAGAGCTAATGAATAATTTCACACATTTTGCAATGTGCATGTCTGATCACATGTTCATTTACTATGACCACTACTCGTATAATTACTAAACCTGCCAGAATATGAACAATTACATCGCTATCAGAGGCCCTATTTACTAAATAACCTCTAAGAAAAAAATCCAGCAAATAGACGCCTCCTTAGGATATGGGAAACGGGTGATTCAATGTCACTGCTCATGTTACATACAGTTTGGCAACCAACGAAAATATTTAGGGAATGTTAGAAAGTTTGTTGATGTTGGTTTTAAGCAGTATACATTCCCACTAACTTGGAACTAGTTTTAAACCGCAACGTTAATACAGCGTGTCAGTAATATGTCTCTCTTTGCTAATGTTAACTTCTCAGCAGATGACCATTTACTTGAGTTCAGTGAAGCAAGCAGCTCTGAAGAGTCACATAATTACAACTTCTAAGATGTGACTATAGCCAATGCACTGCATTGTACACATTTCATCCTGGGCAGCATTTCAGGCTCAAAAATAGATTCACGATTTAACCCATGCTCATTTTTCACAGTTTACCGGTGGGCAGTTATAGCTGGTTGTTGTTAAAGCTTTGTGAAATGCTTTTTTTCTCAGCTGACACTGAAGCATTTTTTACTCAAGGATAAAACTTTAGCACATCCCCTCAAGATATCCTGTGGTTTCACTTACAGGAAAGGGATCTATTTTTAATGAAAACTATATCACAATCTCTCTATATCCCTCTATATAACAATTTTCTCACAGGAGTGCCTACGAAATGATGCTACTTTTATTGTCAAAGTTGTTTCTGCTAAGACCAGTTTAAGAATGAATTTGCTTGAGAAAGATTCTGTTGATGAAAATATGTAGTGCCTTGGCCACTGGTTACCTTCACAGTTCAACTGGGGCACATTTCTGATTTGTATAGACCAGCTACTAGTGAGGTAGTTCTGTTATCTAGTATTTTTTTAAATTTAATTTCAACCAGAAGCCAGATGTGTAACTACACTACTCTAATGGGGATTAACAAGTGTTTGGTTTGCTTTATTCCCTTGTGTCATTTATTGTGCTGGAAGTTGCTTCAAAAATGAACATTTTAAATGCTTTAGTCCTACCTGCTCACGTCACTGTTTTCTTTCTTTGCTGCAGGTGGACCCTAAGTTCCTGAGGAACATGCGCTTTGCTAAGAAGCACAACAAGAAGGGCATGAAGGCGGCGCAGAAGGCAGCGGCAGCGAAATAAGATACCTCCATGTTTGTCACTGTTTCATAGACTGTTTCCACCATCACAATAAAGCTATGCTTTAACAAACCAAGATCAGATTTTTCTCTTTTAATGTAACTGCCTCAGTCTGATCGTATGTAATAAATCACTTGATTGGATGTGTGGGATTTCTCCAAGGCGATGTAAGCTAAGTTGCTTCATCATTCATAGAAATCCCAAAATGGGGACTGATGACTGAAATGTAAGGTTTCACAGGGCGTCTGGTAGCCGAGTGGTTAGGATGCATACCATAACTGCAGCGTCTCCAGTTTGATTCTGGCCGAAGACCTTTGTTGCATGTGGAACTCCACCAACCTGTTAACATACAGCTAATTCAATTTTATAAGAGGCCTGCTGTCTGGTTTGGATAGTACCATATGAAATACAAGATTGAACTGCAGTTATCTGTGCAGGCTGCATACTGTATGTACTGGCAAATTATACATTCCCAACACTGGTCCCACTAAAAGTGGCCAAAAGTGGTTTTCTGTCCCAGCATCGCCTAGTAGCTCTGCATGATATATTCAACTTGTGTATTGTGCGGTGACATACAGATGATCATTCTTGTGAACAAAAGAAGTTCCATATAAAATATAAGAATTAGGGGCCGTGTGGAAATTACTATGGTAGGGAGGGGGACTGAATCTTTTATTTCATTTAATGAAAACGTGAGATAAACTAGCGACTGTACTAGTAAAGACATCACACGCTTTTTCCTCAAGATGTTTAGTGACTAAATAATTGATTACCTTTCCTTACTAAATGTATACTGTATATGATTAATAATTGAAACCTATATTTGAGTGGAGATCACAACCAAAGTAAACAATGTCTTTGTTATATATATTTTGCAACAGCTATTAGCCAATCAGTGTCAGAAAGTCAGTGGTGGAAGAAGTAGCTTACTCTTAATTATATTTTGACCTTAAACATCTTACTTTAGTAAAAGTTTGAATATTACCAACTACTTGTGTCGAAAGTTAATGTACTTATTATGCAGAAATGGGCAATTAGTGATGGATTATTCTGAACAGCAGGTAACATAATGCTATATATTCTGTGTGTATATATAATATATTAAAGCTGTCAAATAAATGCGGTGGAGTGAAACGTAAAATATTTTACTTTTAAAATGTTAAGTAGAAGTATAAAACGACACTGGTAAGGTAGTGTAAAATGTTCATTTCTTTTAAGTATTATGTTGATGTCTTATTTTGTAACGCAGCAGCATTTTATTGTCGTCAAAGATTTCCTTAGTTTGCGTTATGTCGTCACTTCCGCTCACGCTGACTCCGGCTTGCATCATTTCTTGTCTCTCGGTGGCAAATAACATGTGAGTAGGACCATTCAAACTCTATATTCATAACTTAAAGGTTTGATTACTGCCACACTTCATTGTACAGCTGATAGTATTTGTGAGCGGCCAAACGCTGCCTTTAACAAACTTTACTATCCGTTTAGCTAACGTTACAAGCTAGCTAACTAACGGCAACTAAAGCATTGGCCGGGTAGCTTAGCCTGCTAGCTAACAACAAGGAGGTGTCATTCTAACTGCTGTGGAGAGGGTGACTTATTGGACGTAATAAATCAGTCTTGGAAAAGTTTCTGTGTTTGCATGTCCGACGTGGAAATTCTGTGTTGGATAGCATTGACTTTAGCACATGAAATGTTGAAAAGGTTCTGTTGACTAGTTAACTGTCGAGCACCGACAGGTTTTGAAAGTCGGCTAGCTAAGTTATTAATAAGATCCGAATGGGTCTGAGGAGGGTGCGAGACATTCCCTGAGGAAGACACGTTATATTTAAATAAAATGTAGGTAGAATTTCCTAACTTGTCCTATACAATACGTAGCATTGTGGGTCAATGAATGTGTGCTGAAAGTGTCACACACTAAGCCTTGGATCTGTTATTTGTGTTAGGGCCAATCATTGATATTTTAATGGGTACTACTTTTGTAGGGGGAAAAAAAACAAATCCTCATGGGCTCTTTGTGACACGTAGAATGTGATGTATTTCAGTTTCTTCCTTCTCATGAATCGACTTTCTGTTTTGGTTTCTGTGTTCTTGGCAGACGCCATGGTGGAGCCAGTCCCTGAGTCCATCAACTTTCCCTCTGAGGAGGAGAAGATTCTACAGTTCTGGCAAAAAAAGGACTGCTTCCAGGAATGCCTCAAACAGTCCAAGAACAGGCCCAAGTAAATCAAACTTTCTGGTTGATTATGATTTACTATGCAAAATGTATTCCCATGGCAAGCTGTTGAAGGGCAAGCTCTTACAAATAACCTTTCACTCATGACAGCTGAAATACAATTGTCTTTGTTTAGAATGTATCTGTTTTAGGAAAAAAATAAAAAATTGAAAAACAGTATCTACAGATTAATTACATTAGCAGGACTAATGAAAATATTGCATACTTATTGCGAAACGTTTGATATATTGCAATAACAATATTGAGTTGCTATATCTTGCACCCCTACTTTACATATTTGTTAAGAAAATGTAGTGTGAAAAGATTGTGAACACTTAATAAGTGGTTCAAAACAGCACCATAATTGTATTGCTGTATCTGAATGCTGTTCATGGTTAAGTTTTGTTTTTATGGATTTTCATTCCACTGTTGCACTGCCAAGAATAGAAGTTGCAGGGCTAACCGGTTATTGTCAGACTCCATTACACACTTTCAGAATTTGACGTTCGTGATTATCTGTACTTGGTCCATCATATACCTGTAGTACATACCTGTGGTAAGCAACTAGGGAACATTGATGTAAGCTAAATAAGTAAATGGCAATATAATTGTGTTTTAAAGTCTGTCAGCACAAACATTAAATGTTAAATACCAAGACATATTTTTTAATTTAATTTTTTTATTTCAAGTAACCACAATAAGTAGTAAAAGGACTGTTTACAAAAAAAATCATCATTTTGAAATCTCTGCTCAGATATCTTACTAAACAGCATAATTTGTACGTTAATTAACTTTCTAATAATTTAGATTTTCTTTTTCCTTCTTTAGCCAACAAGAGGTTTAATGTCATGATGACATTTGTTAAACAAAGCAAAATTTCAGCACAGAGGAACTTTGGTCACAAGCAGGCACTCTGCCACCTCACCAACACTAAAGAGATTTAGCAGGATGTGAGCTTACAGACACTACCAAGTTACCCTCTCTGTTCCTCGAAACCTTCACTGTTTGTTATATACGGAGATACACAGAGCAGTGAAGATGCTGTTTTCCCTTTATGAAGCAACCATGAATACAATGTTGTGTGTCTGTTATCTTGCAGGTTTGGTTGAGAGAAAGGTGTTTCCAGACATCAGTCTTTTTGTCTCTTATCTAACTTGTTTTTTTTCTTCACTGAGAAAATACTGTCGACCTTAACAAATATTTTACTACTAATTTCCCAACCAGGTACACCTTCTACGATGGCCCTCCTTTTGCCACCGGGCTACCCCACTATGGGCACATCCTGGCCGGCACCATCAAGGACATTGTTACTCGCTTCGCCCACCAGAGCGGCTTCCATGTGGACCGGCGTTTTGGCTGGGACTGTCATGGCCTGCCTGTGGTAGGAATCTTCAATATTGTTAAAATCTGCCAAGATTTACGGATTTATCCTTGTTATTTATTTATTATTTTAATAGTTAATAGTTATTTATTATTTTTTTAAACCTTTATTTATCCAGGTAAACTGTTTGAGAACCAATTCT
>NC_045736.1:7033263-7035495 GCF_008692095.1 Etheostoma spectabile | reverse complement strand
AAACATGACCTGGCCAAGAGGCTACAGAAATAGATATGAACATATGAACCCATGTTCTTTCTTTATAGGAGTATGAGATTGATAAGACTTTGGGGATCAAAGGACCTGCAGATGTGGCGAAGATGGGCATTGCCGAGTACAACAAGCAGTGCAGAAATATTGTTATGAGATACTCCACCGAGTGGGAGGTGAGCATTCAGGAAAGCTCAATATGGGAGAGAAATTTGTAACTATACTTCTGTTTTTTCATTTCATGTATCAATCCAAATAAAGCATGTCTAACTTAGAACTGTGCATTGAACCTGCTCTAACACATGGCTACACCATAGGTATATCTCACATGTGTTTTTTGTTTGAGAGGTTTTATGTGAGCCTTGATATGGACTGAACGGACAAAAAACAAGTTTAAAACGAGTTTGGGCATATACTTATTATGAGCTGTTGAATCTTGATTGATTCTTTTTATTTCTAGACTTCAGTGACGAGAATGGGAAGGTGGATTGACTTCAAGAATGACTACAAGACTCTCTACCCATGGTTCATGGAGACCGTCTGGTATAAAAGTCATATCTACAATCTTATACAAACACGTTTTGGCTTAAAGATACATCATTTGCATTTTACTTACATACAAGGAAATAAAGGTAGCCCCTATTTAATATACTAATAGTACAAAGTACTTGTCATCATCCTTTTAACTTAATTATTACCCGGAAGGACATGTAGTTTTCAGCCAGGCTTTAAACACTGAGGTCACAGGCGCACATGCATGATAATGAATAACAACAATCTGCTGAAGTAAAACGCTTAAAGCAGTATATAATCAAAGATGCCTTAGAAAACAGACTTAATCCGTGTCTTGAGTCTGTCCAATTGTGTGCAGTTTGTCTTTCCTTCCTTCTTTACATTTTTTTGTGTGCGTCTTCTTTTCATTCAGGTGGGTGTTCAAACAGCTGTACGACAAGGGTCTGGTTTACCAAGGTGTCAAAGTCATGCCTTTCTCCACTGCCTGCAACACACCCCTGTCCAACTTTGAGGCCCACCAGAACTACAAGGTTGGCACGAATCCCAACCCCCATGACAGCACTATTGTGTAGATCTAGATATTGAATTTACTTCATCTTTGTTTCACTTTTGTGTCCAGGATGTTCAGGACCCATCTGTGATTGTCACCTTCCCATTGGTTGGAAATGAGGATGTGGCTTTGATTGCCTGGACGACCACGCCGTGGACACTGCCAAGCAACCTGGCCCTCTGCGTTAACCCGGAGTTCTTTTACGTCAAGGTCAAAGGTGAGAGACGAATCTTGACGCAAGTGCTGTGTCTCAGTTCCATACTACTTACTAAATGTATACAGTATATACTACAAACTAATCTTTATAGTATACTGTTTTGGATGATGCTTGTGCAGTTAGATGTCAATCAAACTGTGACACCACCATCCACAATTAGTTAGATTTGTTTTTCTAGCTGCTCCAGTAGCTCCTCTATTTCTTTACACATTTGATTTAGTGAGAAAAGTGTCCTTAAACAGCACCCTCAAAGATCAAGTTTTTTTAAAGTATGATTTGATTATTTTGAGTGTTTATTTTGTCACTTTTCCACTGTGAAAACACTACATACTCAAAACCTGTTTAGAACTGGTGTGTAGTACGAAATTGGGCTACAGCGTAGATTTGAGATAATTAGGGTTTGGTCACTCGTACCGACGTAAAAAAAGCCAGATGCGCTGATTGGGACTGAATGCTTCTCTGCGGAACTTGTTGGTCTGAAATGTTTTTGTACAAATAGAATCTGGTCCCAGTGTGTTATCCTGTGGTCAGGATACTTTCTGAATGTTGTCAAGAAACACAATCATTTTGTTGCTGTCGTCTGTACTTTCTTCAAGTCATTGTAGGAAAATGCAAAAGAGGAAATATTGTCTCTCTTATCCTGCCTTCAGACTTGTTTTGTGTTGTGGATTACTTGAATTACCAGGACTGATAGTTTTGTTGAACAATGTTGCTGAAATGCTGTAGCCGAAGGCCAGAGTTTTCTGGCTGAAAATGTAGTTTCTCTTGTGGGTTGAGTGTTCTGGACCACAGTATCAGCTGACGGGTGTTTTAATTCAGAAAGAACAAACAAAAACAAATTAACAGAGAGTGTGTGCTGCTTTGTTTGCACCCAGAAGAAGGGATTCCTGTACCATAATGTGTTGGAGTTTCTTGGCTGATGAAATGAGACAGTGACTGG
>NC_045736.1:7031439-7033253 GCF_008692095.1 Etheostoma spectabile | reverse complement strand
TTTATCTAAATCCTACTAGTTGCTTCACATTCATGAGCAGTAACGATGCAGGTACACATAACTGATGCAGGCACATTAAAAACATTATCAGTCCTCCAATTGCATGTAGACTCACCCACGTAAACTGGTCCTGTCAGATTTAAACAGAAGTCAATTTAATATAGTTGTGTAATAACTTTGCTAATTATTTCTTTATAACAGGTTGCACTTAAAATTGTTCTTGCAAGTTGTATTGATGACTTGTTAATGACACCATCTCAAATTGATCGTTAGTAAAGGCACAAATATGATCCACGATTAACCTGAAAACTGATATCTTTCTCAAATGGAAGAACTTTTAATACACAACACTAGACAACAGCCACATTTAATTCTAAAGCTAATTTAAATGAACAAAACAAAGCAAATTTGAGATATTAGGAAGAGGGTGCCTTTTATCAAGTATTTCTGCTTAAAGACTACACTGCTGTCAGACCAGTAATATTGTATACAATAATCACAATAATATGTATGCAATAGACACAATAATATATATACAATTGACACTAGACACAATAATATGTTATATATATATATATATATTAGGGGTGTGACGAGACGCTTACTCCACGAGACGAGACGCATCACGAGATTGGGTTCACGAGAACGAGACGAGACGAGATTTAAAAAAAAAAATTAAAGAAATCCTCGATGAATATATGATGGAAAATAGTTTTTTTAATCAACTGAAAAATCACAAAATGCAAAACATTTTAGGTGCATTTTGAAATCCTATAAATGATGAATGTTATTTACTTTTTTTTTTTTTACTATTTTAATGAATTAATGCAGTAAGGACGTGCAAACACTGCAAAATGTTTTGTATAAACTCTACCAACTGGCTTCTGCCCTGTACAATTTCACACGAGAAACTAACTCCTTTCCACAAACCAAACATAAAAAATAAACAGTATAAATAAAATAAATGTGTAAATAACAGAAATAACACTTTAAATGCAAACAGTAAGTGTATCAATAACCAAGTACTGCTCTCTCAAAACTACAAGTGCAAACAGAAACATTTTTTTCTTCAAGCATGAAAAAGAGAGAAACTACACAGAACAGCCTAAGATATGGTCATTTTCTTTCAAGAATATAAGCATGTCGACTGTTTCCACAAAATGTTGCCACACAATGATTTAAAAGTGGCAGGGGGATCTTCAATAGTATTTCACGCTCCATCACGCTGACATCACATCGCCTCACGAGACAACTTTTCACCTCGACGAGAAATCTCGTCACGTTATAATCTCGCGAGATCTCGTAAAACGATCTCGTCACACCTTTAATATATATAAAATTATATAATTTTTAAAAATATATATATATATATATATATATATATATATATATATATATATAAAATAAACACACAGTTACCAGTTTATCAGGTACACCTAGCTGAAACTAATGCGGTCTTTATGGCGTTTTTCCATTAATGGTAACCTGCTCGGCTCAACTCGGCCGGGGTGCCCCGTCCTCCTTTCACCATTGCAGATTAGTACCGCCTCATGGTCGTCATATCCATAGGAAACTGCCGTGACCTAACGTGACACACACACCGAACATCGAAGGTGTGTTGCTTTTAATTCTCGGCACGTGGCTGTTGCCACAGCTAGAAGACAGATTGGTTTCAAAAGAAGCTGGAGGCAACAAAAACGCTGGCTAAATTATTTAAACAAGGGGGGTTTGTTAAGGACACCCCTCCCCCCCACTGATTCTCTCCAACCTACAGGAGTCTGCAAGTTTTCACGTCACCTTTTGGTATCGCCTCA
>NC_045736.1:7018078-7031429 GCF_008692095.1 Etheostoma spectabile | reverse complement strand
ACTTGGAACCTTGACTGAGGTAGTACTAAAAAAAAGTACCTGTTAGCAGGTACCAAGGACTTTTTTTCGCAATGGAAAACCAAAAAAGTAGAATAGAGTAGAGTCGAGTAGTTACCATGCAGTGGAAAAACGACATAATACAACAGCCCTGCAATATATCATACCCTCATGAAGTTATAATGTTCAGTTTTGGTTGAATTCGTTTTAGAGAGGTGTTGATTCAACTTAATGGGCATTTTCAAAGCTGTAGTTTGTGGTCCTTTTGAATTTTCCTGTTATGAGGGTATTTATAATAATTTGTCCACCACCATTCATTTGCCGTTGCAAATGAGAACCTGTTCTCAACAGCCTACCTGGTTAAATAAAGGTTGAACCATTTTAAATCCACTTTTTACAGGGATGTTGTATTCAGAGCGGCAATGATTGGAAGGGCAAAACAAGACAATTTGAAGATGTGACTTTAGCCAGTGGGAAATTGTAATGGTCATTTAAACTATAATCTAGACAAAACAATGAATCTGTTTATTGATAATGGACATAATATTTTGCCACCCTAGTTGTATTAGACTACGTCCGGTTTTAGCAAGGTGTGCCTAATAAACTGGTCACTGAGTGTGTTATAACTAGCTAAAATGATGGGTTGATTAGCTGATTGAACAAAAAATAATGTATGACAATTTAGATATTCATTGATTGCTTAAACCATTTCTACGGAAAACATTTGCAGGTTTCACATCCTCAAGTATGATCTCCTTCCAGTTTAGTGGTTGGAACTCATTCTTCTTTATGTTCCAAACCAAAACTTGAACTCAGTGTAGAAAAAACTTCTGTAGAGTAAGTATGAGGCTAAACTTAGGTTGTGTTGGGAAAAACATGTTCAGAAATGGGCAAGGCCTTGTCAATTATCATAAGGTGTGCAAAACCCGTCACACCACAGATAGTTAAACAAGTTCTTCAGGCTTTGTTTTTTTCACATCTGGATTACTGCTCTGTGGTTTTGTCCAGCACTTAAGCAATTAATATTAAAAAAACTACAAGTGATTCAGAATAAAAGCTGCACGTGTGGCTCTCTGTGTGGCTTTAGATCAAATGTTGATCAAATGCATGAAAGCCTCTCATGGTTTAAAGTAAAAAATAGATTTGTGTATTTGCTAATGTTTTTTTTACATATTGTTACAACAAACAAAACGCCTTTTACTTTATATACAAAAATATCCTTTATTACTGATACATATCATTATTCAACGAGGCATGCAGAAGGAGGTAATTTTGTTTTACCTAAAGTGAAAACCAAATCCATTCAACGTTCAGTTAGGTACAGAGCAGTGTGAATGGAACTCTCTCCCAAAGACGATCAAACAAAACACTTAGTATGGTTTTAAAAAATCACTTAAGACATATTACCTTCAAAGGAATTTAAATATTTAATGCACAATTAGAGTCTGTTACAGGGCTTTTTGTTATCTTATTTCTTAAAATAGATCTATTCGGAGTAGTGACTTTATTTAATTTTTTGTATTAATTTCGTTAACTGTAAGATTTAATTATGATTTGTATTTTCAAATGTTATGTCTGTGTGTGTGTAATGTGATGTTGTAAAGAGTATTCTCACAAGAACAGATTGCAGGACCCCAGGAAGAATATTTTTTAGCTTATGCTGAAGCTAATGGGGATCCAAATAAAACAAACCTGCTGTTTTTTTTTTAAAAAGTTTCATATCAATGTAAATTGGATATTTTCACTTTTTTGGCTTTTCAAGTTTAGGAAAGATGTTTAAGATGTCTTTTCAGGCTCTGAAAAGTTGCAACTCAGATACACATAGCCCAAAACGTAATTTATTTCCCCATGTTAAGTCAATTAAAAACTAATCAATAGTGCTGTCATTAAAATATTTAATTGCGGGCGCCTGGATGGCTCAGTTTGTAGAGCGGGTGCCCATATGTAGAGGGTTACTCCTCGACGCAGCGAGCCCGGGTTCGACTACGATCTGCAGCCCTTTGCTGCATGTCATCCCCTTTCATTTCTTCAGCTGTCCTGTCAATAAAGGCCTAGAAATGCCCCAAATAATAATCTTAAAAAAAAAATATATATATATATATATATATATATATATATATATATATTAATTAATTAATTGCACATTTTTATCTATTCAAAATGTCCCTTGAATTTCCTATGTCCCATTATTTTTTTCTCATTTGAATGCTCTTATCAACATGGAAAAGTGGATTGACTTGCTTTGTGCAAATGTGTTTTTATTGAAAACAACATTGGCATATAGCCTACTGTAGTGTTCAATTTCACATTTAACATTCTCATTTGGAGCAACTAATCTCTCACAGAATGTAACACTGTTCATCAATAAAAGGGTAAAATAAATTCTTTGACGAGGGGGCGGAGAATTCTCATCAGCTGTGTGCTCGGCCATCAAGTGGTATTTCAGACCGGACGTGCTGCGATGATAGCTCAGTTCACAACAACAAAACACACATATCACTTTGGTCTTGTCAATAAAACCATTTGGCAACTTTAGATATTAAACTTTCCATTCAGAATCTTATTGGCATCCATTTCGTCGTCTCGCACTCGTCATTCACTCAGGACGTAACGTTACTACTCTTTGGCCGTTTCGCAAGCTCAAACAAGTGTATGTGGCGTGCCTGTTGTTTTGTTTCCGGTCTAGCTAGATCCGGTGTAATGTTGTAGTATTTCTAACGTTACTAGTTGTTGCATGTGAAAAAAACAAACTCTCTACAAAGTTTGCTAGGCCAAAAAGAACGTTAATCTTGCGATTAAAAAAATGTACGCCGTTAAAATGAGTTTGCGTTAACGCTGTTTTAACTGACAGCACTACTAATCAACAAAGAAAATACATCAATCAATCTTAGCCAAATATGTATGATTTACTTATCAGCTAATTTTGTATGAAATGACAGTGGCACAACACCAGGACCCTGAAACTGAAGGAGCTAAATAAAATTCCGCCATTATTGATTTTATTTTTGTTTTAGCCATCTGTGTGTGATTTAGACTTGAGAAATGTGGATGTGCCTGAAATCAGGTCGCTTAAAAAACTGTCCCTGTTCAAATATATAAAAAAACTAAATTCTCCAGAGAGGTGGCTAGTGCTTTTCTGTAACCCTCGTGCTTTAGTTCCCCGTGAGAGAAACTGGTGGGTTTTTAATACGATGACCTAGATTCATGCAAGTGTGTCATGTCCTCTTTGATCCTGCAGGGGTCTCTGTTGAAGCACAGTCTGTCCTCCTAACTGCACCGCCACTGCTCTGCTGCATGGGAGACTGTCTTGGAATACCAATGAATGTGTTTTTTTTTATACCAGCTTAGTCGTTATTTTTTTATCCCCCATCCTCTCTTTTGCTCCATCTTCATTGGCTTTTTCCCACTCATTTTCTTATCGCTCTCTTTGGCTCCACATCCACCTGTTTTTGTCCTCGGTTGTTCTCATTTTCTGTCTCTCTTTGTCTGTCTCTTTCCCTCGCTGCCTTTGTTGCGGTTTGAGTTGAGGGCTGTCAGCAGCAGCAGGTCTGAGCTGTGCAATCATTTGTCACACCACTGAGGGGAAGAAACATATTTTATTGATGCTGCCCCCTCCTCTCTCTTTTTGTGTCTCATTGTCACAGGCCGTTTGGTTTTTGCCCTCCTCACATCTGTTGTCCCTGTTCTCAACTTCTCCTTCTCCTCTTATTTTGCCTAAAATCCCCATTTGGCCAGTTTACCAGAAGTGTTTCTGAAATGGGGGGTGGAGGGGGTGGGGGGTGGAGAAACAATGACAAAATTATATAATTGGGCTATATAGTCGACAAAAAAAGTAAAACGGATGCATGAGATGAAGCTGTTTTCACACAGACAGGCAATTTGCTTCACTTTCCTTGCCTCAAAAGTTCAATTAATTTTAACTTATGGGCTAGCTACATTCCACGCGTAATGTATGCAGAGCAGATGTTCCAACACCTCGCTTTTATTATAGTCAGTGACACCGGCTACGCCAAGCACGAGAGCAGCGTAAGATCTGCCCTACAAGCGCAAAAATAGGACAGTCTTCCATTTTTTACGTGAGGGGTGTGTGGTCCTGTTACATGGAAATGGATCATGAAGT
Organism: Etheostoma spectabile; assembly: GCF_008692095.1. NCBI lineage: Eukaryota > Metazoa > Chordata > Actinopteri > Perciformes > Percidae > Etheostoma > Etheostoma spectabile. The sequence goes on along the minus strand of NC_045736.1, from coordinate 7,027,312 downwards.
GTAATTATTTCTTTCAAATTAAACTACTCATATAAAGGTAACGTTTCAAATTCAGAGTTTTTGTGTTTATTTTTTGTTTTCCTCACCTGCGTCCTCTGATAACAGCTGACATTAGATTGACGTTTCCACAGCACTGTGCCCATTCCAAAAACTGAAGAAACGACAACAATCCCAAAGCAAAAGCTCTCTTTCTCACCTGTGACTCACACAATCCTACCCCGTGTTTGCGCAGCTTGTTTAGCCAGTTAAAACATTACATTCTGCAGTACATACACTCCCGTAACGGTCCGCAAACGTTACACGTTCAATGTGGCTAGAGTCTCGCAATCCTGTCCCTATTTCCATCTGTTAATACCCGTTGCTAAATAGTTGTGTGATGTGTAAATCAGTGTTGTTTTTTTATTGTTAAAAAAATTATTATTCAGCACCCCATAGACCAGTACTATTTCCTGACAGTTTCTTTGGCCTCGTGTCGGTGGATGTACTGTCTGTCTTTTGTTTGTAACCTACTTTCTCTCTTTGATGCTTTATGAACAGTGTAATTGCTTTTAACTATGTGCCATTTAAATTGTATGTCTGTATCAGCTGAAGTTTAGTATAATGCCTTTTTTGTGTTCTAGTATGTATAGAGATTTGTGGTGTAGTATGTAACCGTTGACCTGTGTTTTATGTATTTTGAAACCTTTTGCTGCCAGTCTTGGCCAGGACTCCCTGGGAGAAGAGTTACTGTAACTCAATAGGACTTTTCCTGGTTAAATAAAGGTTAAATACAATGAAATTAATAGTGAAAAATATACAAATGACAAGGAAATAAAAAAACAAACAGTTAAGTAGTAATTTAATTAACAAGTAAGTTAATAAGTTACATATAGTATTGGATTGGTGCTTCCCTTCTCAAAATGACAAACAAGCACAAACAAAATAACATAACATGTTGAATAGTGCTGTCTGTTAAACGCGTTATTAACGCTGTTAACGCAAACCCATTTTAACGGTGTCAGTTTTTTGTCACAAAATTAATATTCTTTTTGGCCTAGCAAACTTTGTAGTTTTTTTCTTCACATGTTTTCACATGCACCAACTAGTAACGTTAGAAAAACTACAACACCACACCGGATCTAGCTAGACCGGGAAAAAAAACAACAGGCACGCCACATACACTTGTTTGGACTTTCGAGCCGGCCAAAGTGTAGTAACGTTACGTTTTGAGTGGATGGCGAACGCGAGATGACGAAATGGAAGCCAATAAGATTCTGAATGGAAATTTGAATTTTGTCGTTGTGAACTGAGCTATCATCGCAGCACGTCCGGTCTGAAATACCACTTGATGGCCAAGCACACAGCTGATGATAATTCTCCTTTCCCCACCCCCCTCGTCACCCTTTTATTGATGGACAGTGTTACACTGTGTGGGAGATTATTTGCTCCAAGTGTGAATGATTTCACCAAGTGAGAATGTTACGTGTGAAATTGAACACTACAGTAGGCTATATGCCAATGTTGTTTCTAATAAAAAACATTTGCACAAAGCAAGCCAATCCACTTTTCCATGTTGATAAGAGCATTCAAATGAGAAAAAAATAATTGTGACAAGTATGTAGGGTTGTGACGAGACACTCAGTGGGACAAGATTTCGTCACAACTCTATTTCTTTATGTCATGTCAGTGCTCTTTAATCTTTCTTCATCTCATTTTTCTTACTCTTTGTGTCCTGACATGGGATGTGTTGTTACAGGAGTAGGTAATATAAGGAGCCTTGAGATGAGTCTGGAAATAGCATTCACCTGTGTTTTTCTGTTCGTCTCTCAGATAACGCCACAGAGAAGACCTACATTTTGATGGAGGCCAGGCTTGGAGCTCTGTTTAAGTCAGAGAGCGAGTACGCTATCCTGGACAAGTAAGTACACTAGACCCTATATAGAGTTGTCCAGGTGTCTCTGTTGCAAACTATCCAGCATGGCCTCCCTTTGGCGCTGGGAGGAGGCTTCTCTGCATCAGCTGTATGCTTGGCCAGCCAGTGGTATTTCAGAATTGATGTACACCAGTAGTAACTTAGTTCAAATCAACAGTACATGCAAATAGTATTAGTATTGTCCAGAGAACCATCTGGAAGGGCTTTGAAACTGAACTTGCCATTTAAAACATTTCTGCTCATTGAGGCCCAAGGCCCAAATCACAGAACACGTACGTTAATCGCACGTCAAAGAAATTTGGTACTGCCCCACTTAAAGAAATTTTCACCAAAGCGTTTTCCATTATCCAAGAATAGATAGATTCATGTCATTGTAATCATCATTATGAGCATGTTAGCATGCCAACATTAGAATTTAGCTGAAAGCACCACTGTAGCATGGCATTAGAAGATAAGACTCTTATTGTGTTATTTGTTTTTTTTACCCTCAAAAACATGCAGAGGAGTTGTCAGATTTTTCCACCTTTAGAAGTGTTGACCGTCTTTCTCTCGGGCTGCAACAACCTTTCTATAATCTGAAGGTTGGACAGTATCAACAACTAAACAGAGGCTGTTTAGACAAATATGAGTGAGTAAATCTGATGAAGGTGAATTACAGATATGATATAAAACATAGACTTTATGTGTTTTTAGATTTCCCGGCAAGACACTGAAAGGGAAAAAATACGTGCCTCTTTTCCAGTACTTTGCAAAGGTTAGTAGTCTTTGTTCTTGTTTCTGGCTGTTTCACTGGCTTATTTATTGTTTGCCACAAAATTAAGACAGACCTATGTCTCACCTAAATTACCTGTCCAACTACAAAGTGGCATCTCACTTTCATTCTCTTAATCTGTCTCTTAATCTCTCTCTAGCTATTATTATGTGTGGCTCTATTTCTTTTGCTTCCTCACACCACTAGCCTTCCTGTATCTAATTCTCCTCATCCTTGTTTCTCTTCAGTGTGGGGAGCAAGGAGCGTTCCAGGTGGTGATGGATAACTACGTCAAGGAGGAGGAGGGCACAGGAGTAGTCCACCAGGCACCTTACTTTGGAGCTGTGAGTGGTCTTCCACTGTCCATTTGTTTTATTTTTTTTTATCAAGAGATTAATCTTTTGGTAGATAAAATATCAGAAAAAATAAAAATTGCCCATCGCAATTCTTTTTTGTGACCAAAGACATCCTAAGATATTCAAGTCAAACTGATTTGAAACAGCAAATTTTAAAAGCTCACACTAGCAATAATTTAGCAATTATGAAATGAGCCTGTAGAAGTACCAGTCAATTGACTGTTTCACTACTGTAGTTTGCCAAAAGTACACAAGTGTATGATAGCAAGATATAAAAACTGCTAACTTAAGTCGAGGATTAGCAACTACATAAAAGTGTTTTAAAAAAATATTGTAATACATTTTCAGATCAATCGGATACTAACGAATAATGGATGCACTTTGGCAGTTTATTAGAGTCTTAGGCATACGCCTGGTCAAGACTCTCAACAAGACTCATGCCAACCAAGACTTATAAGGCAAGACTAACAGGGTGTAAAGTAATATAAATCTCTAAGCTTATTCAACATTTAGAATTGCACAGATATACAGTGCACTGTGGTGGCTGAATGTACTGTGTGCAGTGTTTGCCGTTGATCCTGCTCCCTTCTGTCACTGTCACGAGGCTCCACCTGTCTCTTATCAGGCTAACTACGCCCAGCCTCCTCCTTTTTAATTATAATGTACTTCTCTTCCTCGAGTGATTTGGAATGAAGTTGAGAAATGTGCTTTTGAAACGTTGCTTCTATTACGCTTGTTATCCAGTCTTGCAGATGCTCATTTGGAGCACACTCTGGATGAAAACGAGGTCATCTTTTGTCAGGTGTAACTCTATGGATGGTTCGCTGCCATGCTAAAAAAAAGAAGAAAGAAGTACATCCAGTCCCTGTTTAGTTGTCAATGTCCCTTTAGTAACATTGCCTTAGCGAAATACAATTCCATTATGTTCTAATTCTGTAGTTCCTTATGTTTTCGGAATTAGCAATTTTTTGTTGTTAAAGTGGTCAATTTACTTTTCTCCAGTTGCACTGCGTTGAGTGCCTTTAGCCAACACAAGTGTAGGACTAAACTTCACCCCAAAGAAGATTTGTTCTTGACACTAATAAATGATTAATAATAATATTAATTATTTATAAATTTGTTTTAACACTCAAAGTGGTCAAGGCCAAGGCATTTCATCAATACAAATCAGGACCCAATGGTCTTAAGATCTATGACCTTGTTTGGGGAAACTGTTTAATTAAGAGTTATGTCTTTCCATACCCTTCATCTTGATTCCTTATCATTTTGTGGACTCATTTCACATTGATGTGTATGCTTATTGAAAAATATTAGGACATTTTTGTATTCCACGCTACAGTATCAATGTGTTCCTACAGTGCCATCAGATGTATTGGATCATTGCTAATATGTTAAATGCCCTTGTCAAAGGCAGATGGATGCCCCGGTGGCTCTAGCCAGCCGCAGATACACACTCAGTCTTTCTCTCTTTCTTAGCTTCCTCTTCTGCAATCTGTGCCTACTTCATCGCAGCTCACTCCCTATGGGGCTGTAAAATAAACCTTTCACATAAACATCCCACATACATTTGCATTTAAATGTTTGTATTTTTTATTTGGCAACCGTTCTGTTATTTAGTGATCACATTTACATTGAAATGAACACAAATGCATTTCCTCTGAAGATATATAGTGAGAAGAAATGCGCTGCCAAGATACATTTTTCAAATTTTATGTTGTTATGACTGGATGTGAAATGACCCTATGAACCATCCATCTTGGATCTTGACGGGGTGTTTGAATACAAAATATATTTACAACTGCTGGACAGTACTCCAATCTTTCATGCATAGCTGTCAAATGCCAGTAGTGCTTCCTTCAACACTGCAAAAGTATCCAGCTCAACAATGAATGTAATATGGAGTCATAACACATCTTTAAACAAGTGACACTGGCTGCCAAAGGGGTTAGACAATTACTTATTTTCATTGACAGCTTGCAATAAATGATCACTATGTCAAGATAATGTAACTTAATTACTTACAAACTCAGGATGTAGTAAATGGCTACTGTACATGACTTTGTTGAAATTATGGATGCAACTAACCGTTATTTTCATTATTAATTAACCAGATGATTATTTTCTCAATTGATTAATTGTTAATTGATCTATAAAATGACAAAAATTGTCAAAAATGTACAACATTTCCTAGGGACCAAGCTGAGATTTTGAACTGCTTGTATTGTCCAACAAACAGTCCCAACCCCAAAGGTATTACGTTTATTATTATAGATGACAATCTATTTTACAAAACCTTTTAAACTGTATTATTCCCTTTGTAGGATGATTACAGGGTGTGCACCGAATACAAGATCATCCAGAGGGACCAGGCTCCTATCTGCCCTGTGGACGCCTCGGGCTGCTTCACTTCCGAGGTCACTGACTTTGCGGGACAGTACGTCAAAGTGAGTGACACATAAGACATTTACATGTAGATTAGGTTAGCAGACATTTTGGGTTTCCACCCGTGGTAAGAGCCACTGATAACACAATATAAAAACCCTCAATGATATTGATAGCTGGTTTAATTCAGCATTTCATTTACCGCTTTCTGAGCACTCTCTCGCCTATTCTTCTCTTCGCCCGTTTCCTCTGTTTATATCTCTGGAGAATACTTCTTTCTATAATTACTTATTTCCTCTTTCATTCTGAACAGTAGCACTGAAACATGCCCTTTAATGGTGTTCATTGGTTTAAGGCTTTTTATAATGTGGTAACTGAGATGAGAATACGACCTTTTCATCATGTTTTCCAAATGTAATTTTAAATGATCTCTTTAGGTGCATGACTTTGACATTGATGTGGAGAGAGTTAAGGGAATCAGCGTCAGAGCAGTTTCACAAATTGTGTAGGAAAACCTGCTGTCAAAGCACATTTTCACTGTTTACCAGTTTACAGGGTGCCCTCCCTGGCACACCCAACTGTATTACCATCCTTAGTGGATAGTGAGTGAAAAATAGCAGTCGAACATTATCCAATCACTATTTCACATCCTGGCTCAAATGCCAGGGAGTGGACTCAACCCACTTAGTCAGTAACAGTACAGCGTTACCTAAAAAAGAGCATGCAGCCACAGTTCTATGAAAGTCTGTCATATTCTACTTTTGAAATATGTTAAAACCAAGCGTGAGTTTCATGGCTGTCTGAGACATTCTTTTTTGCCTCATAAAAACTCGGAGGTGATCTGAGGGAGCGTCAGTCGCGGAGTGGGCTACACGCAAAGAGAAGCCAAGAGAGCAGCTGTTCCTCTGTAAACTAAAAAACAAACCCAGTATTTTACACAACATGAGAGCTGCATCTTACACCCAGAAGAGCCTGCAGGTTAGCAGCTCCAGCGGCAGAGCAAGGGTTCAGAGCCCATCACCTTCCCGGTGCCGTGGATCCTCCTATGACAGCCGTGGACGCTCCGGTTATCGCAGCACTGCTGTCGAGTTGGGCACGGAGATCCACCAGCAACATGCCAACGAGAAAGAGGAGATGCAGGAACTCAATGTCAAGTTTGCAGGATACATTGAGAAGGTCCAGGCACTAGAGCAGAGAAATGCTGCTCTTCAAGCTGAGCTAGCTGCACTGCAGGGCCGCTACAAGGGAGGCCCCACAGGCATTGGAGAAGAATACGAGCTCAAGTTTAAAGAGGTGCGGGAGCTGATTGAGGCCCTGACTAATGAGAAGGGAGTAGCTGATATTGAACGAGGCTACATTGAAGAGGAGGTTGAAGTTTGGAGACTTAAGCTGGAGGAGGAGCTAGCACTGAAAGAAGAAGCGGAGATGATCCTGAGGGAGTTTCGCCAGGATGTTGACAGTGCCACTTTGCAGAAGGCAGAGCTGGAGAAGCGTATAGAGCAACTAGTGGCCGAGATAGAGTTCCTCAAGAAGCTGCATGATGAAGAGGTGGCTGACCTCATGAAGCAGATCGAGGACTCAAAGATTAGCGCGGAGCTGGATGGCGATAGGCCTGACCTGGCTGCTTATCTGCGCAACATGCGCGCAGAGATAGAATCTGTTGCTGCCCGCAACGTCCAGGAAGCTGAGAAGTGGTACAAGAGCAAGTTTGACACCCTCAAGGAACATGCTGGAAAACATGAAGAGCAAATGAAAACCATGAAAGACGAGATCACAACCTTCCACAACCAAGTGACAGAGCTGCAGAACCAGATTGATGGGATGAGGGCTCGCAACGCAGCCCTAGAGCAGCAGCTGGAGGACATGGAGATGTCCCACATGGATAAGGTGGGGAGCCTCGAAGGTGTCATTGCTCAGTTGGAAGCCCAGCTCTGTGAAACCAAATTAGAGATGACCAAGTATCTCCAAGACTACCAGGAACTGCTGCACATTAAGCTCAAGCTGGATGCGGAGATCGCCACCTACAGGAAGCTGCTGGAAGGAGAGGAGCATAGGCTTGGAATTGCCAAAGATGTTTAAATGTCCAGGATGAGAGGAGAGTCCAAAGCAGCCACAGAGAAGACCAGCAGAGCATTGTGGAGAATTCTTACCTATCTTACCCAATTCTTCCCTTTACCCTTCTTACTCTAAGGGGCTGGGTATTGTTTGGAATATTTCGATACCAGTGCCGGTTTGACACCTGAGTTTCAGTACAGAGGCTAAAATGAACCTGACTTTGAGAAATATGTTTTATCTACAGAACCTTTTTTTCAATTAACAAATGGGGACAATGAATTAACATGTTGTCTTTACATGGTATATAAATATGATATTCTAAAATTGTAATAAACTGAGAGGAAAACGCATGCCTACTCTAGTGAAATGCTGGCTTGAAGGCAGTCTTTCCCTCCAAAATGTTGATTCAAATCAGGAAGTGTCTAATCAAATAAATTAGTAGACATAGACAACAAGATTACCAGTCTGACCAAACATTTGATGCCAGCTTTCTGTACTCGACAGCTAGGGGCACTTTGTGTTGCAGTAATAAGGTTTGATACTCAGCCCTTCTTAATCTATTGCTTACTTTGCCACACCCTGACCCGTTTATCCGTATGTCTTTGCTTGGCTCCCTATTTCTCCTAGTCCTTTGTACTTCAAATCTTACATCATTTTCTCAAAACAACCCTGTCCTCCTTTCTTAACCAGCTCTACCAGCAGCACCCCCTGGTTCCTTTTTGTTGTCCTCAGTTGTCCTTAGTTACTCCTTAGTTAGCTTCTTTTCCTTAACTCCTTTTCCCTTGCAGAATTCACCTTCCCTTTTTTGTCAAATCAACCCCACTACATCTTTCACCATTTGAGTCCCTTTCCTTTGCTACATCTCCTCACTTTTCGCAGCCACTGCTTCTCTCGATCCAACTTTAGGATCCTATTACACCCCTTTATAAAAAAACAAACACCTTTTTCTCCTTTGTTTTGTGTCACATCTCAACCCAAACACAGCAGAACCGATATCATCTGTGTTTTGCTTGGTCTTTACAGTACCCCCTGATTATTCCAAATGTTTCGACAAGACACATCTATTGACCAGTTATTCTAATGTTGACCAACTGTTACTTAATAAAGATTGAAGTGAGTGCATACAAAATATTGCATTGATGATTTTCTTCTGATGATTACACTTGTGATTTCCCTGTTGTGCTCTTTAATTACGTGTCTTTACTTCCTGGTCTACTTTGCCTCTTCTCCGTCTGCTCTCTATCTATGTCTCTCTTTACCTTCTCCTACCTTTTTATTATAACCTACAAAACAAGAAATGTAATTATTTACTGAGTCAGGCCCAGTAAATAATAATTTTAGTATTTTGCTTTACCCTGTCTATAACTTCTAAATACTCAATGTGCCACTACTCGTAATTTCCACCGGTTGCATAACATCTGCGGACCCACTCTAAAACGGGTTTCCATTAAATTAAGTTTCCATTATGTCAATGTGTGTATTTTCCCTGACTGCCTTTTGGCTTTATTCCGACGTTGTCCCAGCTCCGGCGATCCGCAGCCCTCCGGTGCAGATACGCAGAGCTTCTATTTTTGCCCGACGCCGGGTAGTTCCGCAGCAATTCAGCACACAGCAGTGCGGGACAGGAAGTCAAGCACAAAAAACAAAAGACACTCAGTTAATTTTAAAATTAAAATTGAATGTGCTTATGGCGGATCATATTTCACTGCACTAGACCTTGAAAACAGAGCACAGAGTTATTTCCCCTCTACTCCTCTGGATGGAAACAAACTGTTGTT
>NC_045736.1:6990880-7018068 GCF_008692095.1 Etheostoma spectabile | reverse complement strand
TTGTGATTCTATTCTACATGAATTTGCGAGATCTCGTTGGTCCTTGTGACTTCAGCTGTCGGTCACGGCCGCAGCCGTTCCGCAATAAATCCGGACCTGGTGGGTATTAACTGACAGCGGAGCACAGAGCCAACACTCAGCGGAGCCCATCCGCAGCCATTCTGCAACCGGTGGAAATTGGGGGTTAGGCATTCAATTGCTGTGTGAATCCAGCCTTAGATTGCTAGGCAGGCTGGGTCTGGTGGTTCAGCCAGCGTGGTTCAAATAAAAAAACTGACTGTTTTGGGTCTGGAAACAGTGCTGTGTAATTATGCTATGCAGTCACAAATATGTGTGAATAATCAAGTAAATACATTGAATAACCCTTGTTTATACTAAATTGGCCAGCTGGTGAAATTTTCTCATTTGGTTGCAGGCAAAGTTCCAATGAATCTCCACATCACAGGTGTTCTTTCATGTTTTAATGAGCCTTGGTCAGGGCATAACAAAATGTACTCCTGGCTAAAGTTTTAAAACCTCTCTCTCTAAAAAGAGGTCACAACCAACAGTCTGCCAAACACCTTGCTGAAATGTCATATTTTTTAGCTTCCTGTGAATTGTGCTGTGCGTAATGAGGCACAGGGCTGATTGCATATTAGATTTTTTTGCTGTAAACAAGGAGCCAGATGCCAAAGTGGACAATTTCTCCCTACCTTTTTGGTGGTATTTATCATACCTGAATGAGGAAAGCATAAAGCCACGGTGCATTCAAGGATCCGGTGCTTACCTTCCTGAAGGAGAAAATATTAAAAATCCGAAATGTTTAACGAGAAATAAAAATGAAAAATCTTTTCTTTTTCTAAGCTCTAGCCATAGCTGTGGAAACAAACTGCCAGTACTACAGTAGTCTTAAAATGGTATGGTTTTACTTTGTACCTCTCTTAAATACAAAAGATAGAATAAAAATACTGAAAATTGGCCAATTGCTAAGTAAACATATTTTTATAAGTTGCTCTTGTACAAGGCAACCACTGGTCTGTACACAATAAAATAATATAATACTATTGTGTGTGTGTGTGTGTTACAATACGATACAAGATAATATAGTCTAACTAATACAAGTATTTTAGCTATATTTGTGCTACCGCACATTATATATGTTTTTTTTAATTAAGCACTGTTAAAAAATTCAGTTCATTTCTGAGATGCAGAACATGTTGGTCAACCATTCACTGCAGTTTTAAATACTGCTGACATTGTTTGTTAGAATGTATGTTAAACAACTTACATCTCGTTTTTGCTGATTGACCTTCCTTGCTTTAACTTCTCACCTGGCAGCAATGATGAGCATGTGTACTCAAGGGTGTTGCCGTACATTATGACATCACAGCTGGGTGTAACAGGTGCAACACTGCACACTTCTTACCACACCCAACCGCATGAGAACTTTACCACAGAGAACAGTAAAACACTACTTTTCAGCCTGATTTTACGTTACTCTTTAAAGCTGCATTTTGTAAATCATGTCCTTTGTTCTGGTGTTTATTTTTTATTTTTTTAGGATGCCGACAAGAATATCATCAAGTTACTGAAGGAGAAGGGTCGCCTCGTCAATGCAAGCAGTTTCAAACATAGTTACCCCTTCTGCTGGAGGTGAGACAAACAATGAATGAATGAAATTTTTATTATATAATGTATAAAAGAATAATACATTAATTAAAAGTCTTTATCATAGACAAATTCCCAATCCAATAAGATGAACTAAACAGACGACTCTAACTTACCTGACACTCTATCTAGCTATTAAAAGAAAAAAAGAGCACTTTTCTTAATTTACCCTATTTTGCGATGGCTGTCAGACAGTGAAGCAAAAATGCAAGTCCTTCAATTTATTTTCAATAGGACTAGTGTGTTCATGCTGTGGTGGGGCGTGGGCAGGTTTACCGCAGTGAGGACAGGCGAAAAAACGTTAAGACTGACTCAACTTTTGGAGAAACGCAATCCCACGTGATACTGCGGTGGCCAATCATGTAACCGGCGATCCGATTTATCAGTCGGTTTTGAGGCGGCGTGAGAATCCCGTACAGTAAACGGGAAACATCACTCCCTCAATAGCTGCAACAAGAATGTTTTAAAACCCAAACAAAAGCACTAAACTGTCCAGCAGTTTGTGTAAAAGCTGAAACAACAAAGCAGTCGATCTGTCTTCCTGGTCTCTTTTCTTTCTCTCTTTCTCCATGAAGCTGCTTTCTTTTTTAAAGTCTACTTGTGCTACATTGGGGGGGGGGTTAAAGAACACAACAGGATGCCAAACAACTAGGCCGTTTCATTGTCACTCCCCCCGCGACACAAACCTGCGGCCAATCGCCGGATCGCTGTTTCACTGTTTGAACGCAACCTTAAAGTGGCTCCTTACAACTCCCTTAAACTAACAGCTTCACTCTGTCTTCCACCAGTGTGTGTGTGTGTGTGTGTGTGTGTGTGTGTGTGTGTGTGTGTGTGTGTGTGTGTGTGTGTGTGTGTGTGTGTGTGTGTGTGTGTGTGTGTGTGTGTGTGTGTGTGTGTGTGTGTGTGTGTGTGTGTGTGTGTGTATTCTGATCTCTTCACAAAGTCAATAAATGGGAGCAAGGTGACACACACAGCCTTAAGGCTCCACATTATCACTTATTATTTAGGCAGATGCAGACCCGTCCCCCCCTCACTGTTTGAGCAGACTGAATTACTGGCTCACATGAAGCGGCTGCATGCTGACCTGATCAGGATTAATGAACCCAGTAAATATGCAAAGATGGGCTCTCTAAGCCACAAGGAAAGACAGGCTCATTGTGTTATTAACCACTCAACACTTATAAGCTAGAACTCAGAAATAGTCTAGGGAGCAATGCTTTTCACTAAACTTAAAGAATATTCCTTCAAACCACAAAAAATTTTTTTTTGAACACTGTTGGGCAGCAAAGCGTCGAACAAGCTAACATAATTATGAGATTTAGATTTAACATTATTTTTAACTTTCTGACCGCATGTATATTCATATTCATTCATACATAGTCATAACAGCATATTTCATTTGACTTTGATCATATTTTCTGCTGTTTTTCTGCGGTTGAGAATGAACAGCTTTTTCTCAAGATGGAGTCCACAGCCATGCTGGTGGCTCTGTGAGGTTGACTGACACATTTACATTTTTACCTGATGATGGCGCTAGATGGAAGGAAAGGGGGTCCCCACAATCACCAGGAATTATTCTCTCTGCACAATGTATGACCAATAGTTCAGATATTTCAGTCTGAGGTAAAAAAGCAAAGTGGTGGACTGCCTGGCCGAGTGCCATTCCTGGAGCCATGCTGCTAGCGTGGTTAAAAAACACTGCCACTGAACCAGCCCAGTTTCTAATCAGCGGTCATTACAGCACATCAACAGCAGGAGAAATGTATAACGAAATATACAATGTGTATAGCAATCGTTACGTTAAAACTTTAAAACAACGGGCTTGCGTCATGAATTATGATTTCTCTTACAAATGTAATTTCCATCAATTCTTTGGGATATTATTTTTTCTTAACTTTCTTTCAAGTCAATATGTTACGCCCTGTTTTTTATCTACTGTGTTTAGGTCTGACACGCCCCTGATCTACAAAGCCGTTCCCAGTTGGTTTGTTCGAGTGGAGCACATGGTTGATAAACTCCTGGACAACAACAGCAAATGCTACTGGTAAGCTGTTTTTTGAGACAGGTGATAACTAGTTTGGTGCTAAGGGACATTTGGATCTGCAGCTATGAGTATCAAGTGGTCTAAAATATATAAGATGTACAGCATTCACAGTCCCAAAACAATCACAGCTACAATTCTGCACATCCACGTCAAGTTGTTTGTCTCTGTAGGACAGCTTTGTATTACTGGGCATAGCAATTTTAAAGGTGAAGATATTGGATTTAAAATGCAAGTTGTTGTAAGGATTTTTCTTTATTCGTTGCCATTAAATGTGGATAAAATCCTCATTAAAGCATTTCATTATGATGCACAATGACCTGATGTTTAATAGAAAACGTTAGCATGAGGCTAATTGTAAAGGCAGAACGTGAAGCAAAAGAAAGCGTCTGCAGGATGGCTTTGCTAAGTGGTATTACCCTGGTGCTACCAGTGCTCCTTTCTGAGCCAGAGTAGCTGCCTCTGTTAATGGGACTGTCAAACTGAGATGAATGAGTAGCCGCTAGGAAGGTAAAGACGCATGCACATGTACACACGTGTACACACGTTTACACAGAGCAGCACAAACACACACACACACACACACACATTTAAAGACTATATATGTTATTTGTGGGCTATAAGTGATTCATTTAATACAGGACAACCCTGTCCATATGTATATTAAAGTAATTTACAGTATGGTGAATTGTGTTATCTTACTAGAATTGGGTAACTGTTTATTTTCATCATTGATTGATCAGCATTTTTTCAGTTTTTCTTTGGGTCAGTTAGCAAAAAAAAAAGCCCATCACAGGTTCTCAGAACCCCAAGGTGACATCCTTTGTCCGATTTAAGCTCTAAAACCCAAATATATTCAAGTTTTCTTTTATAGAAAATAGTGCTGTCAGTTTAACGCGATATTAACGGCGTTAACGCAAATCCACTTTAACGGTATCAATTTGTTTCGCGAGATTAACGTTCCTTTTTGGCCTAGCAAACTCTAGTTTTTTTCCACATGCTGTTGCAACAACTAATAACGTTAGAAAAACTACAACACCACACCGGATCTAGCTAGACCGGAAACAAAACAACAGGCAAAACAACACACACACTTTTTGCGAGCCGGCCAAAGAGTAGTAACGTTACAACCTGAGTGGATGGCGAGTGTGAGTCGACGAAATGGATGCCAATAAGATTCTGAATGGAAAGTTTACTTTTGTAAAAGTTGCCAAATGGTTCCATTGACAAGACCAAAGTGATCCGTGTGTTTTGTCGTTGTGAACTGAGCTATCATCGCAGCACGTCCAGTCTGAAATACCACTTGATGGCCAAGCACACAGCTGATACCAATTCTCCGCCCCCTCGTCAAAGTAGACAGTCTTAAATTGTGAGAGATTAGTTGCTCCAAGTAAGAATGTTACATGTAAAATTGAACACTACAGTAGGCTAGATGCCAATGTTGTTTTCAATAAAAAAACATTTGCACAAAGCAAGCCAATCCACTTTTCCATGTTGATAAGAGAACGTAGTTTCTTGACCATAAGTGAGAAAAGATTTTGGTTTTAAGTGACTGGTCCTACAATGACTCAGGATTATTCTACGCCCTTGGCCTTTTCTTTTCCATGTCTTTTTGTCTGTCTCTTTGTTTCAAACCCAACTGTTAGCGGAACCACTTTGAAATTCGTAGTCAACAATGGGTCCTTGTTTTCGGACGATGATACACAAAAGTAGGCTTCTCATTTCTAGCAGGCAACTGTCAATTCTGTCGGCTGAAATGATAACTGTCGTTAGCAGATTTGAGTAAGCTAGTTAGCCAGACATGTTAACGTTTACAGCTAACATTGGAGTGGACAGACACACAATTTAAACCAACACTTTTGTTCTTGTATTTTGGGTTTTAGAGAGGTTGAAAAAAAAAAATCACCAATCAGACTCTTCATGTACGAGTCACTCTCAGTACAGGCCTGTGCACACTGCTTTAACATGTGGATGAATCCAAAGTCTGGCAGACCTGCCGTGCATAGTTACAGTTACTAAGCCTTAATTGAACAATGCCTGTTCAGGAGAAGGGGATTATTGAACAGTCAATTTCCCAATTAGTTGCATGTTGTCCTTCATCAGTTTTTCTTCTTCTTCCCCCTGTTTTGCTAATTTTTCTATCCTTACCTTTTATTAGAATCATGCACACGCAATGTCCACAACCTCTGTTCCTCTGTCTCCCTCTTGTATCCATCCCTAGTGTCTCTGACTCATAAAAGAAGCTTGTACATGTTAAATGGCTCTTCTGTGTGTGTCAAGCACAAGACAGCACACTTTAAATTCTACATTTAGCATGAAACAAGAGTGGGAGGGCGAGGGATGGAGGTGTGTTCAAGGGGGGCTGGTGAGCAGCAGCAGCAAAAAATCATTAAATTGATATATTATGGGCCTAAATAGAAATGCCTTCTACAAATGGGAATTGATGAACTAGTTGCTTAGTGCGTGGATCCTGGTGACAATTTATACCCCCCGTGCTCTGTTCTCCTGAGCATCACTGCCTTGCACAGCAAGAGCAGGCGGCAGAAAAAATGAGAGGAAAAGGAAAAGATTGTGAGATAGGGGATTAAAGCTAGATATCGGTCGAAGCAAAATGGGGTGCAGAGGAGGAAGATGCCTTGAAGGGAGTGTTAACCTTTGCAGTTGAGCTTCATAAAAAGAGTAGCACAGTTTTATTTTTAGGGCGAAAATGTGGAGGAAGAGGAAAATAAGCTACCTCAATAGGAATAACAATATTATTGTACAGTACTGCTCATGAATATAGGAACTAAAAACAGGAATATAAAAATCCTTTGGAAATTGATTTTAATGCCTTAATTGAAAAATGAAGAAAAATCCAACCTTTAAGGACACCAATTTTCTTTGTAAATAAATAATGTCTTGTAAATAAATACATGTTCTTTATTAAAATACAGGGGGTATGAGTATAGACCCATATGTTAAATTCCCATATGCAAGCAGATTTTTATTTTTGAAAGGCTAGTTATTTCATGGATCCAGGATACTATGCATCCTGATAAAGTTTGCTTGGCCTTTGGAATTAAAATGACCCAACATCATTACATACCCTTCACCATACCTAAAGATTGGCGTTTTTCAGTTAGCCCAATAGCTGGTTTGATTTGCATTGAGAGATGATTTTATGGAAAGTAGCTTATACAATCACAAACACATTACGTTAGCAGGGCATCTGCAGGTCTTACAAAAGTCTTCATTTTTGGAAAAAGGCCTTAGAAGGTATTCATTAACTCTTAAATTTGATTTACAAAAGTCTGAAATATATTATTTTGTTTGCCTATAACGTCAGATTCCAGGCTGTTGGGAAACATTAGGGATTTTGGGACTGTTCATACTTTTTTGTTTCAGACTTTGAGCAAACACGGTCACTACTAGCTCATTCATTGGGCATGAACCAAAATGAATGAATCATTTTTAATTGGTTAATACATCTATCTATGCCTATTTATCTATTTATCCTGCTTATCTGAGTCCAGGTTGCCTTAAGTTAATGTATTCTATCATTAAGAATTATAAGTATACTGTTGGTCAGTACAGGAAAAAAAATAGATATAATAAAAAATGCAGGGCCATATTTTTCCTACTGAATGGCTATGAAATTGCATTCTATGTGGTGTTGAAAAGGTTTTAGAAAGTCTTCAATTTAACTTGGTAAACCCCACAGAAACCCTGATTAAACGGTTGTAAATGTTTGTTAAAGGAGGTTCAAAAAGGGCAATATTCTTGTTTCATTTCACGTAGACCTCCGTCCTGTATGCAAGTTTTGAATATTTTTGTGGTTGAATTGATGTTCTATATTTTAAAAGAATAACTGATACCAGAACACACACCATTATGTCTGTCTCTGCAGGGTTCCAGAGTTTGTGCGTGAGAAGCGTTTTGGGAACTGGCTGAGAGACGCACGAGATTGGGCGATATCCAGGAACCGTTACTGGGGAACGCCAATCCCTCTCTGGGTCAGCGACGACTTTGAGGAGGTCAGAAAACACACACAGATAAGCACTTTTTGTGCGTTAATAGAGCACTTAATTCTTCTAATGTGTCTTTGTACTCTGCGGCGATGACACAATTTGTCTGTGTCATGACCAAATACCAAGACAGTTACTCTTTTCTTGGGGTTGGCAGCACTCACAAATCTATCTTGCCATTATTAAAAAGTTGAACCCTCCATAACTCTGTTTTAGTTGAGGGAAAAATGTCTAATGTCTCTACAAAAGGAATATAGGTTTGCTGCAGGGGTTCAGAAATCCCTCTCTTATAAATTAGCAGAGTGAAATGCTTTCTCACTGACCTCCTTTTGACACTCTTTTTGTTTGTTTGGGGGCTTGTGTAGGAGAGCCTTTCTGGCATGGCAGAGTGAGATGACTGTGGTGTCAAACCAGAGAGTGTAGCGTGTCTCTGTACTGCAGTCAGAGTCAGCTCCCCTCGGGCACCATTGCCAACTCAACACATGAATGATTCATTAATGTAAACAGCAAATAAACACAAACCCAAATGTGTTTGGTTGCTCTTCGTGCCGGTTAAGGCGATTTCAAAGGTCCTTAAGACAAACAGCGATCATGGGGAGGAAAGGAAGTAAGACATTGAAAATAGTGGGAGGAGGAAAGGGGACAGAATAGATTAGTCAGTGAAGAGAGAGAAGTGAGAGATGAAGAGGGGGAGGAAAATAAATGGAAGAGGAAAAAGACAGTGGAGAAGCCAGCCAAACTATACAAAGATTTGTCTGGTTATGGATGTTGATTGCCAAACGCGGCCGACTATGTGAAGTAGACTGAACTGAATGAGAGATGTCAGAATTGGGTTGTTTGAGCGTTTGAAAAATGAAGTGTTGGTCCCTTGTCTGAAAGAGGGACAGCTAGCGACCTGCTTGCTGGAAATAGCATTGTGGCTGTTTCCAGAATACTTATGCTCCCTTGTGCTCCTTTCACACACCCCTCAGCTACAAATCACACACCCAAAACTAAAGCTGTAAACGAGGGTGTCAGTCTGTGTGTTGCAGTATGATTTCTATCTCTCACTCTTTTTTTCTTTTTTGCGCGTTCACTCTCTGTACCTGTCTTTTCTGGATAGGATTCTTTTACTCTGTCTACTTGTGTATCTGATGATAGTGTATCTTGTTGCATCTGGGCCATGTTACCTGTGCTGCTGTGGTAAAACTAGAGCAGAGCCTACAGGTTAACTCTCTGAGGAGACCAGATAACACACTTTACCATACTTTCTAAGGTAAAGTTACTCAAAGTGCGTTGTAGTAGCCCTACTTTTATAACAAATAACTTTAAATTAGGGTACAACTGGCTTCAATTCTTGTGGGTTTAAAGTAATAGTTTGATATTAGGAAATATGCTTTTTGCCAAGAATTAGAGTAAAACTTAATTACCACTCTTATGTGTACAGTAAATATGAAACTGACACCAACAGCATGTTAGCTTAGGTTAACACAAAGACTGGAGACGGGGAACAGCTAGCCTGGCTCTGTCGAAATGCAACAAAATCCGCCTACCATCACCTCTAAAGCCCACTGATAAACATGTTTGTTCACCATTTGTTCTCATCATTAGCTCAATGCAATACAATAAAATGGTAACATTTATGTTTATTATTGCACATGGTCCTTTGCAAATGAAATATAATACAAAATGGCAAATACAAAATTGCATTTGTCCACAACATCGTAAAAGGTTGCATATACTTCATTGTACATGCTTATCCATTTAACTTACTCATTGCAAAGTGTAGCCTGATATTTGTTTTAAAAATTACTAACACTAATTTTATTCAACATTAACACATACCATCAATCAATAACCTATAGACATTTTTTTTAAATTAACTGATTAATTGTTGAATTTTCAAATTGATTGTATTGTTGGGCCAACAGTTACAAAATATAGATACAAAACAGTGAAAAGCAACAAATGCTCACAATTTGAGAAGCTGGAACTAGGAAATGTTTGGTGTTTTTGCTTGGTAATTTAAACAGTTAGTTGGTGATTCATTTATTTTTTTGTTTTACATCAACTAATTGATTATCGAATTTCAGCAAAAATCATTAATTTTGTCGTCAGGAAACTTGTAACTGTGAATGCTGTTTCGTGACAATGCTCACTCAAGCTGTACTGTGTGTTTTGTGTGTGCTTGTACATCAGGTGGTTTGTATAGGGTCCATGGCTGAACTGGAAGAAATGACTGGAGTCAAAGTAACGGATCTGCATCGGGAGAGGTGAGTCACTGATCAAACACCGAGATTATCAGCCAGCCACCACCTGAGCATGTACTCAGTGGTGTGTGTCTGCTGTGGTAGTGTGATACTCGCAGAGTCGCAGGCTGTATGTGTGTGTATCGGTGGACGTGAGATGACAACTTAATGACACGGTGTCTCTGCTTGTCTATGTTTGTCGATGTATGACTTTGTCCTCTGCCACTCTAATGTCCTGTCTGCCTGAACTAGACGTGTGCTGTGGAACAGATCACTCTACTCTTCTGCTCTTCATCCGCTAGTTACCGTTAATCACTTCAGTGGGGTTGGCAATCTTTAATTGATGCGGGAGGATGAGGTCACCTTTGTCCTGCTTCTGTGTTTGCGCTGTGTTTACAGGGTGCCTGTACGTGTCTGGAAGACTTGGAAAAGTGATGAAAATGATTCATGCATACTTCAAGATCAAAAAGCAATTTGTGTAATTAAAGAATAACTGATTAGCTATGTAGCAGTTTATCATATGTTAAAAACCGAGTTTTAAAAGTGTGCACTGATTTGAACTTTACTAAATACAATCTATTTATGGATCTCTAAAAACTGAATGGACAGACTATTACCTCACATTAAAAGGTTTGAAGTGGCCAGCTCCCAGACATAATGGCCCTGCTTGCATTGGGAATATTGAATCAAAATCTTAACAACACACCACTAAAAAGACATAATAAACCACTCAAAATGTACTGCAGTGCATTTCTTTTTAGAATATTCCTGCTTAATGCTCCCCATTTCCTCATTAGGCCCAGTTGCAGTGCACTGCGGCGGAGCAGCATTAAGCACGTTTTACAGTAGATGCTGCCAAGCTGGCGCCTGCATATTTAACGTCATGGTATCGCCGTAACTATTTATACCGCCGCTGTTTCTCGACACTAGTTGCAGTCTTCTCCTTACAGAGGTGTTGCTAATGAGCAAAGGCTACCAACTTTGCTCGTTCTACGGACTAGAAGAAGAAGAAAAAGATTAACGGCAGAACTGGCAGCAGCATTGACATCAGTGCTTTGATTTGATTTGATGACCTACTTCGTCGGATCGAGCCTTTCATTCACCTTAGAAGAACTCATCCTAATCCAGTAAGTTTACAAGAGAGACTTGCAGTCACTCTGAGAGTCCTGGCATCCGGTTGCTAGGAGCTCTTTCATGCTTTCTGTTTCCGCATTGTCGAGCACCGCTGAGAAAAAAAATGAGTGGTGCGCTACCTCTGCTCGCGCGCTGTAAATCCAGGCCAGCTTGGCTGCCGCTACTGTAAAATGGCCACTAGTGGCCAACAGCAGGTTACTAAAGGTCTAATCTGCCTTTCATTGGCCTAATATTTCTAGAAATATGTAGCAGGTTGTTGCTGGACGGGAAAAGGGTAAATGTGTGCTAATCAACTTTCTGATATAATATACAATGATTTATTGTTTTTCTATTAATACAACTCGGGTAACTTTCCATTCACATGCATTTAATGTAGATTTAGTGGGCACCTCTCACAGGTTAATACTTTGTAGTTACTACAGCCAGGTTCATCTGTTTCCTCTGCTTAAGTAACTTTACTGTAGAAACAATGATTTTGTTCTTGGGCTGAATCGGAGTGAGTAGCTACATGGAGTAAATTAATCCATATCCTTGTGTCTGAAGCTTATGACCCAAAGCAATAACCAAGTTTATTCTAGTGGGTGTCAGCACAATGTTAGCACCACTGTTCTTTTCTTAAACCTCGTTCCCGAGGGTGAAGGATTATAAAATCGTTGTTTTGGACTGAAGCCAAAAAGCCTATAGACCCATTAAGCAAACAAAATGTTTAGTAAGGTCCCCGTAGCAATAATACAAAAATAAAATAAAACCGGACTGGTCAAATAGTTATTACTGCTATTTTTCTAAACAATTGTACCTTCTTTCTCTTTTTTTACCTCTTTCTGTGCACACTTTCTCTGCCCAGCATTGACAGTCTGACAATTCCATCGCGGTGTGGTAAGGGCGTGTTGCGGAGGGTCACAGAGGTGTTTGACTGCTGGTTTGAGAGCGGCAGCATGCCTTACGCCCAGGCCCACTACCCCTTTGAAAACAGGAAGGAGTTTGAGGACAGTTTTCCAGCAGAATTCATCGCTGAAGGCATTGACCAGACAAGGGGATGGTAAGATGTGAATGAATGGACAGATGAGAAATAGTGACATTGAGACCTTTCCCTGCTGAGTTCATTGAGGGAATTGACAAAAGCAGGGCATGAATGGATGGACACAGACACAATCAGCCAGATGAGTGTGTTCTAAAAAGACTTAAAAAATGTTTATGCCTTCGCAGGCGACAGCTGTGGCCGGGTAAAAGAAGTGTGTAAAGCATCCATGTTTGCCAAAAAAATACATTTAATACCTTTCATTAAATTGCCTCAATGTCTTCACTACATCTGTTTTGTCATGTCATTCCCCCTCTCTCTCCCCTTTCATGTCTGCAGCTGTCCTGTTAAGTAAAGGCCTAAGCCAAATAGCCAAAATAAATCTTAAAAAAAAAAAGTTTTAGTTTGTAGGATTGAGGAAAAAATCAAAGATGGACCTTGTGTACTATCTTTTTGTATCCTACTGTAGGTTCTACACCCTGTTGGTGCTCTCCACTGCGCTGTTTGGCAAACCGCCCTTCAAGAATGTTATTGTAAACGGATTGGTACTTGCTAGGTGAGTACAGATTTATTAACCAACCCGTCTTTGATATCTTTCTTTAATTTGCAAATAAAATGTATTTTTGTTAAATATTATGGCTGGTCTTTGTTTCTTTTTGTCAACAAATGCTGTGAAATGATTAAAACCAACATTTTGTCTCTCCCATTTTTTTGTTGTTGTCTGTAATGAGATTTGTTG
Organism: Etheostoma spectabile; assembly: GCF_008692095.1. Lineage (NCBI taxonomy): Eukaryota > Metazoa > Chordata > Actinopteri > Perciformes > Percidae > Etheostoma > Etheostoma spectabile. Next base: position 7,005,257 of record NC_045736.1, on the reverse strand, counting down.
ACAATAAGAAAAATCCAGTCAGTCAGTCAATTTCATACTTATTTCTGAGCCACTTTCTGCAGACATCATTTTTCTTTGCCTCCACTAATCCACTGATTTCCCTCCTGTTTACTACAATTTTTGATATTGCTTTTCTTCTTACTTCACCTGCCTATAATGTCCTATTTTCTTTCTTTTTTTTATGATTAGTGTGGTATGTGTGCTGTAACATTTAGCCCTTAGAGCTGCTCTACAATAGGGCTACTTGTCCTCAGCCCCGGGGTCTCAATGCAGTACTGTGCTCACAGGCCTGCTGACCTGGAAGGACTTGACTAATTTGAATACCAAGGGCATAGTTTCCAACATACACTTATGTGCATGCATGCGTGTGTATGTGTATTAATGCCTTTGCTCGTCTCATTTCTGCAGCGATGGACAAAAGATGAGCAAGCGCAAGAAGAACTACCCAGATCCAGGACTGATAGTGCAGCACTATGGAGCTGATGCCCTCAGGTCAGCTCTGTGCTTGAATGTGAATAAGTGTGTGTGTTTCTGAAGCATGAATACTTGTGTGCGGGTGGCAGGGTTCTGTGCGTTAGTCTACCTTATGTAATTAGCCGGCATGGTTTTAAAAAGGTTTGAATCGCTTTTCACGCTTAGCTGGGCTTTGTCCTGCAAACAGTATAGACACACGCATACTGTACACACATATTCATACACACATTGTTTCTCCTCATACATTCCCTCCTTTGCCCTGAGCAGTGAGAATGTCATGGCCATATGGCTTAATGAATAAAGCACTATGCAGTTGCGCCATATGCTCACATATATACTGAAGAAGAGTGAGCTGCAGAGATGAAGATAGCAAGGCGACAGTCTGTTTCTCTTTAAGGCTTCCATTTTCGTTTTTTTGTCTTTTGTGCTTTACAACTTTAGTCACAATGTAGCTGTTATGGTACAGTGAGCTTCATAAGTATTTTAGTATATGTGAGCTTGAAACTGAACCAGTGAGAACCAGTAAAGACCAAAAGTGATCTATTTTGCCTTTTATTTCAATGTATCTGTAATAATTGTGCAGGACCTATTGCATGAAGTTGCGTCATGTTAGCTTGCTTCCAGAATCATCATCAAAACCTTTTCCAACCACTCTAACCCAGTGTGCTGATTTCTGCCACAAACTGTTATATTGATATGGATTATTCTGTATTTCTGTTATTGTCATGTCAGTGCTGTCTTTTTTGGCTTTAATGAAGAGAAGAGATTAATTTGCACTGAAATGCTGTAGGTAAAATTAGGTTTTGGCCCAAAAATGTGTTTAGAACATTTTCAAGGTGGACATTTTGACAAACTGGTGGAGCTAATCCAATTCAGATATGTTTGACAGTTGAATAATAAAATGCAGCCGGACAAGCAGCTTTCCTTTTAATGGTGTCCAATACGTGTTTTTTTGTGCAGTATAAAATAATAAGAGTAGTGTTTGCCTTGGACTGTTGCAAGACGAACAGGGTTTTAACTGTATCTACACCGGCTTTTAACTGTCTCCCCATCTGCACGAGCAAGATACTGAAGCTTAAAGGCCGGTACTTCATATAAACCCTTACTCATTCATGCACATCTATGCACACGTTTAAGTTATTACCTGTGCATGCTCTGACTCATCCTGCCACACTCACCAACTCCTTCACTGTCTCTCTTTGTAGATTATACCTCATCAACTCTCCTGTAGTGAGAGCAGAGAATCTGCGTTTCAAAGAGGAGGGTGTGCGAGATGTGCTGAAGGATGTCTTCCTGCCGTGGTACAATGCTTATCGCTTCCTGGTGCAGAACGTTCAAAGGTTACAGAAGGTAATGAACTGAATAAAACGCTCATTCCTTCCAAAACTCCAATGTTCCTTTAGCTATTGCTGGTCTTAAAAACACAGCGCTGCAGATTGTTACTATCATTATATAAGTTCATTAATGGTACAAAAAGAAAATTACTTTTTGTTAGTGAAATGCAGTAATTCCTTCCCGTAACGTCACTCTGGGATTGGTTAATGGTTAATAGCTGGGTATTTTGGTTCAAATGGAAACAAAATCCTAATTATAAACTCTAGATATTATTTTTTTAAGATTTATAAAATAAATTACAATTTTTATTTCCCTTTCTAACAGTGTATGGCCAGTCTTAACATTAAGTCAGTTTAGGCACTTGGCACATCAGACCATGGAGCCTATGTGATAATGTTCAACCGGTAACTATATTTTTCCAGTCGAAACATGTATCATTATAATATATTATATTATATATATATTATATATATATATATATTATATATATATATATATGATATATATGTATAGATATATATATATGTATGTGTGTGTGTCCGTGTGTGTGTGTCCGTGTGATCTTGTTTGACATTTATTGAGCTTTTTATATATAACATTATATATATATATATATATATATTATATAGATTATATTATATAATATATATATATATATAAAAGCGTCAATATATAAATATATATATATATATAATATATATATATATATAATATATATAATAATATATATTATATATAAAGAGCTCAATAATATGTCAACAAGATCACACGGTGATCAAGTATATAATATATATCTATATTAATTATATATATATTAATAATAATATATATATGATATATAGATATATATATATATAATATATTATCTATATCTTAAAATCCATCCCATCTGGTATAACATATTCATGTTATTTCTACATTCAGCTTAAATAAAGGGATGATTTCTTGTTGCAGCTTACCGCCTGTACACAGTCGTGCACTGGTCAAGTGTGTGGATATATATATATATATATAATATTATATATATATATATATATTAATATATATATATATATATATATATATATATTAAAAAAGAGCTCAATAATATGTCAACAAGATCACACGGACCACACACACACGTAAAACCTGATCAGCCGCTTCACATCAACTATATTGTGTCTTTGTTAAAAATTATATTTTGTTTGTGTGTGTGTCAGGAGGAAGACATTGAGTTCCTGTACAATGAAAACACCGCAAAGCAGAGTGACAACATCATGGACAAATGGATTCAGTCCTTCACACAGTCGCTCATCCAGTTCTTCAAGGCTGAGATGGACGGTGAGACAGACATCCTCAAAACACGCACACTGGTATCATCAGTTGATATCGACAGTGGCAAAGAATATAACTACTTTATATCTTAAAATCCATCCCATCTGGTAACATATTCATGTTGTTTCTACATTCAGCTTAAATAAAGGGATGATTTCTTGTTGCAGCTTACCGCCTGTACACAGTCGTGCCACGCCTGGTCAAGTTTGTGGACATGCTCACCAACTGGTATGTGAGGACCAACAGACGCCGTCTAAAGGTGAGATAACGGTTACATCTTTCTTTTGTTGTTGTTGTTGTTGTTTTGTTGTGAGGCACGTAAATTATTCATTTGATTAATGGAAACAGTAATTTAAGCTATCATCAAGTCTCTTCATCATAGCCTCCATCTGTGGACATTTTATAGCAATCAGTTTGTGGCCCTCCCAGTCAACATTTGGTTGAAGTGAATTGTGGATACATGCACTGATGTGTGCTGAGGCACTTTTATCTTTTCACTGTTCCAAGGGGACTGATTTTGTGTGTGTGTGTGTGTGTGTGTGTGTGTGTGTGTGTGCGTGTGCGTGTGCGTGTGCGTGTGTAGGGAGAGAATGGCACTGAGGACTGCCTGTGGGCGCTGGAAACCCTCTTCAGTGTTCTGTTCTCCATGTGCAGGCTGATGGTGAGTCATACTGTTTCTCTGTGTGAGTGTGTGTGAGACTTGGAGAGAAAAGACATTTTATGGGGGACATTTCTTGTGATGAGGTTTTGCTTTTGTGTATGCAAGACACAAAGAAACAATTCTGGTACGGACGAGGTGTGTGTACTTACATTGCTATGAATTATGCATGAGCAGTAGGAGTTTTTATTTATAACACATTGAAGATGTTTGCATGTGAGGTGGGATGCACACTAAGAGCCAGTTAGCCTGACCCCATCAATAAGGATCAGCTGTGAGCTACACAAATTAATTAGCAATAGTACAAATGGAAGAGAATTACATTAGAAGTAACTTCACTCTGGCACAATTCTTTTTGAACTTTTGCACCATTTGAGGGAAAAAAACTATAGTAAAAATATGTTTTGTATGGAGATTTTACAGCTGCTTCTGACCTTTTATGTCAGAAAATGTAAATGAACTACATTACAGAGCATATCAGGATCTTCTTCTCATTCCTTTTCTCTCATGTCTACTTGCTTTCTTCCCCTCAGGCTCCCTTTACACCCTTCATTACAGAGATGATGTACCAGAATCTACGTCACCTCATTGACCCCACCTCTGTTGAAGAGAAGGACAGCAGCAGCATCCACTATCTCATGCTGCCCCAAGTCAGGTTGGATAAATCCCTCTATCAAGTTAAAATTCTACAGACATCGACTGCTTCATGCCACTTACATTAAAGACAAAAATAGGAAAAAGTGTCCTCAGAGTTGTTGCTATTGATATTTGCTAAAAGTAGCTGAAAACGATTATGATGGTCAATCTGTCACCTGTATCCCCCCAACCACTCTGCACACCTTTTAAATATTGTGGCTGAAAGGAGCAAGGCAGAAATCGAGGATGTTTCCCAAAGTGTCAAGAGGTGTGCTGCCTCGCCTGAAATACAGGCCGCCTATGCTAACGTTAGAAGAAATGATTACCCTTTTATGAAAAAGTATGAAGCTTTAGGTAAAACATCGCTAATTAACTCAGTAAATGTTTTATATTCTAGAAATAAAATCTGATCACAAGGCGATTCAGCTCACAAGATGACATTAATTGATCATCCCGTTATAATTTCGCTTTGCAATAATATTTAGAGCAGCACTCTAAAGTTATAATAATAATTATTATAATATTATTAATAATAATAATCACAATCATTAGATGCATAATGTACATTTAATGTCGGGAAAATGTAGAACTTTTCAAGGTCATCTGGTTTAAAAACTGCTGCTCTTCCAACCCTGTAGCTCACACAGCAAACCCCCTTGTATTCTCACAGGATATCCACTGCTGATCCAGAGCCCTAATCAGTTTCAGCCAGAGTGCCTGGCCTTACTTTACCCCAATCATATCACACTCTCTACTCCTCAGAGTAGAAGCTTTTGAAGCTTGAGAGTCTAGTAGTGTCTAGATGAACTGGATTCACAGCAGCTGTTCCTTTAGTGTATTAACCCTTTATCCTCTTCATTCTGAAGAGACACCACCCCTCTGATTGAAATTTCCATTTTAATATTTAGTAATATTTGGGTTATTTCACGAGATTGATCGGTTCTGAAGATAAAGATTTGCGGTGGATTAGTTTCTGTTCACGAGTCAAATGTAAGGCTCTTTTGTTTCTGGGTGAAAAAAATGTCCACATTGTTACCATGTTAGTTCCAAGCAACAACCAGGTCATTTATTATAAAGAAAGACTTTGAAATCCTTGTGCACAGCCTTCAACAGTTCACTGCTATCTTCTCTTAAAGCAGCCTAACCCTGTTTGCATTTTTGTGGGTAAACTGTTGATCCCTTCTCTAGCAATTGATAATAGATTAAGAGAAGAGTTTGTGCACTTATTTCACTTAAAAATACCCTCACAAAACTGCACTGGGCCTGTCTTTAACTGGTAGCACTGCCTAAGGATATTGCTCACAAAATATGATCATTTCATTCCCTTCAACTACTTCATTAAAACATGTGCCTTGGTGGCTGATCAGTTTTGTATAGCCTGGAAGGAATTTGTAATTGCCCAAACATAATTGCATCATCTTTAACTACAAAGAAGTTCTGACATGATTAAATATCTATTTGATTTAGCGTAAGGAGAAAAAGTTTGTGTAATGGTTCATATAATCTCCCCTGTCACTCTAGCAATACTCAGTGCTGCTGCTTTAATAGCCGCTTGTCCACCCGGCTGTCGAATGGGACTACTTCACCCCCCTCCCAAAGGTCATACACCAATCAGGCGGTGGGAAGAGCTGCTCCTCAATCAGCTCATTAAATGATTGGCTGTCCCTGGAGTCCTCTCCACTTTCATTTTACTCCACTGTTGTGTGTGCACACATGGAGGAGCAGACTGCTCGAGTGAACAAGCATTGTGCACAAACACACACAGCGTTTGTGTTCCTGCAGACAGGGCTAATATTGCAATGTGTGATGTGTGGGTTATGTGTGATTATCAGCAGCTCTAATTTTGATTCAGAGGTGGAAGTCTCAGTGTACTTTAGTAGTGGATGTTCCTAAGTTAAACTCTGGCACTGGGGGTTCTGAACTCTGTATTTACTTAGACATGTGGTATTGTCCTTGCCACCCTATTATTCATTTTCCTCAATAGAATAGCAATTTGAATTTCTAAACCAATGATTAACCAGAATGACGATTGCTGGTTGTGAGTTATGGCAGAAATGCACCTTCGTCCCCTTAAGTGTGTGCTGAAATTGTACAATATTTCACAGCATACAGGATGATTCTCGTAAGACGGTGGGTTGTTTTGAAAGATGTTCCTCTCATCCCCCTACATTCACTTATTATAAGAAATTATAAGAAGTTTGAATAACACAGGCTCCAATACAAAGCCTAGTTTTGATGCCTTTACGCATATGTTAAATAAATACTGCAAGGGATAAAAGAACCTTTTCTTGAGTGCCTCCATTAAGAAAGAAACAGAGAGAGGGAGCATGTGTGTATGAACTTTCTTTGATCGTAAAGCCCAATGTTGCTGTTCAATTCCCTGGTATATCAGTCAGTTGAATGAACTATACTGCAGACTGGATTTTCTACTGACAGTGACTGCCGACTCACACAAACGGGTCAAACGCAGGTTGAGTGCGCATTGGCAGGTCCGTGCTGCTGCGTTTGGTGTCTGACCTGTGATGCTACTTACGATGTGGGGATTCTTGGATTTACTTAATTTGTGTTTCTGTTTTTCAGGGAGAAGGTAATTGACAAGCGCATTGAGAGTGCTGTCTCTCAGATGCAGTCTGTGATTGAGCTGGGCCGAGTGATCCGAGACAGGAAGACCCTTCCCGTTAAGGTGAATCATCCATTTGACTCAAAATGTAAGAGGCACAGTGAAATAAAACTCAAAGAAACATGCTATATATTGGCGTGATATTGGATAATTGCAGATGAGGCAAGGTCGGACGATTTTAGTAACAAAAAATTGCAGCACAAACAGTTTGTCCACCCGAAAGCACTGACAACTGACACTGGCTGGAGCTTTTGACCCACTGTAATGTTGGTGTGTGTTTTTCAGTACCCATTAAAGGAGGTGGTAGTTATTCACCAGGACCCAGAGGCCCTGAAAGACATTCAGTCCCTGCAGAAATACATCCTGGAAGTAAGTAAACCAAGAGTGCTCATTGGTTGTAGTGTGTGATAATCCGTCTTGAAGTCGGCTTGGTGATGTGTCATTTTACTAGTGCTCTGCTTCAAGACGAGAGGTGCATCTTCTTCTCATCTTTCCTTTTAAGGGTTTTTATTTTTGTCTGTTTACTCTGGTTTGATCAGTGCAAATAAATGTCTAAGTTAAAGAAAAACATCCTCTAGAACCTCGTTAACACTCCAAACCCGTTTTTGTTTTTTTTTCTTGATAGATGGGATGTACAACAGAGGAAGTGCATCTTCACATGCTGTTTATTTTTTCTATCCTCAGCTGTAATTAAAATTTCTGTACTCTCTTCATTTAAAAAAGGGGGTGGAGCAGATGCCTTTTGATTTACTCCCACATGCAAACTCTTCATTAAATAAAGATTTCTCCAGCACACGGAAACATTATAATAATGTTAATGTGTTTTTGTACTTTATAGTCGCATTACTATGCATCATTACGCACCATTGACTGTAAAATTACTGGACAGAGCATCCGGTTCGTCGAAGTGCTGCAAATGCCGAAGTGTCTTAAACCCGCATAATATCGGAATTCCAGCAGGGGGCAACACGTGTGGAGAAAGTGACCCACTTATCAATTGATTTATTACCTCAGTAAACATTTTCATAATGTGTTTATGGTCTTAATCGCTAGTTTTAAGTCTTTTGCAACACAGATTGATGTTCATTTTTGGAATTATGGTCTTGTTGATTTTAAAACCGGCGATAAAGCAGGGGATGTTTTAGGGCGTGGCTACAATGTGATTGCCAGTGAAAGTGTGTAACCTAACAGAGTGTCCCTGCATAAGTTGTCACATCCGAAACCAAGATGGCTGGGGCCGTTATGGCGACCTCGACGACTCATAGCAGATCTCCAAAAACCAATGGGCGACAGTGATGTCACACATGCGCTGTCTGCTAATATACAGTCTATGTTACACACGCAGCTTTTCTAGCTCTTGTTTTACATGTAGAGCCGGCAACATTACTGAGTTGTAGCCTTTGTTTATTTAACTTTCCAGGTAACATGCTGTGTGTTTTGCTATGGGGGGGCAATAGCTCTGACTGTAGGGAGTTGGTTTGGGAACCGGAGAGTTGCTGGTTCAAGTCACTATTCAGACCAAAGTATGGTGGTGGACTGGTAGCTGGAGAGGTGCCAGTTCACCTCCTGGGCACTGCCAAGGTGATTAATAAAGTATTTATTATTATTATTATTATTATTATTATTATTATTATTATTATTATTATTATTATATGAAAACAAAATCATATAGTCAAGGACTGGGTGTTTCTAATGTTAAGTGTCATTTTTGTCAAGTATCATCATCAGTGTATGGTTATGCAACGGAGAGTTGTCTGGCCTATTCAGGTGCTGTCCAAGTAACTGGAACGGCAACTACTCAGACAGTAGACAGACTAATTGTCATAGCCTTTTAGTGCAGGAAGCCATTAAACGGACTTTATCCCTTTTTGTCTTTGGGTTTGATTTTCCACCAACAAAATCAGAGTCAGTGCTGTTCTACAGGTGGCTCAGATAACTCCGCTATGCTCTTAAGTAAGAATGCTTCAACCTTTCAAATGCTGTTGCTGGAAATGTTGCTACTTTTATAACCATGTGAAGTTTTACTAGGTTCCAAAATGAGAAATTACTGATTTGTCTTAAATGGAAAATTGATTCCTTCTTGTTCCCATATGCTACTGACCAGGGAAATTGACACGACATAGAGATTAAGAATTACGTGGAGAAAGGCTTCTAATGTACCCTCCTGTTGGATCCCACAAGCTTAATCGTAGTTTGAGCCACATGTTATCTTTCATTTCTGGCGAGGAAAACATTTAACCTTGCCGGTTTCTAGCTTCCCTCCAGTAAACAAGGTTTATTTGATCAGAATTGAGAGACATTTTAGGTCCTGCTGCCCAGGGAAGAACCTTTAAACTCTCCTAATATTGATGTAGTTTCAGTTGAGCTGAGCATTAAAAAAGGTATTATTCTATAATTTATAATTATTTAACTGGTAATTTCTTTTACCACTACTTTAATGTGCACGGATCGGGCACTGACTGGTTGATTTCATGGCTGACTTGTTCTCTGAGTGAATTACATTTTTTGATTGTGTCTTTCAGCACGTCTGGAGCAATTAGTTTTATTTGACTCCTAGAGGATGTGACAACGCATTTAACTTGACTTGAGACCCCTCAGAATTGCTTTTGCCAATGTATAGAGAAGCGGATACCATCAACAGTAATACTAGCACTGGCATGTTTCATGGGTTTAGTGGCCATTGCTTAAGTCCTAACTTGCAAAAGGAAAGGAAGCAATTAGCTAGAAACAAAAACTAGGAACAAACTTCGATTCACTGTTGATGGTCAAAGGCCATTTTAATTTTAGCTTTGGTCAGTGTTACTTGGCCGACAAGCTTGTTGATGTTTTCTGTTTTTGTGTACGACTTTGAATGTTAAACCTGATCCTGAATCACATATACAGAACGGAACTTATTCTAAAGAAAGACTTCCAATTCTGAGTAACAGGCTTCATTACTTACAATTGTAACTAAATCAATGATTATTACAAAAGTAGCTCAAGACCCCCCCCCCAAAAAAGAAATAAAACAAACCTCCTTGAGCTGAAATGGATAAAGAAAAGGGTCTTTTGAACAGCAAGTTTAGTTTCAAAGCCCTTTTAAGATGGTTCTCTCGACAATACAAATCTTATTTGCATGTTATTTCGATGTAAATTTAGTTACTACCAAAGTACGTTGAGTCTCAGAAAAACATCCCTTTTAAAGTACATTTAGAACAGATAAAATATGTGTGATTCATTTAACTTAAGATAATCATGCGATTAATCGTGACTTAAATATTTGAATCGATTAATACCCCTATGTTTTATTTAGTTTTCTATACAGTTTATTTTTAGTTCACCTTTCAAATGGACATTTTTAATAAATGCAAACAGTTTTAATGTAACTGACTCATATATTTTAAGTCTTACATTGCATTTGGTTGGATGGACATATGTTGGGTGCAGGATTAGCATTGTAAAGGTTAAATTGAACAAATTCAGTCACATCACTTAACATTCATTATCATAACTTAATTGCATTACTTTTCATGTTTTTTATCAACTGTAATAACCATATATACAGAATATACAGTGCACACACACACACATATATATATCTATATATATATCTATATATATCACACACACACACACATTCGGGATATAACACAGGATGCTACAAGACGGTGGCGACTTTTCTAAGACATAGGTTGTCTCTTTTTGATGTCTTCCAGGAGCTTAATGTGCGACAGTTGACGCTGTCAACAGACAAGGATAAGTACGGCATCCGTCTGAGAGCCGAGCCAGACCACATGGTGCTGGGCAAGAGACTAAAGGGAGCCTTCAAAGCTATCACTGCTTCCATCAAGGAGCTCACCAGCGAACAGCTACAGGCCTTTCAGAAGACAGGTATTGCTGTGTGTTGCTGTCTGGTTGTGTGTGTGCAAAAAACATCAGTGCATTTAAAAATTCCACTCATGCAAAGGAAATTACATCCCAGAAATTGTTTTTGTATTCATTTTTCACAGAGTACTTGTGTTCTCTATACAAGTGAACACATACCAAAGAGTTTTGTTCACCAAATAGTTCATTAGTAAAGAGAAGGAGGTTAGTGTTAGGATGTACACACCTGTCTTTCACCAAAACTGTGAATCCTTTCAATGAAATCGGGTACAGATAGACGGCCAGTTTATTATCAGAAAGCAAACCCTAACCCCTCTATAACTATAATCAGAGTTTGAGCACGGATCAAAGCAGTGCAAGGTATCTTGTCTCTCCAATTATAGAAAGACGAAGAGAGGCCCCAGAGTCTCTGGGGAAAGACTCAGTGGAGGTCAGCTGGGCTGTGGGAACGTAACATTTCCAATCACTCACATGCTTGAAGTCTAGCCAATTGGTAGGAAAGGAGGCGGATGAGCAATGGCAGGAAAGCGATAGTTGTGGTAGAGGGTGGTAAAGAATTATGGAGAAAGGTAACACACTGTTGAAATTTTGCACAGCGGTACCAAGTAACGTTTCACTGATGTTGTGATCAGGTGAGATGTACTGTAATATTTGAATGTCCTGTACAAACCCTACTTTTAAGATGCTGAGCTGTGTTTTTGTTTAAAGGAATCACAACACTAAGCTACAGCTAGCAGGCAGTTTGAGTATCTTAGCACAGAGAAAGGGTGGAAGCAGGGGGGAAAATGGCTGGCCTGGCTCTGTGCCAGGATAACAAAATCAGGAGGATGGAAAAAAGTTGGGGAAAAAAACAAAATAAACATCTGTTAACAAATCAAAGGTGGAAGGTACGCTACTGTCTGTGAAGCAATCTCTGAAATAATTTATCTATAGAAAGTTACCAGCATACACTCAGATGAGAGTCCACTTTTAACCTCTTGAGCAATTTCTAGCTTTTCAAAAAACCTTTTTAGACTTTAAGGGTGGCAATTTGGCTAGAAACGGATTGTGCGTTCCTGGCCATTGGTTGAATTACTCATTATTCCTTACCTGTACCTTTTGATCCCATCATGTTGACGGGGAAGAAGAAAAGAGGTTAAGAGAGAAGGGGGAAAAGAGCAAAGAAGCTGGAAGGGACACAGGAAATCAAAGCATGGAAATCTAGGATTAGAGAGAAACAGAGTGACTGTTTCACCCAGCCTTTGGGTGTGGAGAAGTAAAGAGGAGCGGAGAACACAGTCACGGTTCTTAGTCAGAACACAGATGTAGGTAATTGCTGCCACTGGCAAATTGGAGATATAAACCTGACTAGATTGGGTTTACTGTAATATTTAAAAACCAATCTCGTGTGAATGTGGCCAGAAAGACTGCAATGTGAGGAATCTCAAAACGCTCAAGCAAACACTGGTCCAGACCCCATCCAATTCAAAACAAAGCCTCAGCCTAATATGCAAATTAAGAGAGAACTTTATTCAGCATGATTGGATGCAATTTAAACCATTTCTAGAATCCTCAAGAGACGGAACACCAAAATAAAGACATTTCACACATTTAGTTGGCAATTTATTCAAATTTAATAAGGAGAATCGTGGGGCATTAAATATTTGCATTAAAGTCTGTTGTCAGTCAGAATTGATTTAATCATGATGGGCATCAATATAAATTATTTTCAAATGCATTTTCATTCTCTCTGAAAATTATCCGTTTTCAGTTTACTGGTGGTATTTAAGATTTTCACCAGAACACATCTGAAAATGAGTGTGTCATACGTGTCTAGTTTAATTATTATATTATCTACTTTAATTATAATTTAATGCTGAAGTGGTCCGACAAATGTTACCACTTCCACACAGTTCAGACATTTTCTTTATTATGTCACTCAACATCCAACTGACTTTGTAGCAGAACATTTTTCATCATTAATTACGTAGGCTCTACCGTATAATTTTGTCCTACATGATCGTTGCTGAGAATATCCCAATCCAAAAAGAACATCTTTTGGTTGCAAACTCTTAATGAGTGTATATTAAATATGGTTTGACTCATTTTCTCCCGGCCCCCTGGTAAGTTTTGTACAGACTGAATAATGTATAGTTGTTTAGCTAATACGGTCTGATGATGAGGAGACACAGTAGTGTTCCATGGTGTGGAGTTACATGTGAACAGCATATACACTGCTTTTCTATTAACTGATGAATGTTATAGCTAGTATGCTGCCATATAACAATGTTTATTTTTTTAGGTTCAGTACCACAACTGACTAATTCATATTGTTTTGGTTAACCAAGGATCCATCAATGTGGATGGTCATGAGCTTCATGAGGAGGACCTGAGGCTCATGTACAGCTTTGACCAAAGTTTTGGCTCAGCAGCGCAGTATGAAGCACACTCTGATGCACAGGTATGCTTGAAATTTAAACATCATCAAAAATCCTTTTTGCATTAGATACCATTTGCATGCAAATTGAACACCAATCAAAACAAAAGGAGGAAAACATGTTGTTCTTGATTTTGTGGACAAACATAGCTTCCCTGTAAAGGAATAAAGTGGGTACTGTGTTTGCAAGACAATATTGGGCTCCTCCTGACAGGACTACTTAAGAATAGATGGACCTCCACTGTGAAAAGTGGAAGATACAAAATATTCTTCTATTTAATATGCATTTTTATTCCTAAGTGGCAGTTTTTAAGAGACTATAAAACAACCTTTTATTAAAACAATAGTTTGACATTTTGGAAATATGCTTAAATGCTTTCTTGCTGAGAGTTAGATGAGCAGATGGATTCCACTCTTATTTGTATGGGAAATGAGAAGCTACTGCTAAAGCTTATCACATGACACAAAATCTTGTTTATTCTGTACAACCACCGAATTTCAGCAACATCTCGTTGGGGATTTACAAGGGGGTTATGTGTCAAATTGTTTTCTTGAACCAGAGCATAGACTTTTTAGAAAAGACGGAAGACGCGTTTCCACTTTCTCCCACTGTACAAAAGTGAAGCCATAATATCCAGTCACAGCTGTCAATCATGACGTTTCAACCTGTTTTATAAGATCAAATAACTAATAAAAAACAAAATTCAGAAAATCAACATTTCAACAAATATCAGAACCTCCCTAAAATGATCGAAACAGTCATTGAGAATTCAGGATATTATTTTTTGTATGTAATTGGACTGTTGCATTCGAAGAAAAATACACACTGCTGGGTGTTCGATTTATTTAAAGTTTATTTTTTTGTTTGTTCTAAAAAGCCTTTCAAATGCCAGTGACGTCATACACATTGTACGGCCAGAGATACTGCTTTACACCTTACAGGTTAGGTTGTCCCTTCCAATACACGTGCTAAAAAAAGGTTTGGCTTGCTAATGTTTAAAAGATCACGCCAAAATACACACACACACACACACACACACACACACACACACACACACAC
>NC_045736.1:6987699-6990870 GCF_008692095.1 Etheostoma spectabile | reverse complement strand
ACACACACACACACACACACACACACACACACACACACACACACACACACTCCAGATGCCATCACGTGGGATCTCTCGTTGAAATCAGTCCTTCACTGACCAATCAGCATTAATTAGTAGAATGCTAGCGTGTTATGGGAAATGACTCAACCCAGCCCCAGCACTACCTTCACACTGCCTAGGCAAGACCCACACAGCAGCTCCGCAACTCCAAAAACGACCGCCGTATCATTTGGATCAGAGCCAGCTCTAAGAGCTGAGGTGCTCCGCGTTCTACACACAGTGACTAGTCACCAGTACTATAATGCAAATTAGGAAATCAGCGAATTTTTTCAGACAATGTTTCTGGACTCTGACATCTGACGTTTACTTTCTTTTCTTTTTTTTAATGTTGTGATACAAGTCTTACATTTCATTCATAGTGGTCTTAAAAAGGTCTTAAAAAGTCTTGAATTTGATCTGGTAAAACCTGCAGAAACCCGGTATTTAGAGTACAGACATGAGGGTGGTATCGTTCTTCTCTTCTAACTCTCAGCAAGAGAGAGAATATACATATTACCCAAATTGTGAGGCTGTTCCTGGGACCTGGTAGCAGTCTTATTAATTTTATTTAGAAGAAATACAGATTTTATCTTTGTATGTCTAGTTGGTTGGATGTTTTAAATGCACATTATACTCTATATATAAACTATAACCTATTTTTTCTTAAACTAGCTGCACACATGGAAAGTATCTCACATAACTTCTTATTATTGATTGGTCATTGTGTACAGTTATTACACAAAGGGTAATGAATAATTGACAAATTTTAGTCACTTTTTAACACACATGAAACTGTATATAAATACACATGCATACTCACACAGAGTACCCTCTCTCCTTACTGCTACATTACTACACTAGAGGTTGAGCAGAAAAGTGAAATGTAACCGGATTTGCTTCTCTGCTGCTGGTCTTGCACCAAGCTGCCGTATACTGTAAATGCATTTTTTTGTCTTTACTGTACAAGCTTGTTGTATGAAATCATTTCACAGCTAAGTGGAAACCAGCATGTATGCGTTTCCCACAGGCCCTCTCTAATCAGTGCTCCTCCAACCGTATGCACACCACACGGCTGCACCTTAATACCAGTTTACTGAGCTGGCTTTTTTTATTCTCTCTGCTACTCTCGCTCGCACCGACTTTCCAGATCCCATCCCACTGCTTCTCTGTTCTTTCTCTGTCAATTTTGTTTTTCATTTGCTTCCGTGTACTTTTCTTTGTCACCCTGTCATCTCTTTCCCTCCTTTCCATGGTAAAGTGTTTGTGGCTGGCAGCAGCTTAGTCTTACACAACATGACACTCATTTCACTTTAACGACTCACACAGACTAAAATATTGTCATTATTGGTGCTTGGTTGGTTATTTTTTTATTACTTATAAATGTAATGCAGATTTATCTCCTAAATGTTGCTCTCTGGATTTCACCCTGCCCTTTTAACTGTATAGTTTGTAGCGTGGGTCTGAAGTTACTCCATGGCTTCAGTAAACCCGAAGATCTTTATGCCTTGTGAAATTCTGTCACTCTCTGCTACTATTCTGTCAAATGCATATTGCAGTAATTGTGGGCTGTACGTGATTAGAGTACAACCTTAACATTAACCCCATTAACCCAACATTAGTGTTGCAGCCAGGAGCACACAGTGCTTGTTGTTGTTACAGTAACAGAAATATATTGAATTCATACCTTAACTTCATTACTATGGCTAGGAAGTCAACAATGTTTTTCGTGTTTAGTGTTCCAACCTAGAATTGGCTAATTTACATACTTAGTTGATTGATAAAAGGATTTTATAATAATTTCAAAATAAGTTTGGAGTAAAAAATACTTTTCTTTGTCAAATATGAAAACTTAATGTCCTGATGAAAACATGTATATTCGTGCTCAAAGACATATTGAATCATCTAATGCCTCTAATTATTTGTGGGAACCTTATTGAAAATGGTATTTTATTTAATGATTGCTAGTGATTAATCATCAGTTATCCATACATTTGGCATTTAGACACTTTATTTAAAGGATAACATATATGATGTACGAATATGAGGTTATGAAAATTAAGCAGTGCTGCACAATATCTAAAAAACACTTGGGGATTTTTGGAGTTTGTTGACAGAGAGCATCAGTAGAAAACTGAACTTTAAAATGAAATTATAATGGTTTTTATTGGTGCCTTTAATCTCAATTTTATGATCAGTTTAATGTGTAGCTTAAAACCCTCCCTGTTGTCCTCTGGGTCTGTTGTCCTTTAGGTCTTGGTGCTGCTGGATGTCACCCCAGACCAGTCCATGATGGATGAAGGCGTTGCCCGAGAGGTCATCAACCGCATTCAGAAACTACGCAAGAAGGTGGGACAATTATTTCAGGAGCACTACTAGAGTGACAAATAACACAGTACTAGTGAATTTTACAATCCAGTGTCTAATGAACAGAATACAATATATTAAACAGTTTGCCAACCCATGTAATCAGGGCTGTGCCTGGGTGAGCATAACATGCCGCTGAGGCAGTTTGAGGAGTTGTTCTGGAAGACAAAATACCCTTGAAAATATCCTGCCCACACACTCCCCTTCCCCCTCATATATTTTGATCAATATAGTAGAGTTAAAAGTTTTAAATGTATTGTGTGAGTGATTCATTAAACAAAAATACAAAATGATTGGTTTACAGCTTCTCAAATGTGCCCACCCATCTCATTATTATTTATGCATTGGAACATGTGGATATTTATTTTTTTTACTGATGAAAGAGAAATAGAAGAGTCAAATAAGTTATATTTTATTTTAAAGGTCCCATGACATGGTGCTTTTTGGATGCTTTTATATAGACCTTAGTGGTCTGCCTTGGTGCAGAATTACATTCACTAGAGCAAGTCCCACGATGAGCTTTCCTTAGTATGTGCCATTTCTGAGTCTGTAGCTATTGAGGAGGAGAAGGGGGGGGGCCTTCACCAACACCAACACCAACACCAACTGGCACTTTGTTTGATGTCTCTCTCTCATGGGTGGGCCAAATTCTCTGGGCGGGCACAGCAGAGAAAAGGGAGGCAACCTTGCCCCTTATGAGGTCATAAGGGGCAATATTCCAGATCGGCCCATCTGAGCTTTAATTTCTCAAAGGCAGAGCAGGAT
>NC_045736.1:6986172-6987689 GCF_008692095.1 Etheostoma spectabile | reverse complement strand
TGGTTTACACCTATGGCCATTTCTAGCCACTGGGGGACCATAGGCAGGCTGGGAGAGTGCTTATTAATGTTAAAAAACCTCATAATGAAAAACATTTTCATGCCATGGGACCTTTAAGTTATAAAGTGGAATCATAGAGTGTAAAGCTTTAAGTCACATTTCACACTTTATTTCCATTATTTATATGTCATTTATTGATGTATTCAGTTGTATTTTTGACTCGTCACTTGGCAGTTTTGGGGTTCCATACTGGACCTTTGGCCGGACAAAAAAGTAATTTGATCGTGTTATATGTTTTTTTAAACATTTTATAGAGTAAACTTCCAATGGATTTATTGAAATGTAAATAATCGTTAGTTGTAGCCCTACATTGTAGACCAAGCATGAAAAATGTGCTGTATTACTTTGTTACATTACCAACCCCCCCCTCCCCTTTGATCACCCTGTGCTCCCCCCTTCCTCTTTATGTCCCATGCTAATTTTGTCAGGGCAGTTTTGAAATCTTTCCACTGCAGCGTCACAGTTAGAAGTTTCTCCATCATAAGGCAGGCTTAATGGAAGCTTAATTACAGTCTGGCCCCTTTCAGATTCTAATGTTGGAGCTTTGAAGTGGTTTGGGGAGTAAAGACGGATTAGGCAACAGCCCCTTGTTTTCACAAGCAACAAACAGTTTTTTCCATCCCCCTATAGCAGTGGTGTGCACTGGCTCCCGGCCAGGCTAAATTCCTCCAGTTATTTCAAACTGAGATCTGTTAGGAATTTTCCACCCTGGGGATGGGAATTAATTTTTAACAATTTATTGACATGTTTGGTAGTAGTTTGTGGGTGTGTATGCAAGTCTTTATCGGTGTTTGTGTGAATATTGTGTGTTAGAAACAGAGGTCAGCGGTTCCTTTTTGTTATTGAACTGCTCACAAACTGGAGATCTCCGTTGCTCTGACCACACGCACGCACGCACGCACGCACACACACACACACACACACACACAGTCCTAGGTACCATCAGTACCTTGTCTTGGCAGGAAAAGCCTATATACCTTCCTATAGTAATTGACTGCTCATCTGTAGCTAGCTAACACTGTACTCTGCCCTTGAGCTACATACTTGTGTATGTGTGTGTAGTGTGCGTGCACACACAATATAGTCAATATATTTGTGTATGGCTGTACACATTGCAGATTAGGAAAAGATCAATGTATTTGAATGTGTAAAGGTTAGAGGAAGCTGTCAGCGCACAATGCTAAAACAGCTTCCAAAAATATCTCCCATTTTCTCCTCTGCCTTTATTTGTTCCTAAACTGTCTGTTTTCTACTTTTTTAAAGGTTCCATGACATAGAAATGTCCCCTTTTTTATGAGTTTTTTTTAACATATGATAATATGAGTTCCTTAACCCTGCCTATGGTCCCCCAGTGGCTATAAATGGTGATAGGTGTAAACCTAGCCCTGGGTATCCTCCTCTGCCTTTGAGAAAATGAAAGCTCAGATGGGCTGAAGTTACCTCCCCTTTCTCTGCTT
>NC_045736.1:6978317-6986162 GCF_008692095.1 Etheostoma spectabile | reverse complement strand
GAGAATTTGGCCCACCCATGAGAGATAGACATCTTGGCTATCAAGCAAAGTGACAGTTGTTCAAGGCCACACCCCCAGCCTTCACCTTGTCCCCCACCCCAAAAGCTACAGACTTAGACAACCTGTCTCTCAATCTCTTGTCTCACAGGGTCATTTGGTGCCCTCAGATGAGATAACTGTGTACTACCACTGCCAACCAGAGGGGGAGTACTTGGGAGCTGTGATCCAGGCTCACACTGACTTTATCCTGGCTACCACCAAGGCTCCCCTGTTGCCCTTTCCTGTCCCCAAGACTGCCAGCGTCATCATAGAAGAAAAGACTCAGGTATGAAAGGACACTTCAGGGCAAGTAGGATTATTGTTCCCTGTACTATGATACAAGTGCAGTTTAACAGACAGCTTGTTGTGTACCACAGCGTTTCACCATTTATGAAACATGCTGGTAACAATGAGACTATGTGTAAGCGAGTGATACCAAAAATTTCCATTTAGTGATTCCCATATACCCACTCTGAATGTGTATCAAAGTCATATATAGATTTTTAGTTTAAAGAACATAAAAAGTCAGAACGTCTTTCTCTCTTTGCCTCTGTCATACACTAGTCGTATTTCTTATACTATTTGTTGTCGTTGTTGTTGCAGCTGAAGGGCTCAGACTTGGAGTTAACCATAGTAAAGGGATCTTCAGCCCCTCTGCCTCCTCTAAATGGACCAGCTTGCGCCTTTATGAACGTCAGGGTGAAGGTCAACAACAAAGAACAAGGTAGCACATGGGTTGGTCGTCAAACTGTTTAACTGTCAATAGAAGTTTGCTTTTAGGTTATTTTACATTTTGGGGAAAATTGAACATGTGCTGTTAGTGGCGATAATAGGATTAGAACCCGACCAATATATCAGCGGGCCGATATTATTGGCCAATATTAGGCATTTCCCAATCTAATGGTATCGGCATTTATAATGGCCAATTTAAAAAATATTTTTTTAAATATTCATTCATCATCTGAATAAATGATTCAGATAAATGAATATTAAAAAAAAGAAACTGAGCGTCAATCATGTTGTGAGTGTTTCCGTTGCATAGTTTGACCACCAAAGGGCACTCAACAACACTTGTGGTTGGCAACGCTGTTTTTTTTTTTGTTAATGTGTTTTTGTTCAAAGGACTTTAAGTTTCATATTTCAAGTTTGTATTTTTATACATTTAATTTATCAGAACTTTAATATATTTTGATGTTCTGTTGTGACAATAACATTTTGATATATCGGCCTAATGGATTTTTAAATAACTAAATATTTGTATAGGTCTTAAAAATCCTAAACAGAATATGTACCACACCATTTTTCCGTATCTTATCTGCAATTCTTGTCCGACTGGTTTCTTGTTCAGAGGGGGTGGTGCTCTTGGAGAACCCCAAAGGGGATAACCAACTTGACTTGGACAAGCTGAAGAGAGTGTGCAGCAGCATCTTTGGAACAAATAACACCCAGCTCAGATTCTTCAACGGCGGGACTGGTGAGAACTGGTTATGGCCCCTCAGAAAGACTTAAATGCGGCAAATCACTGTTACGGTAGAAAGATCTGCCATCTCATATTAATTGATTGACTGTGGGTCATCTATAGCCATCTTCTTGCTACATCCTCATGTAAAGACTAAAGTAACTAACCTTTACTGTTGTAGCATTTTTTAATGATTGTAGTTAACTACAGTATGGACCCTGTAAAATGATATGCAGTATAACTGGTGTAGCATCATTGAATAAATAAATAGGTTAAGCCTTTGAGCCGACAAGCTAACCCTATCAAAGTTAGCTAGCTACAACTGTAATGCTACTTTGTCTGATGATTTACTCCATAGTAACCCAAATGAAATTCTAAAAGTTCTCTCTGCGCTTGTGTGTGCATTTGTGTGTTTATTACAGAGTTGACAAGCAAGATGGACCTTCAGGCTTTGAGCGGTAACACTTTGTCAGTGACTTCAGGCTCTTCCTCCCCTGGCCCTACCCTCACCACCAACACCCTCCTGTGTCCTTATGTAAACCTGCTGCTCTGCAACGCACAACCAGCTGGTGAGATATTCACACAGACACACACACACACAAACACACACACACACACACTCACTTACTGTACATACAGCCATGCACAGATGATAAGTCCATCAGTCATTCTGGCTTGTTATAAGGCTGCCATTACTCTTTTGAATTGTAAGCAACAAATCCCCTGGGGTCTCATTTATAAAACTGTGCATAGGATCCTTACTAAAAGTGTGCCCAAAAGCCAAAAATCACGTATGCCCAAAAAAACTTTGGATTTATAAGACCGTGCGCACGCACATCTGTAAGCAATGTTCTCTTTATAAATCACAGATTACCCACAAGTGTGAGTATGTGAACGTACGTGTCACGTTAACATTAAGAACAAATTTTGATTTACAAGGTGTTACTGCTGGATTTATCTTCATGATAACGTGGATGATATGGAGAGAAAAAACATGTGTGCATCATAGCTCCAACACATCAGATCAGATCCTTTGCTTTAGACGCACTGATCACTGTCTGACCCAGACATTGTACATCTCTCAATAGTTCTAACGGGAAAAAATACTGCAATCTTTTACTGAAGTTAAATTAGCAATACCACTATACAAAAATCACAAATTAATTTCCTTCATTCATGTTTAAGATGGAGCTAATTTTAAAGGGATAGTTAGACATGTAAAATAATAACTGTATGCCTGTTGTTTCACTGTTTGTCATTTACATGACTCCTGTGGCCTCAAAACAAATTCCCACTTGGAAACAATACAGATTGATTCGATTTATACTTTTATTTTGCTTTCTTGCTCTAGATCTGTGCTGCTTTTGTGCTGTCTGTTTTTAGTGTATTACATTATCATACGGGAAAAAGTATTTTCCCAAAATGTCAAACTATTCCTTTAATCTTCATATTTTTCAGGTTGATCATATGTTTTGTGTATGAAATCTGAATCTATACAGTAACTAGAAACTTTAGCTGTTAAATAAATGTGCTTAGTTATTTTCCACCTCCCGAATACACTCATTGTGTGTTGCACTCTGTACTGCAGGCAATGTACCATAATCCAGCTTTACCCATTAAGTCATTCACACTCAAACCCTTTCACCTTGCCCCTTTGACACTACGTCTATCAATTGATCAGCCTGCCTCACTCTCTCTACCTTTCTTTTTGATCTATCATTCCTTCTCTCTGTTTTCTTCCCTTTTCCCATGGCTTAGGATTGTTACCTTTCCAGGACTTGTGAACAAGCTTCACTAACAAGCCAATCATTTCTTAATTTGGGAAGGAAATAAAGTCTGTCTGTTTCACTTCTCTTCAACATTCTTCCTGTCTCCTCCAGAGGGCCAGACAGGAGAGGTGGGCACCCTCCTGCTGGCGAACCCAGTGGGCCAAAATGGGCTTGACTACTCAGGCCTGCTATCTGAGGCTGCCAAGGTTTTCGGCCTCCGCAGCAGACGGCTCAAACTCTACCTGGACCAGGACCTCACTGAGGGTAAGAGGAAAAGATGATGACTATATCATATTGACTTTAGCATCCACTTAGAAGACTTTTAAACTGATTTTAAGGTAAGTCCTTCTCAGCGGTGAGGTGAAAATCTGATTGATAGTTCTTACTTTCATCATCTAACATGAAGGTAAGAAAGTAGTTTAGAGAGTGGGTTTGTTATTATGTTTTAATTCCTGACTAAGAGAAAACTGTCTGCTACTGTCAGCTGGCATATGTTTTTTTGCCAGCCGGAGAAGAATAATCCTTAGAAAAACAATAGGATTACACAGCCCTGCTGTGGGAACCGCTTAGCTTTGCTGCCACGGTCCTTACAGCCTTGGGCTTGGACCCCTAATTATGAACCTTAAAATGAGCATAATATGGGCGCTTTAAGATCTTTGGAGGGTTTAAAAAAAAAAGAAATCTTTTGTGATTGCTTAAATGTTTTTCCGCGTTTAATTTTAGCCATAATTATAAACAAACATACGTTGTAACTGTTTGTTTTTCTCTGCTTTTCAGAGCTGCCAGCTGATTTATCAGTAAAATCCTTAGACACCAAAACTCTGTTCGTGAGAGTTCTTCCAACAACTGCCGAAGCATAAATCCAGAGAAGACATCTTTTGGAACATTTGTCTTGGATGCCTCACAGATTCCCTGAATCACGTTTTTTACCAGTAAAATCCCACCAATAACCCCTTTGATGCACAGTGGATTTATGTCATTTGTTTAGGTGTTTTTTGAAAATCCTGATGCAATGCAGGCTTGTCTGTCAAGTTCACAACTGTTAATCCATGGAGTCAATATCACCCATGTCTTGAAATATCTGAATACAACTTCAGGCACAAAATGAGTCTGCCGAAAGAGATTTGCATTGCAATGCATTCCAAGATGTGAGGATATCTCTTATTATTCATCATATTTAGCCAAGACCTACAGTAATGTTATCTCAGATGCAGTTTCTTTCTCTTGTACGGTCTTTAATTTGTCATCAATTATAAGGGACGTTTTCTAAGAAACCATGGTGTGTTTCCGGGCTATATTTATTTTGGAAGGAGAAGAGATTTACATAATGTCTACAGTAGAAAGTTGATGCGTTTCAAGCACAGAATGATTGTTCATACACAGCAGCTAAATAGACCCAGCTGATAGATGTGTGAGTGTGCTCATGGAAATTGGGAATTGTCTGAAGGAGAGAAAGAAATGTCAGTGTAAAGATTGCAGGGACCTGTTTAGCCGTCAATATTACCAATGGATGTTTTGTCTTTATGCTAATGACAAAAATTATGCAAGCTACTTCTGTTCAAGGCCTACTTGAGGTGAGCTTAGTCCAGAGTAATTATTGCTGTGGCTCCTAATCGGGGAACCAATTTGGCCTATTGTGCTTACACACAAATTTGAATTTCACAGATAAACCTGCTCTGTTCATTGCATTGAGGATTTGACTATTGTAAAGGCATTTAAAAGGTGAAATGAATTTCCGTGCTGCTGTACCTTAAGGACAAAAAGGTTCTCTAATAAAAAGAGAAACAAATATATTGAACTATATTAAGTGGCAATTGGAATAAATCAAAGGTGACTAATAATCAGCATGTTTTTGTCTTACTGCTCACTCAAACCTCTGTATGACAAGGGCCACATCAAGTCAGCAACTGGCTTAGCTGCAGAAATGGGAAAAATGTGTTTGTTCATCTGGTTGCCTGACTAATTTTAACTGACTTGTGGTACTTCATCTGCAAAGTCAAGGAACAAATGAAACAAAGGGGTTGAATAAATAATTTGACAACATGGTAAGTTTGATTATTCACTTTCTTGCAGAGTGTTAGATGAGAAGATCAATACCACTCTCAATCTGCAGAGTGGTGTCTATCTTCTCATCTAAGTTGGCTAGAAAGGGAAAAAGCGTATTTTCCAAAATGTCAAACAATCCCTTCAAAATAATGTGTGTAGTACAACTTAACAGCTAAGGAAAGTAACAGCCACTTTTTCCTTTGTAAAATAATCTAGACTTGTCAAAATTTATGTTGAAAAAGAAGCTACTGTGAGAAGATGAATTGTCGTTTACTGGTAGAAATGAGGCCACTTGACAGTATGTACGGATCCTAGGGTTTCCTGCTTTCTGAATTAATTGGCCTCAACAAAGCAGCAAATCAATATTTACCCAATGTAAAATATTGGGCTCCACTGGCTAGAAATACCACATGATGGTACCATTCTCCCTAACTAGAGGCATTTTTGAGAAACCATTTCACAGTTGCTTTTAACTAGCTTATTCTAAGTGATCTAAGGATTTTTTAGTTTCAACTGATAGTGTCAAACACATGCCAGTACTCTTTCTAGTTTGAGGTTTGAGTGATGAAAAGCTACTGTTTCATATTATGGTCAGGCTGCGGCTGACCCAGTAACAAGCTGGCCATGGATTAAAAAAAAATGAATCATCCACTGGGTCATTCAGCTCCATTTGTTGTAACGGTGCCTCAGTTCTAGTTTTTAGTTGTAGCAGCATGTCTGAACAAGGGATTCACTGTAGACATCATTTGTATTGAGTCACTTAAAACTTAAAAAATGTTAACAGATCTTTTGACTGTGGACAAGAATACAGAGGTGTGGTGGTGTGGCCAGTATAGTGATTAATTCTCTGTGTGTTAATTAATGAAGGGGCCAGAAGGGGGGACTGCTTGTTGGCAGTTCAGGTAACTCTCAGTTGGGGGCGCTGCTGCAGTTCCTCTCTTCTCCTTAGATCTTTACAGCACAATTTACTACTAATTTGCATAACACATAATACACTATTAATGCTATACCATACTAATATTGTTAATTTGCTTACTGCAGACTGCTACACCCTTGGCACCAGCACCATATTACATGTAAACTACTTCTCCCCTCAGTATTTTGATTGAAAATACTGTAGAGTAAAAGTGTAGTCTCCCCAACACTTAATCGGTGTCACTTCAGTGTGATGCCTTTATTTATAACTCCCGCCCTTCCCTCACCCTGGGCTGCACAGCATGCTGCTTCACTGGTTAAATATTAAGCACACAGCTCTTGTCTCATCCTCCTGTCATCCGTCTCGCTCCCATCTGTTCTTGCTGCTCAATTTGTGCTTCTGCCCACCCTGGCCCGGGTAAGAGAGCAGGTCAGCGACCCATCTGCTGATAGACATCACAGAAATACAGTATTCAGTATGGGTGAAGTGAACATGAACCCTGTCATCTGTCTTTAATAATGGACAACAAAACTCATTACAGTATGCTGCAGTGACAGCGGGCAAAGAACAAAAGTTTTGCCACAAAGACAGGTGTGGTTTCAGGAATACAATATTCAATAAGGGCCGTTTCCAACAAACCCACCCCGGCAACACGTGTGCTATGTAATGGAAATTTCTAAATCTCTGCCAGTAAATCAATTTTCAGCGCTCTGCATGTTGCCCACTGCAGAATGACCTAAGCAAATACTACCTCAAACAAGCAAGCACAATAGGTGAGAGAGTGAAAAAAATAGACGTTTAAGTTATTTTGGTTGTAAAAGATCTGTGATCTGACAGGAATTAACCTGACACCCAATGTCGTGCAGGTATAACCAGTTGTGGCATTATACAATAGGGGAGGGGAAATAAACACCTAAGCTTGGTTTCTCCAGCTTTTAATGAGCCAGCTGTCTCTATAAGGCTGTCTTGCCAATATAATAGCTGTCAAAGTGAAGTTTGGAGGATGTACATTTATTACCTTACAAACTTCACAATACGGAGTACGCTGGTAGCTCACCTGGTTGAGCACACGCCCCATGTACCAAGGCTCAGTCCTTACTGCAGTGGCCTGGGTTCAATATCAATCTGTGGCCCTTTGCTGCATGTGGTCCCCCTCTCTCTACCCCCTTTAATGTCTACAGCTGTCCTATCAATTTAAGATAAAAAAGGTCCCAAAAATAACACTATACCCTATCCATCTGTCTTTGAAAGTGCAATATTGCAGACTGCAGTGCATTTCTCTTTTAACAGCTTGTTTAGCCATGATGTCCACATTGCCCAGAATTTCTCTATGACCAGGAGGCCCACTTAATGTGACCTCTGTGCCACATAAAATGCCAAAAGTGACATATTTTGTTGTTTTTCTTGTACTACACATTAAAGGATTATTTGTCCAATAAATTGGACAGGCCGGCATAAGCGTATTGCAGATATACTAGCCTATCTGTATCAGCATATATTTTGGCCAAGTAAGAAGACAATACCAAATTAAGTCATTACAAACAGTGCTGTCATGCATAGGAAAGCAATGTCGAGCTTATTTTTTAACTGTAAAATGTACACATTGTGGTCACAAT
>NC_045736.1:6978090-6978307 GCF_008692095.1 Etheostoma spectabile | reverse complement strand
AAGTTATTTAAGGGATCCATTATGAAAATAAGTGTTTACGTAAAAAAATAAAACAAAAATAGCCAATATATCCAGCTTTAAAGCTACTTTAGGATTTTACAAATACGGATTTTATGTGTACACTTGATTTATCTTTATTAATCTACTAATGCGTTTTTTAATCTTGAATTCATCACAACAACTGCACGAAGATATTTCTTCTTCTTCTTCTTCTTCT
>NC_045736.1:6975745-6978080 GCF_008692095.1 Etheostoma spectabile | reverse complement strand
CTTCTTCTTCTTCTTCTTCTTCTAACTTTGATGTTGTTGTCAAAGTTTGGCTTGAAGTTATCGTTGAAAAAACGAATTGCTAGCAAGCTAGCAATAGCTTATATCTACACGTTAATGCATATTATGCAATGCGGGGCGGCAGTTTATTCTGGTTGTTATTAAAAGGCGTGTGAATGGATAAAGCTATTTGTTGGAATTCACTACTAGACACCTGCACTGCATTAAGTTAGCTAACCCTACAGCGGAGATAACTAGCTAGGTCTGGCAATGTGAGACTGATGCTAATGCATGTGGCAAGCTAATGTTAACTCTTAACATCTTACAAGGAAATGTGTAATATCGTTTATGTTAAATGTAAGGGAATTAACGTTAGATAAGGGTTGCCACTTATATTAATTTAACTGCCCTTCATTGAAGTAGTACTGTTTAAGGCTGGTTTAGAGCATAACGTGCCTAAGTTAGTCTTTTTTTGTGCCTAAATTAAAGTCAGTTGTCAACGCGATGTCATGATGTAAGTTACAGGTCACGTTATGTTTGCCTCCGTAATAACCGAATTCATAGCCCTCCTTTAATAACATCACTGGTTAGAACCCAGCTAACAATTTTTGGTTCCCAGAACGTTCTGGGAACGTTCGTTTTTGGTTGCGGGAACGTTCCCTGAAGGTTTGTTTTGGTTGTAGTTTGGTTGTCTGTTGGTTAATTGGAAGGTTTTCTTAACGTTCCGGGAACGTTCGTTTTTGGTTACAGCGAACGTTCTCTAAAAGTTTCAACCTTTAGAGAACGTTAGGCTTAAGCTTCTCGGAAACAGAGGATTCAGTTAAGATAAAATTGCGCAACAATGGTGCTCCTTGCCTTACAGTATATAAGCTTTAGTCTACCGAACGAGCTCGGGAGTAGCACCACCACGTTTCTGCTACAGCTCGCTTTCCGTTATCTCCTGATCTTCTAAATGCGGCATCTATCTTAATCCTGATGCGCCTGCTGCTGCTCCTCCTCTCCCTCATGGAACAGCAGAAACAGGTAGGACACGCTTCCGATTTATGAAAAGATCACCCACATATCAATTTAGCGTGGGAGGGATATTCCTTTATATTCTAGTTTCTGCTTTTTGTTTTTTAGTTTGTCCATGTCCTGGTTGTTAGGTAGGAAACTGCTGTCAGATGAAGAGTCGGTGATAATTGCCCTGGCATCCGTAGTGAGATGCGTCTGCAGCAATGACACACTGTTGCTACCCATTCTGTCGGCTGTCGTTGCCACAGAAACGTGCATTCTGCCGCAGGTATGCAGTGGAACATTGGGGATGGATGCAAGTTGCATCATGCAAACAATTACTTTTTTTACTTTCCACTTATCTGTAGGGATGAATGCTGCACATGCAACATGGTGCATCTTCTTTCTTAATGTTAAAGAGTTTGAAGACCTAATGAGTGGTTGATGATATAATAGGGTGACCTATTTTCAGATCATACTTTCCACTGAGAGTAGTAGGATTCAGTTAGTCCATAGCCTCAGTGTGTGCCTCTTATGTATTTGACTGCTTATGTAAATTCCATCTGTAGCATGATTAAACACTGTTACTGTAAATAGGACAGCTGCTAGAGGCAACAGGTAAATACTCATCCCTCACTACGCTTAGCTGAAAAGTTAATTAATATTGACATTAATGTCAATACACTTATAATAACACTTTTGGAAAATGTTTATAAAGGCTATGACACATGCACATATGGACACCATGCATAAAAGGCTAAAGCCCAAAAGAAACCGCCTGCTCTACCTTTGCGTGATGGCTACCTCACTGAACTGCTGTGGCTCGCGTATGGTGTCTACACAGACAGCGTTGCTGCTGCCAGCCACATCTTTCTGCATTGAGTTTGCCCTTTGATAATGACCATCAATGATAGATTGGTTAATTTAAGCCAATGACTGCATATGGGTTACATGGCTGCTTAACATGTTAACATGCCGTTGTTGCAAACGCTCAACTCCGGTAGGTGGTGTAGCCCTGGCTAGGCAGTTTCATGAATTTAAAGGAGAATTCCGGTCGATTTCAACACGTAGCTCTGTTGTTTGTAAATTTAGAGTGTTGTCAGTAGCAAGAAAAATGAAAACAATCGGTGCTGCCTACACCGTGTTATCTTTCTGCTAAAATTAGCACCCAACAGGCTTAAACAGGGCAAGTTTTAAACGTGTTTTTATCTTCTAAACATGTTCAAAATGTCATTACAATTGCTTATTCATGTAAATTGATTTCCGAGGAAAAACAGCAAATCTGACTACCGTAGATGTAACAAAAAAGCATAAAACTTGTGTTAATCCATACCTCTGTTTATTT
>NC_045736.1:6975193-6975735 GCF_008692095.1 Etheostoma spectabile | reverse complement strand
GGTGAAGTCCACACTAGTCAATTGTCAAACTCATACAATCCAATATTCCAAAATTTATTTTTTTGCACAAAAAAACAATTTGCCATTGTTATGTAATGACTATGTAGAAATAAGCTGTAACCTGACACCACAGTGGAGCCACGAGAGCTTCAATTCAAGAGTTCAGGAGCTATCGAGCATGTGCACAGGTAAATAAGCAACAGTGGGTTCCTGAACTTTTGACCTGGTGAAGCCGGCCACACCCACTCTCCTGGCTCTACTATGATGTCACGTTACAGCCTGTTTTTACATTGTCATTACTAAGGACATAACCATTGGGCTGGCCACTCCATTACATCAATCTTGTACATCTGGAACCAAGACTTGCTCACTTACTGTTTTTTTTGGTCATTGTCTTGTTGAAAGACCCATTTCAAAGACATTTCCTCTTCAAGTATTTTGATGTATTGAAACTGATCCATGATCCCTGGTATGCGATAAACAGACCCAACACCACAGTATGAGAAACATCCCCATAACATGATTTTTGCACCACCATGCTT
>NC_045736.1:6974931-6975183 GCF_008692095.1 Etheostoma spectabile | reverse complement strand
CTGTCTTCACAGTGTACTGTGGCTTGAATTCAGTGCATGGGGGTCATCGAACAAACTGTCTGTGGCCCCTATAGACCCAAAAAGAACAACGTTGCTCTCATCAGTCCACAGAATGTTGCGCCATTTCTCCTTTGGCAAATTTCAATCTATTCAGTACGTGTCTCTTTTTTATCAATGGGACTTTACGGGGGCTTCTAGCTGAGAGCTTTGCTTCACATAGCCTTCTTCTGATTGTAACAGTACTCACAGGTA
>NC_045736.1:6974425-6974921 GCF_008692095.1 Etheostoma spectabile | reverse complement strand
TTCTTTGATTTTCCTGGAGCTGATCATTGGTTGAGCCTTTGCCATTTTGGTTATTCTTCAATACATTCGAATGGTAGGTGACCGTTTTTACCCACGTCGTTCAGGCTTTGGATGCCATTGCAAGGCATTGGAAATTATTTAGGCTGAGCAGCCTATACTTTTCTGCACTTCTTTATATGTTTTCCCTATCCAATGAACTTTTTAATCAAAGTCTGCTGTTCCTCAGAGCAATGAATGAGTATTTCACTGTGAAAGGGACTGCAACCAGCATGCACAACACTAGCTTCCTTCCTTCCTTAAATATGGGCCATAATTGACATCAATTTCTTCACAGAGTCAATCACCTCACTTAGTGAACACAACACTTCTATTATTTTGAACATGCCCCTTTAAATTACAGATTCAATTACACACAATGAGCAGCATGCATGTCATGACTGTTTGGTTTGTTGGTTTTCTTTGACTCTACAACACTTAGTAGTAAATTATTTGCCAT
>NC_045736.1:6973675-6974415 GCF_008692095.1 Etheostoma spectabile | reverse complement strand
CACTTCTACCAAAAAATATGATTTACGTATGTAGGTGATGTTGGACTGTACACAACCGTATATAATGTGCACCGTATAGACCTCACTGTTGGGAGAAGGTAGGTTATGGGGAAACAAATCATGATTTTGACTTAGGCAACACTAGGGAACTTTTTCCTGCTTCGGTCCCCCTACAGGATGGAAGCAGAATTGTCCCAATTTGTCAAATTGGAGCCACTACCCGATCTGGCAAACTTGCATAGTGCAGTTATAGCCAGTAGAGAGCCGCAGAGCAAATGCAGAAGTGCTGAGTTGATGAACCACTGAACTGATTTTGGAAAACTTATTTTAAGGTACAAAAAGTTCTTTAGTGTGGCTTTAAAGGTGCTCTAAGCGATGTTGGGTACCAACACGTCTTGTGGACACTCAAAATATTTTCAATTAAAACAAGCCCCTCCCTCCTCATCCCCTCCCCTCTCTCTCCCTTCCGTGCTTCGGCATACTAACCCCAACCCCCACCTCCAAATCCTTCTTGACGTTATTGGCTGGAACGCTGTTTGTGTATCTTTTGAGGTGCAGGTTGGCCAGATTGTTTTTGTTGGCGTGTGCGGAGCCTGGGCTGTCTACAGAGACCACGTTTTCATACAGTCTGTTCAGGGCATAGGCAGCTCATGGATAGTGAGGAGATGTTTGCTGTATGTGACAAAAAATGTGGTTACCTAAAAAACGCACAACATTTAAAGCACCTTTAAAGCCCTTAA
>NC_045736.1:6971329-6973655 GCF_008692095.1 Etheostoma spectabile | reverse complement strand
TTAAGGGCTTTAAAGGTGCTTTAAATGTTGTGCGTTTTTTAGGTAACCACATTTTTTGCAATGCGGGGTTAAAAGAACCCCTGGCATTTATGAGAAATTAATTTCAGGCACTACTGTACAGTAGGTGTAACTGTCACCAGTTGTGGGTCAGTAGTTGTGTTTTTTTCTCTGTGCAAGTGTTACAGTTGTCAGCAGTCATAGTGTCCAAGATGAACCAATGTAAATCAAGATGGCGTACTCCACATGAATGACACCTACAGTAAAACGACATGACAAATACACCTTTAGGTTCTCTAGTATTTCTTTTACTCTTCATCAATCTTCTACAAGCAAACTTCCTTTTACTTGTAAAGATGGCAGGTGTTCATATTTAACAAAACTCTACCGAGGTGACCAGAAAGTAAAAGTAGTTACAGAACAGATTCTTAGTCACACTATCTAACGTCATGATAGAGATCTGTCTGTTTTACCTTTAACAGAGTGTATAGTAGTTATGGTGGGCTGGTAGATCCCCACTCTCTCTAGTTTTACTATTTAGATAAGAATTCACTTTTTTAATTGTTATAATTTTTAGTAGAAATATTGCCATGGGATTAGACTCAGCCTCTTTGCCTCACACAGCTTTACAGTGGAGGGGGTTGGATCCAACCCTGTGAACAATGTGACTGGTTTAAGACAAGCCTTTTCTTTAACACATTACGGTATTTAAACCACTTATTTTAAAGAAAAAGGTTTTGCATAGTTGCATCATAATGTACTGTAGTTACTGCACTTCCAAATATTTATTTAAGATGGCTGTTTCTTTTTTTAGTTTTTTACACTGTCAATTAATAATGCGTACATTAGGGCTGCACTTTATATCATTTTTTTATTGTCATTGCAATATCAACTTATCAATATAAACATCGCAAAAGGCTGCAATGTATCGCAATGGCAATGGAGGTTTTGTGTTAGTTGAAAGAAGAAAGAAAGAATATCAGTAGACAACTGCACATTAAAATGTAACTCTTTCTCTTTTTAAGTGATTTGTTTTAATGTTCAATAGAAGAATGTTGGAAATGATTTGCTTTCATTAGTTTTAAAATCAACAAGCAATTTGTTTTATTTAGCAGAACATGAAAGCAGCAGAAATGCAGAACTGAGTACACTTCAATATCGGAGGATTTATCGCAAGCCATATTGTTATCGCCATATTCAACAACGTTACAGCATACATCCCTCATATCGTGCAGCCCTATCGTACATAAGGACTTTCCTTACAACACAGTAGAGGTGACATCTTATCATATGAGGCTCCTGTCTAACAGAGGTAGTGTACTTCCCAAATGAAGGTTGGTTGAGTGATTGTTCCAGCTGTTGAAATTTGGCCAAAAGTAGACACTCCTGTCAATTCAGCATTTAAGTAAAACAAAAACAAAAACTATCATTATGTTAACACAAGAACCCGCACATGAAATACTTAATTAGCTAATAAAATCATGAATTCTAATGAGCCATTAAGGATGGTTAATTACTGCCGCAGATTCAGTGTTCCTTCTGTCTGTCATTTGCATACCATGGCACAGTGTTAGAATCAATTTAACCATGACCAATTCTCACTTTACAATCAAAAACACTATTGCATTCATTATGGTCCTCACAGCATCTCTGGACAGATGGATGAAAAAGCAAGCTCTCATTATGTTTGTTGTGTGTGCATGTGTGTTCTCTCTCCACTTCATCCTCCTCCTCTCTCCATATGGCTCTGTAGCTTGATTGAATGCATGTTTGCCACGGTGTAAACTCAATGATAAATGGCATCATTGTTTTGGCTGTTCAGTAAAAAAAACTTGAGATCACAGCTATTTCATATCTGTTTCTAAATCTTGTTAGTGTTTGGCTGTTATGGTTGATTTTTTATACTTCTAAGGTATGTACATGTCAGTTTCCTCTTTGTATTTTATAAAAGCATTTTTACAAATGGTTCTGGTAATGGAATGCGTGTACTGTAAATTGTGTTTTTCTAGTCTTGACAGCCACTCAATGTGCTTTACACAACAGGCATTCACCCCACTCACATACACATTCATACACTGCCACCTGCTTCATCAAAAAAACATTCACTCAGATTTACACACTGATGGCTCAGCATCGGGAATAGGGCTGCACAATTAATTGAATTTTAATCACAATCACAATTTTGGCTTCCCTTGATCAAATTTGCGTGATCGAGCGATATTTTAAATGCGTCATTTCGTTCATAGAACACTGTTTTTTTTGTTTTTTTTATGAGTTGCTTAACCCATTTCTTCTGTAAAGCTGTGCCTGTGTTTGGATCTCTCCTCTT
>NC_045736.1:6971043-6971319 GCF_008692095.1 Etheostoma spectabile | reverse complement strand
CAGCCCCGCCCCCATTCACTCACACAGGGCTCCCAGCAACAGAGACACAGCTAACGTTAACGTTACCTGCTGTGTAATGTGTTATTAGTGTTTACTAGCGTGACATGCTGCGAGGTTTCCTGTTGCCTCTAACATCTGTTTTGGAGCATCAGAGAGCAACGCAGACATTTAAGTGGCACCGTAATGAGGCACCAAAATCCCTGTTGATATTTCTTCCGGTAGATAACGGACATACAACATCAACATAGGAAGAATGTAGCATAATATGGATGTGAA
>NC_045736.1:6961275-6971033 GCF_008692095.1 Etheostoma spectabile | reverse complement strand
AATAGCCTATGTGACAATAAAATTGGTTTGGTTAAAATCAGCAAATAATCATGATAATTAATTGTGATCTCAATAATCATGATTATCATTTTGGCCATAATCATGCAGCCCTAATTGGGAACAATCAGAGATTCAGTATTTTGCCCAGGGACACTTCAACATGTAGACTGCAGAGGCCAGGGATCAAACCCCCGACCTTCCAATTGATAGGCGACTGCTCTCTTACCGCCCTACTTTAATGCAATGGAAAGGATACACTGCAGCAGCTTCTGTCTCTTGTTCTGTATTTGTCAAACTTGACATTATGGACTTTCTCAACTACAGTCAGACAGTGTTCACTGGATACATTCAGCCTTTATCCTGTGAAGGACACATTTTTTTAAATCAAGAACACACCAACGCCTAACAACTGTTATATGTCTGGTTTACCATTTTAGCAGTACGGCCTCTAAAATATTTGGCTGCTCGACCTGTAAATTGACTGCAGTTATGCTAATAGCCATCTAGAAAAACTGATGTTTCTTGCAAACAGTGTCCTTCAAGTGTAGCTACTAGATTGCACTCTACCCTTAAATAAACAGCCACATTTTAATTAGCTTTTATTACCCAATTCAACTTTGTGGTACTGTTTACCTTATTATGTAAGGAAGGTCCAATTAGGCTATTGTTGGCCATGCTGTGTCAACTTGCCTGATTTCTAAGTCTTGGCAAAAGACAACTTTCAGCACTTGCAGTTAAATAATCTAGACTCCAGGGTAAACTGCACATTAGAGAGCTTACAGTGGGCCGTGTGTGTTGAGTGCATTCAGGTTAAACCTTTTGCTCAACAAAGCCTCTAGTAAGACTAAAGGCTTTCATTTTTGAGGAATTGAGCTTTATAACAATGTAAGGGACAAACTTGTAGATAACTAACTTGCAATTAAATAGAAATCCTCATCCTCGTCTATATATGACTTTCAATTGCTCTTAGTGTCATACATTTCTGTATATGTTTTATACATGCATTGTTTTGGGGATTTTTCATACTCCTAGGCTTAAAATTCCTGCCATGAATGAGGCACAGCAGGTACCTTCTGAGTTCCTGCATGCTTGTGCGGCATAAAAAAGAGTGGGACATTTTTTGGTTGCATTGTGGGACTGCACATCATGTTTGTGAAAGGGATAGCTAATTGTTGAATGCTCAGTGGAAGAACAAATTGAATATCTCAAAATAGATGCAAGTCAGGGTCGTTACTACTTGGGTCCAAAGTTAGATTCTTATTCTTTTTACATATTACCCCCATTAAAGGCAATTCAGCAGGACAGTAATCCTAACTATACATTAATGGCTATCTTTTTACTAGTTTATACTAATTTTTTTTATAGTCTAACAATAACATTTTCTTCACCTGACTTCAATCCAACAAAAATGTTTATTTACAGAAGACCAGACTGAAATCAACCCTCAGCCAAAAAAGCAAAAAGGGAAGATAGCTGCAGTACAGGCTTGGTATAGTATCATCAGGGAAGATACCAAGTGTTGCCTGATGTCTACACGTTGTACATTTTAAAGCAGGATTTGCAACCAACTATGCAGAGGCTGATTTCAAACAGAAATGATTAAGAACTGAGACTCCACTGCCACGCCTATGTAGGAGACTAGACTAGCGGCAGTGTATTGATTCCAATAAGAGAAGTGAACGTGAACACTGATTACGATTGATTCTTTCGCCCCATAGTTACCAAGGCAAATATTGGACTCATTTTTCACAAGTCACATATCTCCCGAACATTCTGAAACAAAATGGCATTTTTCAGTAGAACAAATCGGGAGAAAATGAACTTTGTTTGAGTCCTGTTTTTGTCTCAGGAACAAACTCATTCGAGATCTGTTAACACAGATAAGCTAACTAATGTTCCTGAATGCCGTAACAAAACAAATTTTCATGATGCTAAATACGGCTTTTAGATGCGTAAATATCTAATGTTTGCAAAAGAAAATAATAAATTATGCCAAAAAAAACAACTATACACATGACCGTTCACTACACTTTCAAACAAGACCACGGCCATTCAAGTGTGTACTGTTTTTTTTTTTTTTAACCATGTGCAGCTAATACGGTATCTTAGTTATAGAGAATCTTTGATACAAAGGATTTGCAACCAAATACTAAATATGATGAGTTTATGTTAACTTGTTACTCTCCTAAATATTGGAGGTTATATAGTTATTCTGATGTGGATTTCAGCAACGCCATATAAAATGTAATTTAATTTTAAATGCAGTGACAGAGAGAATACACAAAAAAACTTTTTTGACAGCACTGTGCAGTATGTAACCTTTCAGAGAGAGAGTGTTCGAAATGTTGCAATTGCATGTGACACTTGACATTTGTTTTGTCGGATTAGGTAACACACTTAGGACCTGCTGTCAGAACGAGCAGATTTCGTGTAAAGTGGAGGGGTGCTCTCCAATCATCATTTTCTTTGGCAGACAATGCATAAAAATACAGTCAAATTCACAATTTCACAAATTAATTACCCTTACACTTCCAAACTGTGATCATGCACTGTGCTCATGGAGCAACATTTAACAGGCAAATGTAGAACAATTTTGAATCATGTGAAGTAAAGAAAAGTTATAAATCAGTTGATTTGGGGCGACCTGTAGCTCACCAAGTTAGAGCGTGTAGGCTGAGTCCTTTGCAGCGGCTTGGGTTCAAGTCCGACCTGTGGCCCTTTGCTGCGGGTCATCCCCCATCTCTTTCCCATCTTTCCTGTCGATCCACTGTCACTATAAAAACAAAAAAGTGAAACCCCCCCCCCAAAAAAAGCAGTTTCATTCGCATGTTATGCATTGGAAATATTCTCCCCTCAGCATTGATTGCTCCGTCTATTCGGTTTTTATCAAGATTTAGGTATAACCATTATTGAGGTCCCACTACTACTACAAGGTCAAGGACAAGGTACTACTGCAAGCCAAATGCTGGTGAATGGTGCAAGTGGCTGGTAGACTTGCTTAACTCTCAAGCCAAAAAAAAAGTAAAATGTTAACATTCACTAGCCATTTGGCTGGTGGAATAAAATGTTAATTTCGAACCCTGCATACCAGCCCCTAATACTCTCATTTAGCTGAGTGGTAAGTAAGTTAGTATGATACTAGTACTGGCTACAGGTTGAAGGTGGAGCATTGCTGTCATCAGCATTTTGTACACAGCTTTTGTTAAAGTGGAATGTGGACAAATCTGAAATTGCATGTTTGCAAGTGCATTGGCTTGCTAAATACATAACTAACATTTGCTTACTAACAGCTAACTTGTCCTCTCTGGTAGACAAAGAGTGCTAAAATAATCGTTTGACATGATTAGATCTTGTGTTTTTAGCTAGCTAACCATCACTTTGTGGAGTTATTTTCGCCGCGGGGGGGGGATGTGACTTAAATGTGCTTCCTCTTTATAGGATGGAAGTGGGCCATAGTGGGATGTGATAAGCCAGTGTTCAGATGACAGACAAACCAATCATGTGATCTCTGTCCTCTCTGTGGGCCTGTCAGTCAAAGACCAAGGATGTAAATGGCCAGTGTCCATATGAAAGACACACAAGTGGGCCAATGATGTTTATGGGCCGATCAACCTGGAGTGCAGAGTGTTAAGCCTACAAAAATAGACCAGCCCACCGGGAAATCTCCTGTTACTCCCAATGGCCAATCCGTGCCTAATGGTCAATCAGTCATTTGATTGTTTGGCTTTGCAAGCTTTGGTCTCACTAAAGTTCACCTGAAAAGTGTTTAGCTGCAGTGGCTGCTGCAGGACTACCAGTAAGAGGATGCATGATGATGGGTACCACTGTAAGCAGTTTAATGCAACATTCATCTCCCAACTTTGAGCAGACAAATTATTTTTTCACTGCCTCTTGATTTTTGAGTGCTTTTTGGCTGCAGGGATCCGATCGTATGCCAAGACATGTCAGTGTCTGTGTGAGTTAGTTTTTTTGTATGTGTACACACCTTTCTACCATACCAAGTCTACAACCAACGGTAACAATTACACCCACCTGAAGAACAAAACAAACTAACATCTAAAATTACAAATAATTTACTCTTGGTTGGCTATTGCAGAGCTTTAACACAGTAAATGTACTGTGCAATCTTTGAAGCAGCTTGCTTCTAACAACTAGTCCAGTAAAACCTTGTTTCTGTTCTGAGGTGTTTCTATTTGATCCCTCCTTATATATAAACTACTACTGGGATTTGTTTGGACGTGAACAGTTACCAATGTTCCATGAGGTTGCCAGCAAGGCTGTATGTGGTGAAATCAAATGTTTGTACAACTATCCTAAGTTGTACTATTTCACGTTCATTTCAAATGTAATCTTCCTGTAGTGAGAGAGAAGATGTAGCTTTGTCTCTGTTTAAAGTCAAGCTGATGTGCTCCATCTCACTGTGGGGAGAGGTTTGAATATTGGAGGCAGGCCAGAGTAGGCATCTAAGTATAGTTGCGTGCATGTGTGTGTGTGTGTGTGTGTGTGTGTGTGTGTGTGTGTGTGTGTGTGTGTATGGAATGTATCTGTGTGTGAAGGTTTGGGGGGACTGACTATTTACAGTTCAGCCTGTGGGAGATGTCAAAGTCCAACAGAAAGGGCAGGGGGGGCGGGAAGACCTCCACTCTGCCACATGTGTCGTCCTTTTCGCTTGGACTTTAACCACAGTATGTGTGTGTGTGTGTGTGTGTGTGTGTGTGTGTGTGTTTGTTTGTGCGTGCACAAACACTGTTGTATCAAGGGTGCTGAAAATAGTCTCAGTGCATAAGTAAAAGAATATAACACTCTTGCTCATGCACACACAATTGTTCAGGGGAAATCTAGCAAGATTATCCTTGTGGCTCCCCCCATAGCTGGTTGTTTACAAGGCCAAATACTTTCTCTTCCACTTATAGGGATTCATTATTTTGAGAGTGGAAGAGAGAGAGCTAAAAAAAAAGAAAACAAAAACAAATGGTGAAACATACTTATATTTTACTTTATTTTACTTTGAATTGAAGAATGATTCAAAACTCTGATTACTTTTCGAAATATGAATGTGTTGAGATATTTCCAAATTAACAAGTTATTCACCTTTGGCCGCCCGGATAGCTCAGTTGGTAGAGCGGGCACCCATATACAGTATAGAGGGTTACTCCTCAACGCAGCAGGCCGGGGTTCGACTCTGACCTGCGGCCCTTTGCTGCGTGTCATTCCCCCTCTCCCTACCCTACAATGTCTTCATCTGTCCTGTAAAAATAAAGGCTGAAAATGCCCCCCAAAAAATCTTAAAAAAAACAAGTTATCCACCTTCAGATTCTTAAAGGCTCACTCACTAATCTTTTTAAACATGTAAATTACAGTTATTTTCCACCCAAATTGATCCTAACACAATGTCCATTCACTGGCCTTTGGCAGTGCTTTTTATTTAATTTGCTCAGTTCTCATGAAGACGGCTTAGTATTATGAGATGTGGATGAAAGTTCCGGTAAGCGGTAAGTTAAAATGAGCTTTGTCAAATTATTACTTCCAAGGTCAATAATGAACTCTCAAACAGAACTGTAATTAAATAATTGAGTAGATGAAACATAGGCATTTTTTGTCATTCTTAACTGATAATGAATATAATCCCTCTCAAAATGATACCCTGCCCACACATTTCTTTTCACTGGGCCTTTAAATGCCCAAACTCCATGCCAGGCTGCAGAAATGGAAGAAATGACGTTTCACTTTAGGGTCTGCTTGAGGCGCTGTGCTTGTTTAAACATCCTCAGCTTCCCAGCCCAACAATACTCTTCTGGCAACTGGCTTCCTCATGGGAGCAGGTGTTTACCTGCTATGCTCAAGGGAACCTAAACAGCTGTAGTGTTAGAGGTGGAAGCGGAGCCTAGCTCACATTAATTTTCCTTTCCCTTGTATTTCTCAGGCAGTCAAGCAACTTGAACCCAAAATGCTACATTCAATACCATCCTTCTGTCAACACTTGGTTGCCTGCAATCTCTCAAAAAACGTTTAAACAACAACCTACTATCTACTTTATATTTAAGAGCTTGTTAACCATTCACTTCCAAGTGACTTGTGTACCATAGTTAATAAAACTAAATGAATCAATTGTGTTAAGTTGTATCATTAAACAGGTAACTCAAATGAAGCATTCTGATATAGCCCCCAGTGCTCTCTCGCTGCATGTCTGTATTGGCCTCTCTGTGTCTCCTCTCTACTGCACTGCTTGACTAAGACTGCGTAATGACGTCTCATGCTGTTTTGTGGTCAAATTGGTATATTGAGTTGATTTGACACATTTGATGGTGTTTCCATTCAATTTTGAACTGAATCGCACAACATTCAAGCTGACATTTGCGTACAAAGTTTTGCCAGACAAATGAGTAATATTGCACAAATTGTAACAGTGCTTATGTGTCAGCTGATAGCAACATATGGAGCTATAATAAGAAAACAATGACGCTATCAACATATTGCTATGATGATGTAGATGCAGATGCACGTAAATGCCCGACAAAGGCGGCCTGTGGTGTGGGAACGAGAGATCGGGATTTAGAGACACTTTGGAAAACCCGGAAACCCTTTGGTTGAAGCATTTTCAGATTTGACCTGTTGTGTAATTTGACTGGCCCTTCCCTTGATCCTTACAAGCCATGGCCCTCCGGTTCCAACCGAGAAGTGTATCGTCATCGCGCTCTACAAACTGGCTACATGCTCAGAGTACAGCGTGGTAGGTGAAACTTTTGGGGTCAGCGAGACCCCCGTGTGTTTACGCCGTGTGCAATGCCACACGAACAAGGATGATGGGAAGTACCTTCCTGGAGTGGATGAGGTGCATTAGATCTCGCTGCGTAAGTCCAGAGCGCACCTTGTGCCACAGATGTATGGCACGAAAGATGGTACTCATGTCCCAATTAGACCCCCTGCTGAAGGCTGCAGGGATTTTGTCTATAGAAGGTGCTGGCCATCAATCGTACTGCAGGCTGTAGCAGACGATCGTTGCGTTGTGACGGACATTTGCATCGGAACTCCCGGCAGTGTGCATTGGGTGCGTGGTTTTCGCCACTTCTGACCCATACAAGTGCAT
Organism: Etheostoma spectabile; assembly: GCF_008692095.1. Taxonomy (NCBI): domain Eukaryota; kingdom Metazoa; phylum Chordata; class Actinopteri; order Perciformes; family Percidae; genus Etheostoma; species Etheostoma spectabile. The sequence goes on along the minus strand of NC_045736.1, from coordinate 6,963,946 downwards.
CTGATTAACCATAAAATTACCTGAAACTTAATTACAATTCATTATTTATTCGGCAAATAACGTTTCCATCAGCGTTTATTGCATAAGCCGTACATAGATCAAGAGAAGATCCGATGAGACCGAATGTATAAAATGTGACTCAATATTCATGAAGTTCAATCAAATTTTACTTTTTCCTTAAGGCAGTTTTCATTTAATATCACTTAGTTTTCATAAAAACATGTGGGATGGAAACATATGGGCTGAATCCACCAACATTAAGAATAAAAGAATGTCTTTCATCTTATCCATAGTCACGTTGTTTCCCTAGTATGTAGTGCGTTCATAGACTGTCTCCCGAGATGGGCCAAAGCGCGCCCGACCCGCCTCCACGTGGTTTACGGTGACGTTCCGCTGACCGCGGCTAGTCTATGACTCTAACAAGCATGTGTTCAAGACTCGTGTAACTCGTGTCTGTGCAGTAGACCAAAGAGAAATACAGTTTAGATGTTTGTGTGTTCGGCTCTCAGTACTTTTGTAGCATCTAATTGAATTTCTGTGGTTCGAAGATTAGTTTGTCCTTTGTGAACTGTTAGTTTGCCTGTTCAAATATCTGCTTTATTTGACCGTTTAATGTTCACTTTAAGCTGTATAGGAGTTGTGTTGATTTACTGCTTATGAAAACCCAACATTTACTGATTATGCAGCTTCGTAATAAAAGCTTTTAAATAACAAAATAGCTGGGAACTTTTATTGTGAATCATTTTTAGGAAATGAGTAGTGTATATCCACCGTTTTACATTCGCTACTTTGACAACTAGTCATAGAAATGGATTTAAACGTTCCCGACTCAAGACAAGCGAGTTACAGTTAAAGACACACCTTCAGGTGGTTACACCTGATATAATGGAGATGCAAATCCCTGCCATGCTGGGCTGGAACACTGAGTTAAAACCGAGTCAAGTCAAGCCAGCACATGTATGGAAAAGGAGCTTACGGTCTGTAACGCTCTCTTGCTCTATATTTTTGACCAATTTTTGAGTGAAGCTCAACTAATGTTTAGTGACAGACAGTATAAGCTAATTTACATGTGCATTTTACTTACATTTTTGTCTCCAAAAAAAGGAAACTAAAACCACAGAGAATGCAAACAAAGCATATACTCATCTTTTGCAGAACAAGAGGAATCCCTTTGAGTGCAAAGTTGATGACTGTCAATTTATCAGTATTTTTCCAGATTGACCGAAGGTTCTGGCTATGTGTATGTCAGTGAGTGCTCTAATTATAAGAGGTCATGCTAGCAGGTCCTATATATACTCATATATACTCAGCTCAGTCCCTCCCTCTCTCTTCCTTCATCTCGCCCTCCCTCCCTTCCTCCCTCCCTTCATTTGTTCTAGGGACAGAGCCCTAGTGTGAAGCTTCTTGTTCCTGTTTTTACCCGTGCAGTGCAGCTTTCCAGCCGTTCAGAATGAGTTGGCCTATGGCAAATACACTATCCATGTGGCGTGGAAAAGCCAAGTTTGGCCTGCTGTCTGCTCCTGCTACAAGCTCTCTAGGTTATATTTAGTCTTGGACAGGCCACCCTGCTACTACAACTATCATCAGCACCAAAAGGGATACCTGGGGGAACGGTACCTTGCACCACCACCACATGTTCCTCTCTCTGCTGTTTCACTGTAAGTAAATCCTTTTGAAACAATGGCATTTCTGTTGAATTTAAGAGTCTGGTGTTACTATGGAGAAGGCACAAAGGGATTAGTTGGAAGCAGTTACACTAAACCTGACATGTAGTTCAGTTTTTGTAATCCTTTAATATGGTTCTACTTGATATTCCTGTAACTACTGTGGTAACAGTCAATGTCACTGTATGTCTCAATGTATCAGACTGCCTTTGAAATGGGCTCAATAATCAGCACTGCTCTAGAGACCATGTTGTGGAAAGAAACCTGAGCTTCAAGAGTATTAGTTTTTTATTTGTGGTCCAAAAGCAATGAGAAGAGACTGGCTTCTAAGTGACTTTGTGGAATATAATATCTGGTCTGTTATGACATAGTCAAGGTATGAAAGTCTTGAGAGTCTGTACAAAGATCAAGATTGCCCTTGAAAGCCTTTGTTCATAACAACTGTATGTTACCTACAAACCTTATTAAGACTGTAGTGTTAAAATAATCAAATACGTAATTTCTTGTTTTAGTGCCCTTTTCCTTTTACAGTTTTTTACAATTGCTATGACAATTTTTTCAATACTTTTAACAATTTACCTAAACTTACCAACACAACTACACACAACTGGCAAAACGGTTAACTTTACTCTCAAAATCATACATTGTAAACTAAACTCTAACACTAATTTTCAAAATACAATAATACACTAACACAAAACACTATGTTACAAAAACACTGCAACACATGTCTCAAAATCACATAATTCTTCCAAAAACACTACCACATGTTCTCTCCCAACAGGAACATTTAGTCAGTCATAGCCCAATGTCATAACAAGACTAATATCAGGTGGAATAACAGAAACTGCATTATTTTATGTCAGGTCTGCCCTTATACAATAGCTAATAGTATATTGTATTGACCCTAGATTGTGTTTTACACTGCAGTTTCTCTCGAAGCCTCTCCACATTTTGTTTTGTTGGGTTTAGTAAATGCATGCATTTTGTTTCTTTTGCTGCAGAAA
>NC_045736.1:6960668-6961265 GCF_008692095.1 Etheostoma spectabile | reverse complement strand
AAATGAATGAGCCATCTCAGAGTAGCTTTATAGAATGTGTCACTGCCCAATGTGAGTCAAGTTGTGCATGCGTCACTTTGCAACGAGTAGCCTACAGTATGCAAATGAGAGACTTCTGTCAATATAATAAAAATGGATCTACTTAACAAAGTTGGTTCACTGCTGGCTACAAGTTAGCAATGACACACAACAAAGGCTGTCTCTTGAATGGCGTTTTAAGCTAACATTAGCAATCAAACAATCTAAGATAGCTAAAACGTTTTTGAAATGATTTCCATTTTCTGTTATTGTTCGTAATGAGAAAAAAATATTATTTCATGGATTTTGCAAATTTCAGTATGACACGTTATGCTGTAAACCGTGTAAATCTGAGCATGCGCAACTCACATCTGCACTTGACTCACATCGGGCAGTGACAGAATGTCCTCTTTTGCTGTATGTACTACTGTAACATATTAGGTTTGCGTAAACAAACAAGGAATGTGACTTTGGTTAATGTAATCCTTGCGGTCAAAGTACAACACTCACTAACTGCAGTATAGAAAGAATACTGTAAAAACAGATGGTCATTCGATTGAAAGAACCTCAACAGCTGAG
>NC_045736.1:6960297-6960658 GCF_008692095.1 Etheostoma spectabile | reverse complement strand
AGATGGGAATCAGCTGTGATTGATCTCTTTGAGATCTATATGAGCTGATCAGCTGTTCACTTTGACTTTAACCTAAGATAGGTTTAGAACATGATGGTATTTGTTCTCACATACAATGTGAAAGAATTTGCAAATTTGTCAGTAAAAATTTGTTTTGGTCTTAGTTGAGCTTGTGTGTAAAAGATGTTCAAGCATTTAAACTGTTAACCGTACGCATTTTGTGTCAAAGCAACAAGAAATGTGTTAATTGTATAGCCACACAGACATATTTTGTACTGTGTTAAGAGTTTAGGAAAGTTGTTAAAAGTATTGAAACAATTGTCATAGCAATTGTAAAAAACTGTAATCTTTGTTCTTGATT
>NC_045736.1:6952256-6960287 GCF_008692095.1 Etheostoma spectabile | reverse complement strand
TTTTTTTCTGTGAACACACCATGCTGGACATGCGTTTAAAAAGGGAAAGTCTACAGTTAGGTAAATATTTTCTGCAGGGAAAACATTTATCCTAGTCATCATTTCAAAGGAAAGGGAGACGGTGGGATTTGGGTAATAGTTGTGCTTGCAATTGACAGAGGAAACAGACAGCAAGACATGGAAAGTTTAAAAGTGAGTTCTCATCCCTAAAAATGGAAAGTCAGAGAGAAGGCAGACATTAGAGAGAGAGGGAGCGAGAGAGACAGACAGACAGACAGGATGGTGGGAACATCTGGAGAAACAAGACCAGTGCCAAACCCTGTGACAACATGAAGGGACTGGAAAGTCTCCCGAGAGGTTTGAACCCACTCTTTCACACACGCACGTGCCTACATAACTAAGTGTACACCACAGTTGGATGATAATATGAATACATTGGCAAATGGCAAAGAGCTGAGTCTATGGCCAATAGACTTTATTTTGGCCAATTTAAATTACCGAGCTGCGTTTTGCTTCTGCTTTTTATGCCTCATCAGTGTTCAAGGTGTAAAGTGTGGCACAAAATGGGTGTGTAAGTCCCATATTGCCGCTGTATAGGCAGTTGCAATGTGACTGATAATATGCGTCTTCATTCATTATCTGTGCCTGCACAATGTTCTACACAGCTCACCTGCTGCACACTACTGTGGCCTTGAAGGAGACATCATGTGGCTATATGTTCTGTTTAAAGGCTTTGTAATCCAATGGCATACTGCAGTTTTTGCACTGTAATCCAGTGGTATACTGCAGGGGGGATCCTGAACAGCAACAGGAGTTACCTTTAATCAAAATGTAATTAATTGCATCTGTTGCAGATGTGTGTTTTTTTTCATTCTAGGCGTTAAGTTACAGGAACTATTAGGCAATAACATTCAGTTTTCTTGTTTATTCTAGGATGGCATTTTACATACTTAATTTAAATTTTAATTCACTACAAGTAGCCAGGCAGATTTATTTTCTTATTGATTGCCATGGCATGTAATTGGTTAAAGAGAAGTTAAAGGACTGAGTAAGCTCAAAAAGTGTAGCACCAAATAAACCTGAGGGATGGGGGTGGAGGGCAGGAAGATGAGGGGTGAGGTGCGTGCAGGTCGGGGTGTAAGAGAGCACTTCTACCTTCAGGTGGACTGACAGGCTAGTTTTTATGACACCAATTATCTGCAGTGGATAGTGTGTGTGAATGTGTGTGGAATTACCCCAAGCAAGTCATCATTTACTGCAGGAGAAAAGCTGCTTGATGGATAACTCCCACCTGGATTTCCCCTCTCTATTTGTGCTCTCTGTTTATTCATTCTCACTAACCCTCAGCTTCAAGTCTTTTTTTCTTTTCTCTGCGTCTCTCGCAGTGTAGAGAAAGCACAAGGTCCACTCACTGAACATTTTCTAGAGCTTTCAACCTCCTCTCATGGCCTCAATTATTATTAGTGGGAATGCTGTTCAACAGCATTCCAACTATTGTTATTCTGTTCTTTATTTTTTTATGTGCTCCCTGTATACACCAGTTAGTGTACAAGAAATAATGGAAAAACACAGCTTGCCGTTTTCTTTCACAAGTTTGAAGGAGTGAACGGAAAAATCCTGTTCGGTCAGTGGAAATAGCCCCTGAGAGGAAATAACTTGACCATGCTAATGCTGGGCCCAGAGACGAGTGTACCACGACCATTAAAGTGCCAGGAGAGAGATACAATCAATGAACCCACACACTCAGTTCACCAAAGAACAGTGCAGGACGGAGCATAGTGAGGAGCTACCTGCATGCCCTAGCTGACACAGAGTTCCTGCTTTCCAGAAATACAGGGACACAGATATTCTTCTCGGCCAGCTGACTTTGTTTCTGATGGGACTGAGGGATTGTGTCCATACTATGCATAGTATTTCTATGCTGCCTCAACAGAAAACTTTTCCTAAAATAGCCAGCTGCTCCAATCTGCTCATGGGGTTACTCAGTTCAGTCAGTGGACTTAGTTAATTAGCTTCTTGTAATGATTGCAGCTAGGAGGAGAAAGAAGAGATATGATGGAAGAATGGTATGATGGTGGAAAATAATTTACTGCCATAACTCTTCCTTCAACAAAGTAAATGATTGTGTGCCTTTTTTTATTATATAGATAGACGTTTGTGTCACATACATTTCACAGTAGGAGTCACCGTAGACATCTCTGCATTGTGCATTCGTTGTGCAGTTGTCCTCAGCAGTGGCTCTCCTTTGTGTTTAATTTACATAAGGGATTTATGGGTTTTAAATTACTTAATTTTCTGTATTAGCAGAATGAAATAAGCAATGAGTGTCAGTGCCTGTTTGGTCATTATATCCACTAGGGCTGCATCGTATTATTTTTTAGATTGTAGCTGTAATTGTAACTGTGTCAGTTTAGCTACGTCATTTATAATACTCCAAAGTGCATTTTGAATGGTTTATTCCAGATAAACTAAAAAGTAAACTATATTTTTCATTTTACAAATTTTTTCAAAGAGCACAGCCTTTCCTGCCAAATCCATTTGTTTATCCATTTACTACAAATGGTTTAAAGTTTTAGTGCGTAACTTTTTGATATTAAGAAACGTCCGTTACATTCAAGCCGTTGCCAAATGACTGTCAGCTCCACACAACTCGCTCTGTATTTCTCAGTATGGCTATGTTCAGAAGATTTTGCCTTCCACGCAGAAGCTCAAGTGAAGATATTTACCTCTTCGGAAGAGTCTATCATAGTTTTTTAATCCTTCGTATCGTCCTTAGAAACTGCATGGAGGGGGGCAGTGCGCCGTAACGGAAGGCTTGTATCATGACAGTTTTGTTGTCATTACTTAGAATTCCTAATGGGAGCGACAGAATCTACGCACTATGGGCCCTAGTTTAACGATCTAAGTGCATGGCGTGAAGCACGTGAAGCAGGTGCATTTACTTGGGCGTGTCCAAGTCCACCTTTGCAAGTGTGATGGCGGAAAAAAGGTCCGTGCACCTGGCACATGGTTCAAAGGGGTTGTACTCAGTGTCTTCATTAATTCATTGGTGTGTTTTGGGTGTATCATGCAATAAACCAATCAGAGTGTCATCTCCCATTCCCTCTAAAAGCCAGGCGCATTGTACCTTGTCACATTGCTATTATGATGGCGGATTTGTAATATTACGCTGTGCATGAGCCTCTTGTTGCATAACAATGAAATGCTGCGCTATTGACTTTAGACAGGTTTTTGTTGGTCAGTGGTGCGATCCCTATAGCCAGTTGCTGCTTGTAATGCCAAACCTGTGAATTTACACACAGCTTTGTAGATATGCCCAACTTCAAGCCTCTTTTAGCCATTTTGGGGGGTTTTCTTTCCTCTACATAGACTTAAGGGTTGGTTCAAGAAGACCATGGGTCCAGTGAGCTGAGCATTCATAACAATAAAATTACTGATATCAATTACATTTAATTAAACTTGGTATCAGAGGATTGGCTTGCAGAGGTAAAGTAAATTTCACTTAGTGAAATTGGCATTTCACTAAGCATGCAAAGTCACATTGTTGACCTGTTTCTGATGGTCTTTTGACCTTACAGGACTACCTATTTTGCGAGGACGCACAAATAAATGTGTCTGTTGCCCACTTCATCATTTGTCCAGACACTAAGACTGGTCAACAATTCAAGCAAACGAGCACAGTAAAGTGTGCGCTTCTCGCCCAGCACAAAGCAGCAGGGTGAAAGTTAACAAGTACATGATAATTGAGCGTCTAACAAGCTAAAGACACAGACATTTATTGGACTAAACTACAGCTAAAAGGACAATGGATTTTGATTGTCTTAGATTTGTCAGTCTTAAGTCTTAAAATAACTTAGTTAAAATGCAAAGGTTTTAGCGTGGCACTAGAGAAGACAGTTTCTTAATGCACTCTGTTGATGGTAGCAGCCAAGCTGTACAGTCTGCTTGAAAGTAGGAAAAGGCCTTTCAGAGATACTATAGGTCTATATTCCCAAATGCACCTTGCAATTAATTGAGGTCTAAAATAATTTGAATATTAAGTGTTAATCATTCGGGCCATGCCCCTGAGGAAAATTCTGCTTCAAAAAATATTCAATGTCAAATATCAAAATGTGATGTCATGTGACGTCATGTGAAATAAGTTATTAGTTGACATGTTTCTAGATACATTTGCTTCATTAATTTTGATTCACTTATAAATGCAATTATACCTAAATATGAATATGGTTTGTTTATATGAAAAAGAACAGCCCCAGCCCTAGAAAGTAACTCACATTTTGTTAATATTCTGTTGCCTACCACATAAGTTCCACATTATTGACCCTCAGCAGCTTATTGATGGTACTTGACAGTATAATCTTTTTTGGAATCAGACACAATGACATCTGTTTCCTTATGTGAGAGGTTATTCTAGCAGACTGTTCTCTTCTAGTATGAAATTAATAGGACACCACAATGGAGAGCTCCCTGCCTTTAAAAGAAAGAAAAAGTACTGTAATGGTTACAATTTAAACCAGGTCAACCAGACAGTGCATTACTCCCAATCTAACCCCCTTTGCTGTGCACCTGTGGTTAAAGCATTTCCATTACCATAAATTGTGCACTCGGGCCATGTTCATTTTTCTGTGCTTCGCAATGTAGGCCATTTATACATGTTGTGTGTTCTTTTTATGTGTGTTTGTTAAAGTGAATGAGAATGAGAGAGAGTTATGTATCGCCCTGCAGAGGTAATACTGGATGTCTGCCCAGTTTCTTCATGCACCATTGTTGAAACTCTGTCGTGGAGGGGCTATAACTTCCACATACACCTATTTGCTGGTAATCCCATTTCCATTATGTTAAAAGTACATTTTTTTTGTTCTTACCCTCAATTCATTTTTATATTCGAGGAATTTGAGATGAATTGTTTTTTATGGATGATACACTGTCAAATTTGCAGGTTCAGTATCAGATAGTGCTTATGTCAGCATTACTGTAACGTTACCCTGGTTCAAGTCCTCTGAATTACCAGCATCATCTCCAACTTGTTTTGTGACCAATAGGTCAGGTGTTGTGCTTTTTGGCACACAGTTTGTGGCGGTTTGAGAGTCGACCAATCAGAGCTTTGTAGGCAGGATTGACAATGTGGACATCATAGCTAGCTAGGTACTTAGCTACATCCATGAGAAATAGCGACAGGAAAATGGCTGCAAAAACTGCAGCAAGTGTGGAAGATACTGTGAAAACAGCTCTTGATTCTGCATATTTGCAGACTTAAAATTTGGTGGGATGTATATGTTGCTCGCTGCACTCAGTTAAAGCAAAACAAACCAAAATAAAAGTAAGCCCACCTCCCAAAAAAGGAATCCACTAACATGAACACAATAATTAGCATCTTAGACATGTTAAATTACCCCAAATCATTCTACCCAATATAGTTATCTGGTATAATGATGACAATTCTGCCACCTTTAGCACAGTTCTCTCTTTGCAACATAATGTAAACCACAAGCCCTTTTAATATTTCATTAACATGAATATCCAGGTAACAGAGGGATCACCACAGGAAACAAACTGTGTCTCATTTTCCAAAACACGATGCTACTCCAGGGATGTTTAGATCCTGTCATGCTGTGTTTACTGTATTCGGCAGCACAGCCACTCTTATTAAAAGGGATAATTCAACTTTCTTAGAAATATGCTTGTTTTCCATCATACATTCTTGCAGTCAAATTAGAAAATTGATACTGATTTAATCTCTATTTGTACAGAGATTGTACCGGAGATACATGTACCATAGCTCAGTTGACTTAATCAAACATGGAAAAGTTCTTATTTAAATTTCGGATCTTATTAGCTTGCAGGTTAGTCACCCGTACATTCAGGCTGACTATTAGTTATGCCAAGTCAAAGATTTAATGAGGTTGCCACCAATGCCGAAAGGAGGTCTAAAGCATGCAGTCCTTTACACCACTACTGTATATTGAACGCCACTAACAATATCTAGATCAATAGAAAATGTGTTTCAAAATGGAAAAAGTTACACTTCATAACGTAGTGTATTCGTATCATGAGGTACTATGGGCTTGGTCCAGATTGACTTGCCTCTCAGTCACCTTGATCTGGACCTTTGAAAAGCCCTGAACTTTTTCTCTGGTGCTGCCAAATAATGGTGAATTAATTTGAATTTTCTTCAGTTTTTATTTGATAGTCTGATAGTGTTTTGCATGCTTTCCCTTTATCCTCATACATTTTATATTTGCTGTGGCTGGTTGATGAACGTGGCATACTCTGGCCACAGGGCCACTCATTGTTGGATTCTACTTTGGGAAGAAGCAGGAAAGGAACTTAATATCAGTGGGGAGGGTGCTCAGCTTCAAGAACGTTGGTGTCCACATCCCCCAAGGTCTGACCTGGGCAGTGCACACTCACTTAGTTGTGAGAAATGCAAGACAGAGATAGTTTCACCTCAGATGCCTGGGGAAATTCTCTGTCATGTAATGCAACATCAAACTATATTGATATAAACTGAATTCTCATCCCATATCTCGTTTATATTATTATATTAAAAAGGTTGATATACCCAGCCCCACTGAAAGCATGTTCCAATGTTAGTCATTCGTATTTCATGTGAAAGGTCCATACTACAAAGGCCTTACTTCTTATGTCATACTCTCACAAAAAGCTGTGAATGAAAAGCCTGTCTGCTTTGGGCCAGACTTGCATGCTTTATGCTATGTGCTAATGGTGCATATTTTCTGCACTGTTCTTACTTATACTGCTAAAGATAGCTAAATATAGCCATGATGTTAAAGGCATGCTGGTGTTTATTCTTTTGAAGTAGTGGCATTATGACGGAGCTGCTCGTTGGGTTGTGAGATGATTTTCTAGTTTTTTGGGGTCATGAAAGATGCCTCACGCAATGAGACAGTCATGGTGTTTGAATATTTTATATTTTTGATAGTGCTGTCTTCATTATGCTGGACTTTAATACATACGGGTGAGTATGTTTGAAATCATGTCTTTACACTTTGTAAAAAGAATAGTCAAAAAATTATTTGAAAGCTGTGTTTTACACACTTTAATACTCAATGTTTACAAAAGTGTCTGTAGAAAGCCCTTCTTCCTTAGCTCAAGCACAGCGGTGGTTGAGAGACCTAGAGAATAAAGGAAGAGAGGGAGTGCTGAATAAAGCAGTGAATCTGAGAAATACAACACTATTTTCTAGACGTGTGACAAGATATCTTGCAATGTTAAAATCTGACAATATTTCTCGTCGAGGTAAAAAAAAAAAATGTCAGTATGGCTATGTTCAGAAGATCTTGCCGTCCACGCAGAAGCTCAAGTGAAGATATTTACCTCTTCGGAAGAGTCTATCATAGTTTTTTAATCCTTCGTATCGTCCTGAGAAACTGCATGGAGGGGGGCGGTGCGCCGTAATGGAAGGCTTGTATCATGACAGTTTTGTTCTCATTACTTAGAATTCCTCATGGGTACACAAGTGCAGAGAAGCTGCTAGCATGACTCTGGCTTTAAACTCAAAATTGCATTGAACAGTGGGTTTCAAACTTTTTACAACATGTACTACTTCAGAAAATGTTAGGCACTCTAATGGCGGTTTTCCACTGCGTGGCATCTACTTGACTCGCCTCAACTCTACTCGCCTTTTTTGGTTTTCCATTACAAAAAAAATTCCCTGGGACCCGCTACCAGGTACTTTTTTTAGTACTACCTCAGTCGAGGTTCCAAGCGAGCCGAGGCGATACCAAAAGGTGACGTGAAAACCTGCAGACTGCTGGTTGGTCGGAGAGAATCGTCACTTATGACTGCGTTTTTAGCAAACAAGATTGCGGAGTGTGTTTCCAGAACAAACGGGACATTTAAAACAAATCTAGCCGGACACCGACAGATTATCCACTCTCTGCACTATTCTCACTTTTCAACTGTTCGGGCTACTAGCTTCATGTCGTTTCCAATATTGCACATTGTTACTTTAAAAAACAAGACAATATATACAACAAAAGTTTTTATTTAGCTTTTCAAGTAGCGCAT
>NC_045736.1:6952104-6952246 GCF_008692095.1 Etheostoma spectabile | reverse complement strand
CGTACTTCCCGGTCTTCTTCCTCTGCCCCCTGTGACTGTGTCCCCCCTGGCTTTGCTGGCCCAGATGCATTCCAGTCGTTGTCATAAGACTGTCCGTGACTCTCATAAAGTTTATACGAAGTCCAGCAGGTCAAAACCAGAG
>NC_045736.1:6944449-6952094 GCF_008692095.1 Etheostoma spectabile | reverse complement strand
TCGGACATCGCCCACCGGACGGTCTGCGGCGGCGATTTTGCAAAGCGTGAGTGCTCTGAAACACAAACAGTACACAGCAAACATGTTAGTGTGTAATCATGTTGCTAAAGTTCATGTACTTTATATAGCGTATAGTAAATACTGACTGCGACGCTGAACACATGCAAATGTTAGCTAACGTTACCAGGAAACTTAACTTACCCTTTTGTGTCGGCGAACAACCGTCATGTTGACGTCTGAACTCCGTCAGAATTCCCAAACTCCCGTTTTTTTTAGCGGTGATTTTTGTTGCTTCCTTCAGCTTCTTTTGAAACAAAACATTTCTTCTGGCTGCGGCGAGTATGCGACGTGCTGTTGTGAGTCGCGCTGAAAATTACGTCATCACGCGTTGCTATGGTGACCAGCCACGCTGAGGCTTTACTCAATCTGCAATGGAAAACGGACAAAGAATGGGCCGAGCCGAGCCGAGCCGAGGCGAGCCGTTACCAGCAGTGGAAAAACGCCATAAGTATCACCATTATGGCCCACCATTATAGTGTAGCATAGGCTATACCCTATTCAGCTATGGACATTTTACGCAGTAGGCATGTTTAAAATATCTTTATTTATTACTATTTATTATTTTCATGTTTATTTGTTGTTGACAGCCACAGCCACCCTGCATTGCTTCCTTCCCGCTCCTCCAACAGAATCTACATCTAAGGTGACTAAGGTCATATCTCCTTACTGTTTTACCTCATTTGCTACTAGCAGGTGCTGTGGAGATTAGCTCTTACACTAGCCTCAACAGGGCTGCTCAAAATATTCTCTTCATCCGCACTTCTCTTCCTAATAGTTCCTGTTTGGAGCCACAATGCCGTGATTTTGAACCATTAATTTTACATCTCTTTACTATCTTCCCATCACAGCTCGTAATCATAGGTGTATGTGCACTCCGTTCGTGAACGTGACTACGCAGCAGCCTGATATTGAAACAAAAAATACTGCATGTAAGGAAACACTTAATTTAAATTAGATTTAACTGATCAAGTATCAGTATTCAAAATGTATTTCCATAGTATCATGTTTTTAAATTAATTCATTTCTGTACTCCAAAGTTCACTCCAAATTAACTTTTGCAGAGCGTTAGCGGAGTTGCAGTTGGAAAAAATCTGCCCGCAAAATCCAGCGTTAGAACGTTAGCCGGTACCGCCGCTCTCTCTCCACATCTCACATGCCCGAGACACAGGTCTGCAGCCTGCAGGTCAGTGTGTCGTTAACGCGCGCAAATCACTCTTTTTCTCAGTATTTTTCAAAATGAGTCTTGAAAAAACTTGAATTCATTTTTGTTATTTTTACCATCTTTATTTTTTATTTGAGGAAACTAAAGTAGTTCAGTTAGAAGGTCACACACCTTCAATTCGAAGTAAGAAGCTTACGTCTTACAGTTATTACGTCTGCAGGCGTTAGTTATGCAGGGGAGAAGCCAGTCATTTGAGTTTGTGACAAAGCCTTTCCCAGTGCTCGTTTTTCATTTTCGTGACTTTTGATTGAATAGAAGTTATAGCTATATTCTGTCATTGAAGTTTTCTTTAAAATAGGGTTAAAGTCTTGTCTGGTTTTCGTGAACCCAATATCTTGTATTGTCTTGTCTCGTGACCTCTGTGTCTCGTCACACCCTCAGTATTTTCTGATTGTTTCATGTTTTCGGTTTTAAATTCTAAAGCGCAAATAAACACATCTACACCTTTGGTGGAAGGTGCCGCATTGCGGAATTTTGCGTGAATGCATAGCTGATCCTGTCGCTTAAGTTGCACACAGCAGTGGTCTCCTCTGGGTGTCTTGTGTGTCGGTATCAAATATTGAGGGGCGTGTCAAAGCGGCTGTATTGGGAACGAGAACGGGTTGCACACTTTGTACACTGTTATTGGCTGGGAGTTACACACTCACATGGCACCCAAAGACTCTTTGCTTACACCCATAAACGTCCTGCACACAGCAAAATAATAAGAAAATACAGGCAGAGGGAAGGGTCTCTGCAGATACAGACACCGCCACACACTAGTTGGTCATACGTGATGATTCAGAGGGATTACTTTTGGATTAATATATGCATTGTTTTTAGGAAAATCCTACACATACTTTACATAATACCTTTTACATTACAGCCAGAAGATACGCACAATTAGTTTTATTCAAGCATCATCTTGCTGCATCATCAGCCTAATCAAGTTCATCAGTTTCAATCTTAACATCTTCTTTCTGTTTCCCTCCTTTTCTAATGCTTATCTCCTATTCTTTCTTTTTTCCTCCTTCCCGTCTCCTTCTTTTCTTTCTCACTTCTACCCTCCTATAATCTACCCTTCCTATACCACCTCCTATTCCTTCTTCTATTTCTCCTTCTTTCCTCAGTTTGCTGCAGTGCATCACTTGCAGGCACATTAACATCTCATCTCCATTACCCAGCAACGTCCTGTGCTCGCTCTCGGCTTTTTACCACCTTCAGATATCTCATCTTCTTTCTTCACCCGCAATAATTTCATCACTTTTCCATTAAATTTAATTTTTCCAATTTAACTTGTTTGCACATTGTTTCTTTTACACAGGTGGGTAAACAATGGACCTTTTTTACAGTACTCCTTATTTGCAAGTGATAATCATTGAAGGGACCTCCTCTCCTCTCCTCTCCTTTCCTCTCCTCTCCTCTCCTCTCCTCTCCTCTCCTGTGATGAGCGTTGCTGTGCTTTACTGTTTCAAGGGAGCGGATGCCCTTGGTGTGACCGTGAGAGAGATGGGCTAAAGCTCTGCAGTGGAAAGCCAGTGAGTGAGCAAGTTGTTGTCACTTTGTATGAGTGTGTGTGTATTCGGATAATAGGAAAAAGAGATGGAGAGTGAGAGAAGCATAGCCTGTGTTTGTGTCTGTGTGTATTTGTTGGTGTCCTGGACAGCACAAGTTGGTATTATTTGCTTCATCACACACTTCCTGGTCATCTACTCTGACTCTCTTCTCCTCAATTGAAGGAAGTTAGAAGTTAATCTTACTTTTTTTCTTTTAAATTGACTGACACTTTATTCTGTTGCTCACTGTCAGACCTTCACCTCGTTGAGCCCATTTCTGGAAAGGATTTGAGGCAAATTTTGATTCATGAAGTAAACCAGTATCAAAATGGCAGAATGCAGATGCCAAAGTATATTGTATGGATCTGTTTTTTAAATTGCCAACTGCCATTGTTGATCAAAGTATAATTACAACAAAGTAGCAGAATTATTTGAATTGTTAGGCAACTGCATTTCTTTTGGAAATATAATGTTGTAAAATTAAAGCAAGCTGATATAGTGTTATATATATACTGTAATTGTATCTAACATGACAGTACTGTTCTTAGTTTCTCATATGCTTATGCTCATATGTGTCAGTGAAAAATGTCTTTATAATCTTGCTTTTTAAAACAAAGGAAGCAAAGAACAGTCAGAGACATTTTGCCACGTACCAGTTTGTGTATCATGAGAGAATGAAAATCGCTCGCTGTAATGCAAAAGGCTTATTTAGTTAGAAACTATACAAAGTAAAGATAATTCGTTCTTACTTGCTTTAACAGCCCAATCTTTAACAAGCACAGGATGTAGGCTAAGAACTGCTTGGTGGGATTGTATGTGTGTGTGTGTGTGTGTGTGTGTGTGTGTGTGTGTGTGTGTGTGTGTGTGTGTGTGTGTGTGTGTGTGTGTGTGTGGGGGTTGTACTCAGTGTAGCCTATGTGAGCTAGCATTTTCTTAGTGCCAGGCAGATTAGTTGCATAGCAACAAGAACTTTTTGAGGGCAGGAATTCTTTCACCAGTGTCAGAACAGTAAAAATGGAAAGCTGTTTGTTGTTTTGTTGATTGCAGCTGTTTGTCTCCAGCTGCAATCAAATGTTGCCATGGTGATGGTTACTGCTGACTGCTGACTCCTGGGTCCAGTCATAGATGTATATTTGGTGAGAAGTTTCATGCTTTTTATTTTTTTTAATGTTTGCCTCAACTTACTAATAACTCACTGGTTCATCCTTTACTCTGTAGTGTAACTGAAAATTTAGACCAGACAAGGACAGTGATTACTTCACAGAAAGTACCAGAGTTAGACAGTTGTGTCTTAGTAAACAGTCAAAATAAGTGTGGAGCTCTTTATCTTTTGTCTTTCACAGACATGAACACACACAAAAAACTTTTATGTACTCTTAGTTTGCAATACATTTGCGTCTCTGTCCCTGAGATTTTCCTCAACATCTTGCTGCCAAACCTCTATTAATGTGACAAAGTCACCAGTAAACACAAACTACATGAAATGTGTTTTTATGCTGTGTTGCCATAGCTGTTATATTTCTTTTACAAGTAATTCTTTCTGTAAAACCTTGTGAATTATTAGTGTTGCTGTTCTTGTAAATAATTATAATTATAATTATTAATAATCGTCCTGTTTTTTTATTTCTGTTTCCTCTTCTTATATTCAAAAGCAAAGCCTAAGCACATTTATCAATTAACTTTAGACTAAATTATTCATTGATAGGATGAAAAAACCGTTGGGCTGATTCTTTTCCAATCATTGCAGTTTCCAAATATTCAATCATTGGATCAGAGTATTTGAGAATTAAGACACTTAAAATATGTTTTATACCTTTACATACATCTGCCTTCTTTCAAGACAGTAGTCTCACTCTCTCTTAGTTCAAATATCTATTTTGACTTTACTGAGATGTTTAATCGTACTTCAAATGTTTTCAACAATTCAGAGTACTGTGTGAGTAATGTTGGCACAGTAGCCTAAATAGAGCTGTCTGCTACTTCTGCACTAGAGGTTATGAAGGGTTACATAGGCTTTTTCTTGGTTGGAGAAAGACAGGATGCAAAACTGGGCTTAACAAAATATTCAAACCCCCCCTATTTAGTATTCCTTTCTCATATACAAAATGCCGCCCCAGATGTCCCTCACCTTTCGCTCTTTGTGTTGCCGTATTTAAACTCATTTAAAATGGCAATTTTTAAGAAAATGTGGATCGTGCAATAAGGCAAGCCTGCTTGATTCTTTAACGGAACAATTGTAAAGATTTACAAAGAATACGTTTACAGCATTTACTCTGTAACTGGGAAATTTTGGAACTCATGGCAGGGATTTGTTCTGGACAAAATACACACGGTGATAAACTGATAAGAGTAAATTACGTTTAATCTTGTATCCAGCGAATTTACATAGCTGATATTACTGTACTGGGTGAACAGTTAATTTCATTTAATGTTGTATATGCCGTTTTCTTTTGCTGGGTGCAAATGTTCCATCTAAACAAGTTCCCTTCAGAGACTATCATGCAGAGCCATCATCTGTGCGTCCGGAGCTCAGCGCCGCCCAACAGAATTGTGATTTGTTTAAAGAAATGCAAAAAAAACTTTATTTTTTATTTTTTTTGTCTCCTGTCCTGAAATGTATGTGTAAAGGAGACAAAACTTGCTCAGCAACCCTGTTGAGTAAGGTCCGCCAAAGCGAGAACATGCTATAGATAATGTAGCATGGTCATAGTCTGCACTGGTGTAGTTTCACACAGCAGTCATTTAAATTATGTATAAGAGCGGCACTAAATTAAAGTAATGTATTGCACACTGTTTTGTGGTAAATTTGCTGTTTTTCCCTGGCATCTATATTTTAATTTGTTTCAAAGCTTTTTGACATGTTGTGTAGGCTACACTTACTGTAGGTTTTTCCACCATAACATACAGTAGATTACCAAGCCCCACCACATTACTGATACAGTAGTAGAACCTAGTTGACCCCACATTAAAATTGGAGGAGGGGCAGTAGATTGGCTTCTCTGCCCATCAATCTGACACACACTATGCTGACATGCCAGTGATCAAATGTAGGACACCTTTAGGGAATAATGCATGCCATTGTTCATTTTCTCGCTTTCTCTATGTTGCACTGATTGGCTACTGCAACGTTTGTTTAATTGTCTAGGCCTATAGTATATATCCTCCATCCTGCTCAATATACAGTATTGGATGTGGATGCTGCTGATCAGTGCAATAAGTATAGCATTTGCTTACATGTGTGTTGCATGTCTTACTGGATATTTTACCCCATTCCAATTTTATTTTTGACAAACTATAGTAAAATAATTTGTACATTTTAGATTACATGAAGATTAAGCACTACAGTATATGTATTACTGCCAGTGCCGTAAATCCCATACATGTTGGACACCAGCTAATGGGAACTCCTCATTGCCTTTCCATATTACTCCAAAGGTGACAGCCCTTGTTTTTTCTTTCTCTCTAAACAGCTGTATCATTTTTAAGTAAAATGTTAACCAATATTCACTTTTGTCAACTTGTAAGGCTGATGAATGACAATGACTATAGGGTATTAATTTATCAGCTACAAAGACAGATGGAAAGGAATAGGCAATAGGCAATAATATAGGCACCAGTGGCACCACCATTGGTGGAGGTGTTGGACTTCTGTCTTCATCTTTTTTCCCATTCAAGGTCAGAGACGATCTGTTAAGGAGTGCAATGCCTCTTTGTCAGCACTCTAGTCTTCTCTTCTCTTATTTCCCTCTTCCTCTTCTCTCTGTCTACACTGTCATGTCTGGCGCTGGAGAGAGCTGGTAATTGTTCAATGTAACTACCTAATGTAGCTCTGATTAATTGCCTTTTTCCAAAAAAACATGGTCCTTAAAAAATTCCCCACTTTAAAACATCTAATCTTAGATGGAATTTGAAGAGTAAAAGTGCAAAAGTGTTTATTCATAGGTAGTGAGCACAGTGAAGTTGAAGTTGAAGTTGACACATTTCCAAAGTGTTGTACTCTGTCTGTACAGTACACACTCTTTTAAACCTCGTCACTGTCAACTGCGAGTAGCATTAGGATACTCTAGAGATGAGTTTGAAAATGCTCTTCCCTATTTAAACCAACCCTAACGACTCCAGTGTTAGTTAAACAAGGGCTTCTGGCTAAAATGCAAAGCATGTATTTACCCAAAGTAATTATCTAACTTTGGTCTGGTTCCTAACACAGTGGGGATAATGTAGTTTATTTCTTCTTTTACAGATGACAGTTAAAAGTGTATCTCAGTAGTTGGAACTATCAAACAAGTGGACATATTACTGTTTACGTTTTGGGATTGCATTGGCAGTTGTCTCAACTAAGAAGTTACTGTTAGTTGCTGAAAGCATTTTATTAAATTAATTATTAAGTGAAGGCCTATAGATGATCACAATCACAATGCTAACCTGCTGATGTTTAGCAGATGAAATGATCACCATGTTCACCATCTTAGTTTAGCATGCTGCTAATGGCCTTTACAGTCCTCTATCAGAAAAGGAGGTCAGAGTGGACATGTACAGTAGTTGTGTGACTCTGACACAGGAGATTGAAGATATTAAGAGAAAATATTTGCTTTTTGGATGTTCCTTACCTCCAGCTAAACTGACAGCCCTTTATAACAATATTGACTAATCATAAGCTAAGTTTCCATCCACTTGTCAATCAAATTATCTGAAGTTCGGTAAAAAAAAAATCATGTAAATAAAGCTGGTGAAAGTATTTCCTTCCAACGGCTTTAAAGCAAATGAAAACCTGTGCCTAATGACATCACATGCTGTTTTGCAATCAAATTGGTATATCAAATTGATTTTA
>NC_045736.1:6941570-6944439 GCF_008692095.1 Etheostoma spectabile | reverse complement strand
GGTGTTTCCATTCATTTTCGCACTGAATTGCACAACATTCAAGCGAACTTTTGCGAACAAAGTATTTCTAGACAAAATAGATTTTTTCCTCAAGCCACTCGCTCAGGAAACCTGACAATGCTTTTGTCAACAGAACAGTTTTGTTTTTTTTCTTCCTAAAGCCAGTGAGTTATAGTCATTCTGGGCAAGTAGTCCGGTGAGAGTGTCAAAATCCTTATCTGACAATGTGTTAAAAAATTAATTTGACAATATAATTATGTAAATACTCCTCATAAGGAAAATAATAAAAAAGCATGGCAACAAAAGAGTATTTATAACAAAAGTTGTCCAGTCTTGCTGAGAAGACTATTGTATTCGACTATGAATGAACTACATTCAAATACAATTTGCTATATCTATTCATATGCATGTTCCAGTCTTTTTATAAACTATGGTGAATTGTCCATTTTACAGACATGCAAGACTGATTAATCATCTCCCACAGCTTAATCCTCACACCTCACCTCAACCAGGCATTAATTTCCCCTGCAAATGGGGGAATAAGAACTGAATATATAGCTATTTAGGAGGGAGTGTATATGTCGAATGGGGGAGAGGGAGAGGAGATAAATGAAAAAGAAAAAATATGAGGAAGCTAGGGTAGATTAATGGCTTTGGACACCCAGCTTTTCTCGTCTGTACCTCAGTGAATACCCTGCCCGCTGAACAGATGTCAGAAGCTGGCAGCTTTGTTAGATTATCAGTGCAACAAGGTTTTCTTTTTTAAGAATAAGCTCTGCTCTCAGGGGTCAGCCAATCAGGAACAAAGACCCCCATCCCCAAGGTGATGGGTTTCCCCTGCAGGAATTGGGTGGTTGAAATTAGACTTTCATACTGTACATGTAGGGATGCTTTGGAAAAAAATATTTGAAAAACAATGTGGATCTCCACATTTTGAGAATATTAATAGAGCTCTATGTTACCATGATTGCAGTTACAAGAAAATGAATGATTTCAAATTTAAATATATTCTTAGATGTTTAGCTATTTTAAATAGCTGAGCTAAATCAAATTAAATTGTATTATTATTATTATTATTATTATTATTATTATTATTATTATTTAATAATTCCCCTTAGCAATAACATGTGACCAATCCAAATACTTTACAGATATTTTTTTTATCTTTGTATTCGGGATGAAAAATAAAATAAAGCAAAGGAATATTATTTTTTTTAATTTATTTTAATGCCGGGTGTAGAGAGTTAGCCATTTCAATCACACCTCTCATGTGCAACCTTAACTGATCTCTTTGTAGAAAGTCAGTTACTGATTTGGGGAGGAGAAAAAGTAAAAGCTCTGTTTGACCTAGATGTCTCAGCAAGTCGTAGTCCTCCACTCACTCATACAATTACCTCTCACCAGACTCTTAACAGCCTTCTAAAACCTGTGTTTGCACTTGTCGTGTGGTGTTACTAATAGAACATGTAGTCATTCACTAATATTTCAGCATCACCACAAGTGCTGAGCCATAAGCCTTTCTTCACAGTTTCTGCACCGCCATTCAGCCTTTGAACATGTTTGTCCAGATTTCGCCATTCGAAATTCGCCGTTTTGAAACCAGAGTGGGTCACCTGTGTGATTTGTGAAGATCCGATCAGATAATATTAATAAAACATATTCTCTCGTGTGTTCTATGCTTACGCTTCTTACACCATCCCGAATAAACACCAACAAAGAGACCCCGACTCGATGGACGCACGCACGCTCACACACAGACACACTAGCAGACATGCACTGCAAAGTTCATGGCTCCACCCAAGACAGTATCTACTGCAGTTATCCACTAGTCAAGACACGCGTTTTTTAATTATCAACGTACAACTGCAAACGGATAACGTTACTGAAGAAGTTATTGTTGATAATTAATGTGATAATTAAGTGATGCTAGCTAAGTTAACATAACTTATGTATACTAATGTATATTAACTAATGTATTATCTAGTCAAAATACATTATCTTAAAATAAAGGGAAGCTATACCGATTTTCCGCTGGTGTTTGTGTCTTTGCACTGTTTGATTAACGGTGTGTAGCTTCCATGAATTGTTCTAAATGTTAACTTACATGACAAACTGCATAACGTTAATCTTCTTATCAAAAATATGAGTACTGACAGTGTGCTCGAAATGCACCTTTTCCATTCATTTAGCTAGCTGTATATACCTGAAATTTCAGGTCAAATCAGGCCTTAACAGACTACAAGGAGAGCAGCTGGCTGCCTGCCTGACTGAGGGTCTCCATCACTGGGTCAAGCCCAGATGGCATTAGAGCAGTTCTTCTCAAAGCCCAGAAACATTACATGTCCAAAATCATGGTGCAAAGTTTGTCAAAAGGGAGGTAAAGGGAAAGTTAAAAAAGGCAAGTTGTCTGTTTAACTTCAGACAGTGAGCTGGATTACCTTTACTCTTTTGCCCAAGTAAAGTACATTTTGTAATTTATTTTCACCAT
This sequence comes from Etheostoma spectabile, assembly GCF_008692095.1. Lineage (NCBI taxonomy): Eukaryota > Metazoa > Chordata > Actinopteri > Perciformes > Percidae > Etheostoma > Etheostoma spectabile. The sequence goes on along the minus strand of NC_045736.1, from coordinate 6,941,951 downwards.
ATGACCCGTCAGGTATCATCTAGTAAAAGACATTTTAATTCAAAGCTCGTAATTTATTTGATCTGCTGCACTTTGGATCAATAGACTGAGATTAAAAATAATGCCTAATGCATGCTTTTGACTTAAGCTGCAGATCATCTTGCTTTTGCTGTCTCACACAACAGTCTAATGTTGTGAGAAGGAAATGCTTTCCTTCAGACGGAGAATTTCATCCTTTGACACCTGTGTTGTACTTTTCAAAAAACGAGTGCTTAAAGTGCTCAGATTTAGCTTTTTGGTTTTCCCCTTTTTATTGTGTTATATATCTTTTTGTGCATTTTACAGGTTTACAAAGCAAAAAAGCCCAAAGTCCACCCCAAAGGGAGTTACCATCTCCAACAG
>NC_045736.1:6940282-6941560 GCF_008692095.1 Etheostoma spectabile | reverse complement strand
ACACTGTTCACAAACTACTCCAAACAGCTCTATTGTAGTCCAGCCTTTACTTCTGTGCCGAACGCTTGTCACTTTGTAACACACTATAAAGCTTTCCTAGCTGCTAGCATGGCACGCCCTCATACTCTGCAACTGACTAGTTTTAAGTACTAGCTACTGTGCATGTGCGACTCCCAACAAAGATGGAATAGAAGTGAGATGTCTCACTCTGTAGCTAAAGCAGAGAGCTCAACACACAGGGTGAAAAGAGGAGCTAAGGCAATGTGCAGTACAACAAAAATATGGTGTATTTTGAAAATTAAACTGTGTGAACCTATTCTGGTACAACCTCTAAATACAATTAGGGACTTGAAAAGGACCATTACATGAGCACTTTTAGGTCTAGATGTAACAAGTGTTTATAAATCCAAATTTAGGGTGCAAAGCTTGGCCTTTTGATGTAGGGAGAGTTAGAACAAAATACATTATTCTCATTTTTTATTTGTCAAGTTGATCCCTACCCTGTCCTCTAGCCTACCAGTAAAAAATAGAAAATAAAGTAGTTCAACACAGGCAATCCTGTTTGTTTAATTTCTTTTTTTTACTTAAATGTATGCTATACATTACATATTTTCATTTCATATAATCAATATATTGTACATGCTATAGATATAACAGAAGTATGTCTGTGTGTTTTTAAAGACACATTGCACACACACTTTGCATATTAATCTTAGTAATACCGTGACTGCCTTTTGCTTTTGAAATACTGAGTTTCTGTCCAAACCAGTAGTTTTATTATTACAGATGTGGTGACGTAAATATTTAATAATTAATGCAATGTTTTGCTTCATTAATAAACCCCTTAGAGGGGATTTTTCTGTTGCAAATACCAGTTTGAGCAAATTAATTAACATTAAAATGCAACTGGAAACCAGGATGTTGAGCTATATGGCTTGAACACGCAAATTCTTACTTCATCTTTTTGACAAAACTCTAAATTTGACACCAAGGGGTACAATCACAGTGAAAATAAGTGAAGTGAGTGTTTGCAGCTGTTTTTATGTACTGCTTGCAATATCTGTCTTTGTGCAATGTCCCATTCTCCTCTGTCTACCCTTGCGTCTTTGTTTGGTATGCAGGAAGCTTAGCTAAAAAGAATTTGACTGAGCTTACCCTAACTGTCAGACGATGTTGCGTTGTCTGCTGGCTCTGTGTGTGGGAGAGTGTGTATGCGAATGGACAGCAGGTGTCCAAGTTGTGCGATTATCAGGCTTGTGTGTGTGTGTGTGTGTGTGT
>NC_045736.1:6938125-6940272 GCF_008692095.1 Etheostoma spectabile | reverse complement strand
GTGTGTGTGTGTGTGTGTGTGTTTCCATTAGTCGTATGGCTGTCCTTGGGGAGTTAGATGAAGCTCTCCATCACTCTTGAACAAGGACTGAGAGAAGAGACAAGGGACATAGCAGTGTAGAGAGAGGTTTATGAGAGGAAAATGGGATGGGATGATAAGGCCATCATAAGAGTGCATTGCCTGACATGCTGGTTGGGATTGTATGAGTCACAGTATGATTGCCCACATATTAAATACCTAGATTTTGTTTGTTAGTTTTCTCTTGTCCTGTTTCAAAACAATGGTAATACAGAGTGTCCAATGGATTTGTGAGTGGGTAGGTGCTATCAATAGTTGCCTACACATTTAGCCTGTTCTTTACTGAAGATGATTGGTAACTCTTTAAGTAATTGATAGAGTGTTAACATTTTATTTCCATATCTCCACCTTCTCAAACATGTAGATTTGTTTCTTTTATTTGTTTTACATAACAAGCTGAATATCTTTGGGTTTTGGACTGTTGGTCAGACAAAACAAGCAATTTAAAGACGTGACTTCAGGCTTAAATATGGTCTTTGATCAAAAATGTAAATGAATAGGCCACTATCTATCCTATCCACTTAATAAACATAATGACATAATGATTGCATAGCCTTGGTTGTCTAAATACAGGCATAATTTATTTTGAAAAGCATTACTAATTAATACATGCCATGTGTTAATATTAACATTTTTGTTGACTATTGATGTCAATTACTGCGGGCCTAACCTCAGTAGCTAGCTAGTTACTAAGGTAATCCTTATTGTTTATTGGATTTTTAGTTTAAAGGTCGAGATCTCAAGTTTAGTGTTTGTCCCCATTATACGTTTATATTTTTATTTATTTATTATTATTTCCTTTTTTTTTTCTTTCTTCAGTGTATTTTTTCCCTCCATATCACCTCTGGAGCTCCGTATAATTCCACATATTCACTATCATTCACTATATTCAGACTACTTTCACACACACACAAACAAACACACACACACACACACACACACACACGCACACAAACACATAATATATAATAACTTAAACAACATGCTATATAAATATTGGATAGTATATAGCTACAAAAAGCACAGTGGCTGGTTGTGCATCACAAATCAGACTGTCATCATGCAGGTTGAAGAAGGGCAGCAAAAAATGATTGGATTAGTGATTTACATAGTGGAAATGCAGTAAATCACATGCAGTAAATGTAGTTTGCATCCTGATTAGGTAGTATTTCTTGGTGATGAAGATAATATGGATCAGCTCTAGTTTTGAGGGAGTGTACTGTACAACTAAGATCAGCAGCTTTCCTATTAGTACAATACATATGACATTTGATGGCTACATACACAATAAACTCACTTATATTTAAATTCTCTCAACACTCTTCTGTTTCAAGGGCTGGTTTTGCAAATTAGCAATTGCAGATACAATAATTTGTTATGCAGGACTCTGTCCAATGGTCACATATGGGCCACTATAATTTGTCTTGATTTATGATCTATCTATTCTATTTGAGAACTCTGGATTTCCAGGGTAGTGGAGAAATGTCTTACAGTGCAAGACTACACATTTTGACGGGCACTCTTAGCACACAGTTGTAGAATTGGCAATGGTATTTCACTAACTGTCCAAGATTATTGCTTTAAGGTAGTAGAGAACATGCAGCGTGTGAGTAATATATTAGATAAGAGGGATGGTGTGTGATGGTGACCTCTCACAGATAAAGGTTAGTGACCTTTGGGTGTCATCTCATTAACCACATGCTTGTATGCGTGCCTGCACACAGACACAGTGCATGTTTTTCTTTTTACTATAGCACTCAGGAGATGGTCTAAGGCTTCAACAATTAATAAGGCTAATGGTTATAGTCTGGTGGCTAGTGACCAGGATATGATATGTCTGATTGACCTGAGGTAAACATGTCACTTTATAGGGTTAACAGTTTTCTTCTGGAAGGAAATGGAGCTTTTATGGGTAGAGGCAGGAAGCCATTTATAGAGAGGATGAGGAGCCTTACTAATGTGTCTAATAGATTTCTTGAATGACTGTCATTTCATTAAGATGGATGGCATACATTTCTCTTAAGCTAAATATATGTGTGCGTGTGTGCGTGTGCGTGTGTGTGTGTGTG
>NC_045736.1:6933198-6938115 GCF_008692095.1 Etheostoma spectabile | reverse complement strand
TGTGTGTGTGTGTGTGTGTGTGTGTGCGCACGCTCATGTGTGAGAGAGAGCATGTGTATTCTTTTTTTAGGCGTCCCTGCAGCATTTATTTAAAATTGGCCTACCTGCAGGATTTTGGAAGGAGAGGCTGACTTTCATATTAATGAGACAAAAACTATATATTTTTTCCATTAAAAACAAGGTTTGGCATTGTACTTTTTCGCATGTATTTTATTATTTTTACTAACTTTTTTTTAATTTGAACTTGAAAATTACAATGACAAATACAATTTATCTATCTATTTATAGGAAATCCAAATTTGAGGAATGTCAGGATGTGTTATGATTCATGCTGGTGGAGCAGTATGGCAATTGTGTATGCATGGTCTTAGCTGTGCAGGACCAACACATTCTCATGAATGTGTTCGTAGGATATCGTACAAAAAGTAATGCACTCTCAAACATATGATATAATTCGAAAACTAGTAGACAGCCTGCTGGTCACGTGACATCAGCTACAGAACTCTGTGCTACCAAACTTCAGTTGCTAGCTGTTTTAGCCGCTACAGAGCTTTGTGGCGTGGCTACAGTCCTCCATCACAGTTTGACGTATAAGCGGCAGTTAGTATGCGTTTAGCCGCTACAGAGCTCTGCAATACCAGCTACAGTGATAATTGGTTGTTCACTTGCCCGAGAATAGGTGACTGGGCGCCGTGTACAGAGCACCGCGAGCTGCCAGTCATTTCAGCGAAGATTAAGGTTAAGTTTAGGCATGAAAATGTAAGCGTTATGCCGTTACAAAAGTTAAGTTTTAGGCACCGAAACAACTAGTTAGGTTTAGGAAAAAGGTGGTGGTTTGTAACAAAACACTCCCAAGGAACACTCCTTTCCCTAGGAAGAAAACTCCGCTCCCTGGCTTGAAAGTCCTGTGAGAGAACAACCAGACTGAAATGGTAACACAGCACTCTTTAACACTTCTAACACTCTTATCAATCTCCTAACAACCTCAAACAAATGTTAGCCAGCCAGACAGCATGGCGGACTGACCTCTACTCTCAGCCGCCTGGACTGATGACTCCAGGAGCTTTTTAAACTCTAGCTGGGCTGATTGCAGGCAGGGGATAGGAAGGATCCACACAGACCGCACCAATCAGCAATGCTGATGGACTGGAACAGTGATTGACATAGAGAATGGGCAGAGCCATCGTCACAAGGGCCAATCCTCTCCAGGCAACCACACAGCTGACTTTACATACACACATATTTACATGCTCTGGCTAGAAGCATAAACTAACCTAAAGGCAGGGGCCATAACACAACAAAATAAGCCATGGAAATCATACAAATTACAGAGTTCATCTTTTCGTAGCTATGATATATGATGACATATGATTCACGAGAACTGGACAGGTACCCCCAGCTCTGGCTGCGTGTGATGTTATTGTCCTCTCGTGCTCTTTCTCCCAGGTTTTGGTGCACTGCAGCCCTGAATTCTGTGACGTGCTGCATTGATATTCAGGACCTGTTTCTGATCCCCATCACTGATCTCTCTCTCTCTCTCTCTTTTTCTCTCTCTCTCTCTCTCTCTCTCTTTGCCCCGTCACAAATAAATGGTCTTAACAGTTGTTCTTAAAACTTATATTGTCCACACCCTACCATAGGCTTCCTCGATACACAACATCATTATGTATGAACTTATATACTCAAAGTTAGTACAGAGTTATCCAGTCACCTCAGTAATGTAAAGGCCTGCCAAACACCTGTACTATTTCACCTGTTGTTAACTGTTTGAATTTCTTTAAAATGATCCTCAACAGTAAAAGTCCCTTGCAAGACATGGTGTCTCAGATTAATCCTTGCCAAAATGGGGTGTTTGCAGTAGTTAAGGCTTGTTGAGCAAGCAAGCAAGGCAGATAGCTTGACATTTATGAAGCAGGCCTTTCTTAGATCAGCCACACAGTAGCCCCTTTTTTCTCTTTGTTGCAAACTTTGTGATGAAAGCTTTTTGTGACTCAAAACATGTCAGATAACTGAGGATGTAGTGCTTCTCAAGTGGAATAATTGAGCTGCAGTAGTGCTTCTGTATAGCAGGTAAAATCTGAGACCTCTACAATACTGTAGGTATGTCAGCACATGCTGTGTATTGTATTGGCTGTCCCTGCCCAGCCTGGATGTGCACAGCTCAGCTCTCTTTAACCTGAATTCATCATAGTGGGAAGAACCTAAAGTGGAGGAAAATGTTGCTAGTGATGCTGGTGCTGTCCAACATCTGATATTTACATAATACACCTGTGACATGACGGGTGAGAGAGAGTACAGAAAAATAGACACTGACAAAACAGAAGGAAAATAATAGTGAGAGAGTGGGGGGTAGCAGTTTGACATAGTAAGGCTCTTGCTCCCCTCCTCATCCCCTTCTCTCCCTGCAAGCTGTGACAGGATGAGATGTGGGATAGAGACGTGACGACAACATGACAAAAAGCTGTTATCCTCTTCTGTCAAAGCTGGTCTGCTGGATAGCAAGATGACTGGCTGGGGCAGAACAGGTGTGTATTTGTGTGAATGTGTGTGTGGATGAGCCAGACACATGTACACACATCTACATGCACACACTAGTATTTTCTTCTGCAGCCATCTTGTCCACTGGGGTGAGCTGTATAGTTGTATGTGTTGCATGGGTATATCGATCTGCAGAAGTCAAGAATGAGCCTCACAGCGATCCATGTCCTTGAAAGTTCCACTCCCCCCTTCCCTGTTTTTCCCTCATACACGTGTTCCTTCCTTACCTCAACCTCCTTCTCTACATCATCTATCTATTCTTTCTATTTTCCTCTGTCTCTCGCCCCCTTTTTCTCTCTTCCTTCTCCAGTCATTTCTAGAAAAAAGATTGCGTGAATGTCTACAGTGGACCTCCTGCTCTCCTCTGAGGGCAAAATGTCACAGAGAGGGGGTAAGAGAGAGACAGAAAAAGAGAGATGTACATATTATCGTCATATCGGTTCTCTTTTCTTTTTTTCTTTTTCCATGCTTCCAACCTTTCATCTCTTTCTATCCTCATCAACCCATCCATCAATTTATCTTCTCATCTATCCATCTTGATCCCTCTATCCAATCAGGGAAAATCTTTGTCAAGTGAAGGGCAGCCTCTCTGCTATTCAGCAGTGTACACACACGCAGAGACACACACACACACACGAACACACACGCCCACCCCTGCCGCCTGCCGACATGGTACAGGCTGTGCATTGAGACAGCCCCAGCTGAGGCAGTAGCAGTGAGTGTGCAGCTTAGCGAGTCCTCACACACACACACACACACACGCATACCTACACTCACTCACTCACTCACACACACACACACACACACACACACACACACATTCTCCACACCGCTGTGGTGGTTAGTCTACTACTGCATGTGCTGTTGCAATATCATTTTTAAGTGGGAGGATTTTAATGTCACTGTGATGGTGATGATAACCTTGCTGCCATGTAAGTATGCATTGTCCGCATGTAAAATGGGAATGAATGAACAGGTTGTTTGGGTTTGCTAGTTTTGTTAGGTGTTTTTGATTCTGTTTGTGTAAATCATCTGCATGTGGGGAGGCTGTTGTGTGTAAATATTAGTCTGTACACATTGTTCCATGTGTGTCTGTGGTTTGTGGGTGTGCAGAATGGAACATTTTGAAGCCATGAACCTAAAGTGGGGGAAAATCAGTATCAGTAGACAAGGTAGTTAGGATGAAGGTGATTTGTTAGAGGGGGAGAGGAGAGAAGCGGATCATCTGTGGTAGAAATATTTCTCTTGCAGAATGGATTCACGCTAGGAGCTCTATTTGATCTGTGTACATCTATCTTTATACTCATGATATATATGCAGATACAAATCTGTGGGTATGTATATCTACTTATAAATACATGTCAGGCATGTTGTGTTGGGCCATTCTCTATGTCAATCGCTGATTTTCTTTTGAGATATCAAATCCCCTTGTCTTGTAATTTCTCTAGATGAAGATATTTTATTGCACACCTCCTCATTCAGTCAGGCCATCTGTTGGCTGCAGTCTGCAGTCTCTCTTCTCTGTCACGCTTACTGACTGGTTCTGTCATAGCAGCAGGCTCCACTGCCGTAACTGATCCTGTGTGTTCGGTAGCAGGCTGTCTTCAATGCATTAGCTAACTGACTATTTGGCATGGTGACTACATTAATAGGGAACATTATCACCTCTCCTCCTTGATATGTTGGCTGTCTGTTTGTTTTTCTGGATGGCTGGCTTTGTGGCTGATTTTAGTCAGTGTCCAATGAATTGGTAATGTCACTGGCAGGTTGGTTGAATATTTTCTTGCGTGTCTGATCAACTGACTAATCATTACACCAACTGACGGACAGGGTCACTGGCTTTTTGTCTGGTTGGCTGACTTATCAGTCAGTTCTGTAGACAGCCAGTTACTGTGCACCAAAAAAAAGAAACCAAACAGAGAAACGTCAGTACAGCTAGGCAGTTGGTCAAAAAAAAAGCCAGCCAGCCATTTGCCATGCCACTAAGTTGTTCAGTCAATCATGCATTTATTCAGTCAGCAAGTCAGTCATATAGTCAGTCAACCACACAGTTAGACGGGCTGTCATAAGAAATTGATTGGTCCTCTGTTGGGGGATGACTGTGTGACCTCACCATCAGATCCTCTGCACCAAGACAGTCAGGCAGCTCAGAAGCAGAGTGTCAATCTTCTGTCTGTCCATTTTTTTTCCCTTATATTTTCTTGCTCTTTTTCATTATTTGTTATTGGGGACACAAACCATACAGGTGATGAGACATTCATGAAGAAAAGTACACACACAAATGTGCACACAGAGTGAAAATTGAGAAAAGAAGGAAAAACTATCCACCGGCTGTCTGTCCTGTCTGTCCTGTCTGTCTGTCTGTCTGTCTATCTATCT
>NC_045736.1:6930516-6933188 GCF_008692095.1 Etheostoma spectabile | reverse complement strand
CTATCTATCTATCTATCTATCTATCTATCAGCATGCAGTGACATGATATTTCACTACTGTTTTTAATTTAAGGGTAGATAATACAAGCCTAGAAATATGTATAGGAAAGGTACCAACTTGAAGTACAAAGGTTCCCTTTTCCACGTGAATGCATACATCAAAATGCACGTATATATTCACAGCATTTCTTCCTGAAACTTGTCATGATACTTAAAATGTGACTATTAAAAAGTCCATTAAAAAGAACAACAGATGTGTACAAGAAAAAAAACAGCCTATATAGAAAATCCATACCTTGCCCTGCTCTGTTATATCTTATATAGTCAAGAGAGAATCTGTTAGCGTCGCAGTGCATTCGATTTTGCTGTGTCATCATCACCTCTGTGGAGCATAGCGACAAACACAGTGCTAAAGCAGACTTGACAGTCATTTTTCAACACACACACGATACAACTTTAACAGGAGACTTAAGCCAAGGACAGGTACTGTAAGTATTTATGTATTTCTTCTTGTCTGGTTGGTAATAAAAATGACAGGATATTATTGTAACATTATAAATAGCTCATTTTGATTTTGTAGGCTTGGCAACCAGTGGAAGAATTCTTAGAAAACAGTGGAGAGGAAAGAAAAGGAGAGTTGAGGTGTGTGAGAGAGGGAGTATAGGTAGCAACTATGACGGAAAAGGCTCTCATGCTGAGGATAACTTTACTAAATTACTGACGTTTTAAGGATCAAAAGTGAACGTATGCTGTACATATTGTAAAGCTCTTAGGAAAATCTTAGATTTTTGGCTATATAAATAATATTGACTACACTAGTATTATAGTCCTATATTTATGTTCTTGCTTGCTTTCCATAGGTTTGTCTAAATGTTAAAATCACAACTTATTTTGGATTTGGGACCACGTCATAAAAGTAGCTTGAACAAACATTGGTTGAAAGGCAGGTTTTAAGATACTTCAGGCAGTCCAGTCACTTGACACTGATTGCTACTTGCTTTGAATGTAGTGTCACTTTGCTATGTCCAGCAACAAGAATCTGTGTGTTTCTAATTAATCGTATCCAGTTGAAATGACTTCCAGTGCCAATAACCAATTATGTGAGAATCTGACAGCAAGGAGTGTGTTTGTGCACATAAACGTATGTGTGTTTGTGTGACTCAGTAAGAGACAGTGATTAATAGCTTAGTGATCAATATATTTTATCTATGTCTATTCCTGACTTGTAATGCATTGTTTTCTTTCTCGTTAAGGAGTTGTTGTTGTTTTTTTAATGGTGAGTGTGGACTTGGTTTCATAAGTTTATAAAAATACAATATATAACCAAACAGTATGTCAGGGTAAATGCATTCACTTTTGTACAAGTTGATTCAAAACTTCTGCTTCTATCTTGTTCACAATAGTATGAAGGGAGATCAAGCCATCGGTGATTAACCAGCTCTTTAGTAGAAATGGCGCAAAGCTATTGGAGACAAAGTTGGAGGGCTTTGTTTTGTGGACATTTAGGCATGTTTGATCATTTTGTAGCTTCAATTAAACTGACTTGCACAGATGTTTTTGAAGCGTCACAGCTAAGGTTGTGTTTATACAGATCAAATGATATTTTGCAATTTTGACACTTGTTTTCATCATGAAACTGCACTTGCGGTGCTTGGACCACCTCTCATTTGAAATTCATCATCAAAAAGCAGTTTTCCTAGCTTTACTTGGTAAAGGTGCACACATCTCTTTCACTATGACATGCAATTTTCATCTGTACATATTTAAATGTACATGAAATAGAATTGTTGATTACATTAAAGGGGTGTTGGGGTTTAACAGCAGCATGCATTGCTGTTTGCCACTGTGTCTTTTTTGATAATACCACTAGGGGCACCAAAGTCAGTCATTTTCAAATCCTACAATTAGTTGTTGTTAGATGTGCAATTGTTAGCATTTGATTTATGTGGTTGTTTCACTTTTTCCACTTTTTTCAATGCCCAAATGATCACATAAAAGAGCAGGGAGCAGTTGGACAAATCCATTAAAAGTGGTGACATCAGCTGGTGTCATGTCATCACCAGGTCACACTCTGATAACGTATAACATACATATTTTTTTGCCATACTTGTACTACCGTAATAGCACAGGTGAGGTACAGTGGCAGATGAAATGACAGTTCAGAAGCAAACATTTCTAGCTGGTGTTTGTACTTGTGAGGTATTTAATATGATTCAGTGCATCCAGATAGGGAGTAGATTTTTACACTTAGGATGTAATTGTCTTAAATGTCACATAATGTGTCAAAAATCACAGATAAAAAGGTAGATAACTCCCAGTTTAACTGTCTGTGCAACAATCTGGGCTGATATCATAAAAAAACAAAAAATACCATTAAGCTTTAGCGTATTCTACAGTTTACTATATTCATGTTACAGTATATGCACCAAGACTAGATTCAAAGAACATTGTTCTTAAAAAGACCAATTGTTTTCTTCTGTACTCCTTGTCCTGGCTTCCCCTTTTAGCCCACGTAGCCTGCATGTGTTGAATATAATTAGACCAATAACTCCCTCATGATTTCTATAAGCTCATCTGGAGCAAGGAGAGGGCCACAGCAGTCTTTTTTTCTGTCATCTTCCAGTGACCTTGCAGCAGGAAGTTAATTTGTGTGTGTGTGTGTGTGTGTGTGAC
>NC_045736.1:6929529-6930506 GCF_008692095.1 Etheostoma spectabile | reverse complement strand
TGTGCATGTGTACTGGAAAGAATGAAGTGTGTGTTCTCGCTGAGTGAATACATGAATTTAAATGCACGCCATGTCTAAAATGCTTGATGTAATAGTAGCCATTATCTGTATACACCATCCCCTAATAGACAAGTGAGTCTAGTTTTGCTGTCTTTCAGTCTTCAGAATGCCTAACTTGTGATCTACTTAATTAACACATAGAAATGGTGGGGCACATTGTAATGTGCGTATTCAGTTCTGTGTTGAAACATCTGAAAAGCAGAGTGCAGCTGGTGCTAATTCAGGATAAAAATGTGATAAATGTGTTCTGGTGGACTAAAACGGCTACCGGTACATCTTTTGTAAGCCCTCTCTTTTGTTCTGTTAACAGTTAGACAGACGTGCTCTAATGTGCGCATACTGAAGCCAATATTACTCAATTTCAGTTCCTTTTTATCTCCCTGTATACAGCTTAATTCAAAGCTAGAATACCATTCTTACCATTATTAACAAACTACGTCTAGTCTAATCTTCTTGGGACTTTTGGCTGTTGGCCTATTTTCAGTGAAACCTGGAACACCATCATCAGTTCTTTCTGTGCCTGAACCAATTGCTGTTCTCCCAAAACAGTGTTTTGCTAGCTATTATTGGTGGCAGCATCAGACAGATTTATTACAGATACCAATTCCTCCCGTGCACGTGTCAACCCCCCACCCAGTATAGGAACCTAACATTCTCAAAATGTCCACCTGTAGGAAGACTCTGGCAATGTGTAATGAACCACCAGCAGGAAAAGAGGCAGGCAGGCCTATAGGAAGCAAGCAGGCAAAGCAGAAGTCAGAACAAGCAAACAGGCGGGCGGTTTATTTTAAAGCAAATAGGCAAAGTGGCAGAAATAAAAATGTGTAGAGTAGTTATAGACATACATTAAGAGAGAGACAGAACAGCTCTGTGGGCAAGAGGCGGCTAGAGTAGCCAAAAATTGTACTCAAGTAAAA
>NC_045736.1:6928931-6929519 GCF_008692095.1 Etheostoma spectabile | reverse complement strand
TTTAGAATAATATGACTCAAGTAAAAGTAAAAAGTAGTTGTCCAAATAATTACTTGACTAAGAGTAAAAAAGTGCTTGGTGAAAAAACTACTCAAGTACCGAGTAACTGTTGAGTAACTTTTAACACAAGCATTCAGTGAGACAGACAAAAATACAAAATAATCATCTGTAGACAAATTAAAGTTCCAATCAATAAAATAAATTTTTAAAAAAATTACAAAATAGCTTAAATAAAGAGACTTATCACATCAAATGTGGATGTATGTGTGTATATATATATATATATATATATATGGAATGTTTAAAACTTATGTAACCTAAAAGACAAACATTCGCCTATCCTCAGCAACAATAAAAAATTACCATTACATGTTTCCTCAAGTTAGATGTTTAGTTTTTAAATGCGGAAATGTCCATTTGTTTTGTGAGACGGGAGACACCACATAATTTAGCTGCTGTTTCACACTTTTACTAATATAAAAAAAAGAAAAGTAACAAGCTCATTGTAGCCTAATGTAGCGGAGTAAGTGTCCAGTTTTAAAACTACTCCTAGAAGTATAATTTTTTCAAAAACTTACTCAAGTAAAT
>NC_045736.1:6923954-6928921 GCF_008692095.1 Etheostoma spectabile | reverse complement strand
GTAAATGTAACTCGTTACTACCCACCTTATCTGATTTGTTAGGCCCCTTTTAGCCATGTTTTGGTTATGATGACTGATGTTCAGGCTCAGACTGAGCCTGCATTAGTTTGGAAGAATGACACAGTTGACCCAATTTAACTTGTTATTTTATTATTAAGGGCCTTATTCAATTGCTTTACTGTCTGAGGTCATCTAATATTTAATTTCTATGCCTCCACGTCTGCGATAAATGTGTCATGTGGTTTTTGGTGGTCCATCTGTCCGTCCTTTTCTTGTCAACACAATATCTCCGAACGTTTTTGAAAAAACTGTTGGACTCAAGGATAAACACATTAGGTTTTGGTTCTCAAAGGTCAAGGTCATTCTGACCTCACAAAACACGTATTTGGCCATAACTAAACTCAAGAAAGCATACACTAATTAAGACAACACTTCACACAACTGTTTACAAATGATGGAGTGATGTCATTGTATACCCTAAAGGGAAAAAGACAACTTCCCCTTTACATAATAATGCTGGCCATTAGTCTACACCATAACTCAGGAACCGAAGGGGAGATTGTGACTAAATGTCACATTTTGGAGAATACTGTATTGGTGACACTATTCTTGTGTGCACTGCCCATGCATGATCAAACTGAAGTAACAAAAAATGCACTCAATTGCTTTGTCATTTTATAGAATAGAATAGCATATCTATGTTTAACATGAAAAAAATAGTGTATTGGTACCTAGAGGCTAGATCTTCTGTGCTGTTGAACTGAAGATGTGTGTGAAGCACCCATGTCTTGCCAAAAAATACACTTGATACCTTTTATTAAATTGCCTCAAAGTGTGTGAGCAAGGGGAAGACAAATAAAGCAGAAAGATACTTCAATTCAATGTTTATAAAGTGTAGCTGCACCACAAGGGTTTATTTTTGTGAGATTTAGGAGATGATGAAGGGTTTAGAACTCCAGCAGTGTTTAATCCCCATCTTCACCTTGTAATCAGTGCTCCCCACATCAAACTTATCCTCAAGTGTGTGCTCTGTCTGTTGTTTGACAGCTGAAACAATTTGTCAGTGCCAGTCAAAAAGTGTGTGTCATCCAGTTTTTTTGTCTTTTTCATTTGGGTGCTCTGTACCTTAGATTTTTTTTTTAGCCTCAAGGTACCAGTGCACTATTTTGTCATGTTACAAATAGATATGCTATTCTATTCCTTGAAATGACAAAGCAATTGAGGGCCTTTTTTATACCTCAGATGTTGTTTAACTCTGCATGCCCATTTAGATGCCCACTAGATGCACGGAAGGGACTTTTGTAAGACGCTGTATCATGTGTTGTGATCTCTGTGTGTTTTCTGGACACAGATTAAGCAGCTTGTCATGCTGAAAAGCAACAGAATGCAAAAACAGAATTACAAAACTAGGAACAGATGAGCAATCTGAGGGCAAAATCATGGCCCATAGGGAAGCAAATGGAAGAAAATGGGGGTCAAACTCATTAGCTATTAAAAACTGGCTTTTGTTTCTGTAGACACAGATAATTTTGTTTACTTATTACTATACAATTCAACAAACAATATCTCAGGACACTTTACAGATCATTTCCAGAAACCCAACAATTCCCCTAAGAGCATGCAATGGCGAGGAAAACTTTCTTTTAACAGGCAGAAACCTCAGACAGAGTAGGACCACAGCAGCAACTGCAACCACGATCCAGGTACCTCCACAATCCAAGGATCTAATAAATGCTCACCACACGACTAAGACTAACATTATCTTTACAATAAAAAAATCATCAGAGTCATATCTGAATGTGGCCAATAAAGTGTTTTGTTGAAAATTAAAAATATGCATGCTGGCATTCATTTATGATTGCAGAATTCCTTTTCTGTGACATTTACAGAGGCGAGACAATTGCTGAAGTTCTCCCCTCTTCTGTTAGCAATATATTATTGTAGATAAATTCATCCAAAATACCTTTTTTTTGTTTTTGTTTTTGCTTGAATATAAACCCCTATGTACATGCTATAGTTCTAGTCCAGGCTTTTGTGGCATTGGTGATAAAGAAATACTGCATTTTGTATTTGTCTCTGCACATGCCCAGATGAGTATTCAGACCCTTAGTTGTACACACACACACATATATATATAATAAATCCATATATATATATATATATATATATATATATATATATATATATGTGTGGATTTAACCCAAAACCAGAATTTACAAGATTAAATTCACAGTCTCAGCCTCATTATACACAACTTTAAAGTGCTCATATTATGCTCATATTGAAGGTCATAATTTTATTTAGATGTTTTACCAAAATAGGTTTACATGATTTCATTTTCATAAAAACACCTTATTTTAGTTGTACTACACATTGCTGCAGCTCCTCTTTTCATCCTGTGTGTTGAGCTCTCTGTTTTAGCTACAGAGTGAGGCATCTCACTTCTGTTACATCTTTGTTGGGAGTCGCACAAGCACAGTACCTGGGTAAACACTACTAGGTAAAAGAGGATGAGGGCGTGCCACACTAGCAGCTAGGCGAGCATTATAACGTGTGTTACAAAGTGATGCACATTTGTCACAGAAGTAAAGGCTGCACTACAATAGAGCTGTTTGGAGCAGTTTGTGAACAGTGTTTTTTGTTTGAGATGGTAGTTCCCTTTGGGGTGGACTTTTGGTCTATTTCACTTTGTAAAACTATAACATGCACAAAAAGGAATATAACACAATAAAGATAAGGGAAAAGCCACAAAGCAAAATCTGAGCATTTTAAGCATTCAAACTGCCTCAGTATGTTTTGCAGGCCCTTTTGTGGTTAGAAACCCTCTTAAGCAAATGTCACTCTGAGTGCCATTACTGTTCTCTGATATGTGGACTGCACAATGTGTCATACTGTGTGTGGATTAGAAAAATGCCCACTAGCAAATGGGTTATCCACTTTTTGGAAGCATTATTCTGGGAAGGTATTGCATATGAAGGTTAAGGTTAAGACACAGAAGCTGGGTGGGAGCATGGAGCATCAAAGGCTTGAAAGTTGAAATCCTTACAAAGAGCACAAGTGAAAATTAGACTCTACTATATGTACACTATTTTAACTGAGTCTACCAGGCCTTGTTTTCTTGACATTTTCTGGGAATGTTCACAAAGGCTGTTTAATATTGTAAAAATGAACCTCATGGGTGTGAGGGTGTAAATACTCTGGGCACCATGAATATCTGAACTAAATTGAATGGCAATCCATCAAAGAGTTGTTGAGATATTTCAGCCTGGACTTAAGTAGTGTACTTAAAAACTGACTTTGCCAACCCTGAAACCATGCCGCCAGTGTGGCTAAAAGAACATAAAGTAGCTATAGCTTCTAAACATTAACATATTTTCATATGTTTTATTACATTGTCTATGTTAGAGGAGACAGTATTGAGTCTTGCTTATTACCCGGTACCTGTGTTCAATATGCTTGGCAATAAAATGTGAGTATTTATTTGGTTACAGTTTTGCATCCACACATCTCCCTATCTCCATTCACAGCCTGACAGGGTTGCTTACTATGTATATTGCAATTTTCTCACTAGGAACACCCAGGGCAAGGTATTATTCAGGTGTCCATGAATACAGCAGACCTCCAACAGCAGTACAAGAAAAGTGGTTGTTGAAAGAATGAAGCAATGTTAACTATAACTGCAAGCAGTGTTGTCGGGGTCCAAGCCTCCTCGCGCATGTCGGCCCCAAAGCAAGTCGCCCCTGACGACGCGGGGAGCTTGTGAAACGGGAACCCAAAGCATAACGGTGTGGGGGCAAAGGTCAGGAAATATCAAAAGGTGGGAGCTGCTAGGTCTGTGGTACATTCCCATTGCAAATATCCCATTAACATTGATTGAGTAGAAGGTCCAAAACTGTTTTACATTGACTATAGCGCCACCTGAGGGCTGATCTTTGCAGAATTTTGGACATAGCCTCAGAGTGAACAGTCAAACAAGCATCTCAAATTTCATGTTGATTGCAATTACTACACCAGAGATTTTGCAATCACAAACATCCCATTTGCATGCATTGAGTTATTGGCTAAAACACAAACATTGATTATATTGACCCCTAATGGCTGATCTTTGCCAAATTTGGTACAGAGCATTGTAGTGTGATGTTGAACAACAAACTGTGTCAAAGTGTTTTGCTGATAGAATTTAGTTTGGCAGAGATATGACAAACTTTGTGTATGGTAGCTAGCTAGGAAAATATGTTTGGTTGTAAAATACTTTAATGTAGCAAAATTCTTCTGAAAACTTTTGGTCAGGTCCATATGGAGATGCTACCTACCAGGTTTTATACAGATCGTTTCCACGGCCCAGGAAGAGTTCAAAAAAGTTGGTTTTGGACATTGCACTATATTGTGAAAAAACGGCGTAGCATATATCATCTGATTCAGCTTGATTTAAGGAACATGTGAATGTAAGGTTTTCTAGGCAAAAACAACTTAGAGTGCCACCTAGTGGTCCACATTTTTTATTGGCAGGTGAAGTCCATGAGACGTTGATGAGATATAAACTTTTTGTACTTTGTACCACCTAGTGGGCAATTTTTTATCAATTTTTGCGTTGATAGCAGCCCTGCTGTGTGAACCGCGATGCTTTGCAGCCACGGTTCTTACACCCTCGGGCTTGGACCCCTAAAAAAAAATGGCCCATTGAAGAGACAGAAAATACCAAGCCGAGAAAAGGCGAGAAAATCAAAGGAGACGTGGGGCTGAAAGCTCCAATGGCATGAAAACTTCACTTTCACTATGAGGTTTTTTAACATTAATAAGTGTTCCCCCAGCCTGCTTATGGTCCCCCAGTGGCTAGAAATGTGGATAGGTGTAAACCAAGCCTTGGGTATCCTGCTCTGCTTTTGAGAAAATGAAAGCTCAGATGGGCTGATCTGGTTTCTTTCCCCTTACGAGGTCGTAAGGGGCAAGGTTACCTCCCCTTTCTC
>NC_045736.1:6918227-6923944 GCF_008692095.1 Etheostoma spectabile | reverse complement strand
GCCCAGAGAATTTGGCCCGTCCATGAGAGAGAGAGAGACATCATTGCTTTCAAACAAGCAAAGTGGCAGTTGGTCAAGGCCACACCCCCATCTTCCACCTTACCCCCCCTTTTCCTCCAAAACTACAGACTCAAAAATGGCACATCCTATGGAAAGCTCATTGTGGGACTGGCTCTAGTGGCTGTTATTCTGCACCAAAGCTGAACTTTGGGAAAGAGACTTCAGATATGGTGTTAGGGGACCACTAAGGGTTATATAAACGCATCCAAAGAGCTCCATGTCATGGGACTTTGAAGAGATCAGTGAGGGAGAGATGGAGTCGCCCACAGTGGCACACTTTGACATGTTTTTGAGGCACTTTGTGTCATCTTTAAGAGAGGATTTTATAACATGTGTAGTGAAATTAGGGCTTTCTTTATTTTACCGCTCAGTGCCAGCCATCTTACAGCTGTAACATATCCTCACCTGTTTTCACTTTCTTGCTTCTCAATCCCACTCTTTAGTGACACACAGCAACCCCTGCTGCTGTCGGGGTTGCCTGGCCAACTGCCTTCCTTTAAAAAGAAATTCACCATCTGTAAGCCGACATAGACACACACACACACACACACACACACACACACACACACATACACATGGACCTATGCATTCATACGCTTTTTGTTCTCTCTTTCTCTCTCCCCTTCTGTCTGACTCATTCTTCCTCTCTCTCTCTCCCTTTTTTGCTCTCCACTTTATCTTCTCCTCCAGATATGTGAAATAGCTGCAGTCCTTTTCGAGCTCCTGCATTGGTTTCCAAAATAACCTTTTTCTTCGTCAGACTGTGTCTGCTGCGCTTAGTTGGCATGACAGCGGCTTTCAACCCAATTAGAGAGCACTGATGGGGGCTCAAAGTAGGCTGTATGGTTGTTCTATAACAATTCACCTCAGAGACAACTTCAGTTAAGGTGGCTTTCTCTCTTTTTGTGTGTGTGTGTGTGTGTGTGTGTGTGTGTCTGTGTGTCTGTGTGTGCACTTTGATAATGCAGTTCAGTATTGCTAAGCAGCTGCTGTACAATGTGTGTACTGTATGTGTGTGTGTTTGGGGATTCCCAAAGAATTGCATATAGTACAGTGTCTGGTGCCATCCCGCTGGATTTTCTTGGATTTTTTTTTTTTATTGCATATATTGCTAGTATAGAGTCTAAGGAACAAGATTATTTTTGTCTTCAAATTTTCACAACCTATTTTCACACTTAGATGACATCATCATTTATATAATGCATAATTAAGACTAGGACTACAATCACTTGGTGATCACTTTCAAATGTGAAAAAATGCAGTAAAGAGGGTATTTTGCCTACTTTTTGGTTGCTGATTCTGAATATCATATTTACTTAGCTATTTACCTCACATGGAAATACAACAGGAGCCTATTTTCCAAAATAGTATACTGTACTAATAAGTGCTTCTGCTGTTTAGCTGATATTCATTATTTCATTCCCCACATTTTTGTAGCTTACATTACATTTCATAAATGGTTCATCGCAGAAACTGACAGTGTAGTGTAATCTTTTTGTTGAGTTCATAGAGTTTATTTGACTTTGCAAGCCGCACTGAAACATCCGTAAATATGTGCTCAAACACAGTGTTATTAAGTCAGCGTAGGCCTTCATTTTTCTGATCTCTGCTTTTCACATTCGGACACCATGAACCAATCAGCAACATAACAAACAAACAGAATCAGCAAGTCCCTTCCTTTGTATATGTTATAGCAGACAACATGTGGACACACTATCATAAGCACATTCACAATCTTATACAGCGTCATCCAGAAGCATTGCTCTAAATGCTACCTTTGTGAAGCTTATAATTGTTTTTTTGTCAGTGAGCTGTTGATTGTCATTTCCAAGGCTGCAGTTTGTGGTCGCGTTGTATCCATTGCATTATAATTGAGTGGTGTTCCTGTAATCGGTTCCCTCCCACATGAACGCCTTGTTAAAAGAAATGTATCTAAAAATGTTATGAAATGAAACTCTTCATGTCATGACACAAACCCATGGGCATTTGTTAACCTGTTGTCTGAAATTACAATGAAATATTTATGGATGCGCAGGTGAGCAAAGCAGCTCAATGATCAGAATTCTTCTGCACTATTTTTTGTCACAGGCAGGAGGAGCTGTATGTCAGTGCTGCTGCTTCTGCTAGTGGTGCAGTGGGCACAGCTCCTACTTCAGCTCTGCCTTACTGTGCTCAAGGACATTTTAAGACAGACACAGGGAAAATGTGCATGGATTCACTGAGGAACACAGCAAACTACCAACTGCTCATCAGACTAGGACCTTCTCATCAAAGAGAAAGCAGCATTTATTATAGAACACTGTTTCATCATTAACACTTGTTCTTTATAATCACAGAGCAGAACAGAGAGACCCAGCAGACAACTCACTGGGCATGATAAATTCAACTTACAGGTAAAAACAATGCTAAGATAGAATGCACAGTATTATATGATGCGGAATGTGTGTATTTAGACAATCCTCTCCTGAAGATAGAATAGAAAAAGACACTTTGATGTCATCAAGACACAATTACATAAAGTTGCCTAATGGGATTTTTGGCTCTATAACACTAAAACTATAGCATCAAAGGTGAACCTTAAGCTGAATGCCCTAAAATCCAATCTTCAAGCCGTTACAACCTCAAATACCATTGGAAAATATTGATAAGACAGGACAGCGGTGATATATTAGTTGAGTTTATATGCTTTTGTTTTTGGAAAGTATTGACTGAGACTCCAGTATATGAGGCATTTAAAAAATACAGTGCCCCCACACTGTGACAAAATAAGCACCACAGCGTTGCTCAGTGGTATTGTAATTGAATTGGAATGCAATTTAAATAAAAAAGCAATAATTTGAAAGTCCGACAAAAACGTTAATTCATGGTTCAATAAGTCAAACAAAAAAAGACAAAACTACCACAAAAACACTACAACTAGCAAGAAATGACACTACAACACGTTTTGCCCCAAATATTGCTGGATCCATTTTTTGTTAATAGCCCTTTTTGTATATCAGCTATAGTAGATCTGTGTATTTTCAGCAGTTTTGTCATTTGGCAAATACTGTACAGTATGTTGGTCAGATGGTATTAGCATCTGGCTGTGGAGTTTCATCTTTTAACGTGATTCCCCATATGGTGTTCAAGGTCATAAAGTCCAATTAAGTGTTCTTGCACTTTAAGTAAAAAGCTGGTAATTATTGCTAAATCTACACTTTCTTTCTTTAAGTATTTGATCATATGTTACTCATTACTCACTGTCAAGCCATGGGGTAGCATGCCAATAAGTATGCAGACAGACTTGCAAGTAAGCAGGGAGGTGGACAGAAGAATATCAAAGGAGTGTTTTAGTCAGCTACAGCATAAAGATTGCTTGTACAGTATACAGACAGCTACAAAGACAGTACAAAAACTGTTATGTCCCTATTGTGTCTAGGGGCCGAGGACAATAACAATTAAATAACTCCAGTGGAAAACCAAGGGAAAGGTGGAAACAGTTCAAGATTAATCAAATAATTTATTAATAATTTATTAATTAACTAACAAACAACTGAAAATGATCTTCAAAAGGAAGACGGCTATTTCTCACAAAGATAAACTAAGAAGTAAAATTCTTACAAAAAAATGAGCTCAGTAAACAGTAGAGCTGGAACTCTGGCTCTCTCTCAGCTCTGGCCCACACTGGGTTGACTCTGGCTCTTGCTGTTTCACACAGTTTCCACTGAAGGTCCTCTGATTGTCACCAGCTCAGCACTGGTACTTAACGTTTCCCCCTCATTATAGCTGAGCAGCCTCAGCTGTGGCGATGACGTCACATGCTCAGGTGCACACCTTGAGGGAATTACACAAAACAGAAAACAAAAACAGAACAGTATGGCACACAACAAAGACATTGGGAATCGTGGTGGTGGAAATTTGTTTTTTGCAATTTGAAAACAAATTTACAAAGTGCTCCATATCTCCAACACTTGAGGAAAATAAAGTTGCTCACCCTTTGATTTTGAGGAACATGTGAGGAAGAACCATTGTGGCACACTGCCTTAATCATGTTTTATCTGTTATATGTGTATACATTTATGCATATGATGCATATGCATATGAAACACCAACAATAGCTCTACTTACAGCTCCCCTCCTTTTCCAAGAAAAACATTGATGCATTTTCGTGCAGCTGTGTGTTTACATTATATACATTATATAAAAAGGAGCACTACAAAGGACCTCTATCTTGCCTTTCCCCTTGCTTTCTATGCTTTCCCCTCTTTATTTCAAAATTCTTTATTCTTTTTATTCTTTATTTATTCTTTTAAACCCTCCTTTGGTCTCCGCATTCTTCCATTTTTCAACCTCCATCGTCTTTTGCTACCTACATTCTCCCTCTCCCCCCACCTCTGTCTTTTCTCCTCATTTCCCTCCCTCCCATATCTCAATCTTTCCACTCCTGCACATGTCATCATAATTTAAAGATAGGCAGCTTCACGGCAGCAGAATGTAACACCACCACCACCAGTCACTTACATCACTAACATGATAATGTGAAGCAGGAAACACACCACCTTACATGGTTGGGATTGGAACGAACAGATGTTGTGGAGGGAGCTGCTCTGATTTAATTGTCTACATATTGGACCTTTAAGCCTGTCTTACATTTTAAATTATAGAGGGTACACTGGACAGGATTATTTTTGTCATGTGTTTGGCTTACTGGTAATCCGTATTTAGGTAATACATCTTGTGATCTAATCATGCATTTATTTAATTTTGTATTTTGTGATCATTTGCATTATTGGATTCCTCCTAATTTCCTGGGATAGCATTTGTTTGCTTTCATTTGACAGTTTTGAAGAATCTGGCAGATGACAAATGTCTGAGTTGTCATGCAAAGAGTACTGACAACATTGATTGGATCTGAATGGCAGGGGAAGCATGAAAGGTTCGAGAAAAAACAAAGAGAAAGATGAAGTCCTGCCGCATGCTGTTCTTTTTTTGTTTAATATATGGAGTATCCAAAACCCAACTAAGCAATAACATGCAGTATCTGTTGTTTAGTGTATTATTAAAAATAATTAGCCTTAGCTGGAAATGCTTTACAGAAATGTTTAGCAGGTTTGCTGTCCAGGTGACATTGCCAATGCTGTCTGACTTTGTCACTTCAGTAAGTGCCTGAGCTCACTAGCAGACAGGCCTGGTTCCTGTGGAGTTACAGATGTGTAGTCACGTGTTGGCAGGATCTCTTACCACCCTGCAGTGACAAGGTCGGTGCCCCGCTGTTCCCAAGCTATTGTGCCTGGTACTAGTCCAGTCGGTATCGTCAAACTTGATATATGTGACTGGACGCCTTGCTGATTGTGTGTCCCAACAGTACCAAGATTCTTAGTTTGCTAACAACGTGAGTGTTGCTCAGTTTTATTTGCTGCTAAGTGAACTTTCTGTTGATTCCAATTGGTATAAATGGGCAGACAAACTGCATCTTGTAACCGGCTTCCTTGTTTTGTTAACTTACATTTCAGTAGGTCTGCTGTTCCAGCAGCAGCGTCTTTTCTAGGTTCTAAGAATGGTTTTACAATGCAACATCTACTTGTTGAGAGAGACATAAATAATATGTTCATACATGACTGGGATATCCATCACTGATTTACCTTATACTATAAACATTATTTTTATATATATACAGT
>NC_045736.1:6900016-6918217 GCF_008692095.1 Etheostoma spectabile | reverse complement strand
AATATTCAATTAGTTATGGCGTTTTGCAAACAGTAGGACCTTGGTGTGTGATGTAAAGCAGAGGTGGGGCAGACTGTACACTACAACCCTATTGACCTCCAAAGAGTGAATGACCAATTCATTAGCTGCATGATTAAAGGAATGGATTGACCAGCCATGTTTTCATTGATGTAGCTTTGCTTGATTTTAACTGAATATACCAAGGATCTTCAGCTGGCCCCCACTGTACTCCTGCATTATGACTCCTTGGTGCTCCATAGACAAACCATCTATAGTTTTAATACTGTGGATTACAGATGATGGAGACACATATATAGCCAGCCAGCTGTTGTGCTTCAGTGTTGATTAACATTAGCCTTATAATACAGTGGTGACTTGATTCCACGTCTCCCCCTGAGTTTGTGGAAAGTGATGTAGGGCAGCTGTAAGCTAGAGGTTAACTGGTCACTCATTTCATTGATTGAAAATGGAGGCACACATGTAAATTATTGATGACAGATCATATGACGATATAGGTTGTTTATTCCGACCCCCTATTTCTACCCCAATGGGTTAACCCAACCCACAGGAGCATTTTCCGTCCTCCAAACCACACAGTAGCGAACCGTGAGTCTTAGACCTTGGCCCTCTGACCCCCCTTCCCTAAAAAAAGCAAACTCCAACCCCCACCTACTTCTAAACAAAACCTATTACATTTCATATGCCTACTACACATCATGAAAGTGTGCAGACAATGACCATTAATGACATACACTTCAGGACCATGGACAGCAAACAGCGATCTTGGCATTTTGGAACACACCACCACAAATGAGCACTATTGTTAAAAAATAATATTGTTAGATTAGCACAGTTTCCTATTTAATATACATGTATGTTATGGTTTATTTGGTCATTATGCCAAAGTACCATAAATGTTCATAACATTGGTACATTCACAGAATTGACCGGTAATTCTGCATGATGAAACTTTTCCCAAATAAACAGTAACAGTGGCAGCTGCAGTCAGAATAAAATCAGTTAGCACATTAGCCTATTCAATTTTAAATAACTTACCCAATGACAGTTGCATTACTTGAAAGCAAAGTTTGTGTGTAATTGCTGGAGTTGAAATGCCTCTCAAAAGCTTTGGTTTTCCAAATAGGGCTCTGGTGCAGGTCTTTCTTTGCCAGTTAACTCCAACTTTTCATCAAAAGTTAATCTTGAAAATGGCATGGATATATATTTGCAACAATGTTCTCATAGTTTAGGGTTTATTTCCTCAAAAATGTTTTGTTCAGATTTTCATTGACAAATTATGAATTGATAAAAGGAACTTACAACTGATGACTTTTTAATAATTTTTTTCTTTGAGAGCCTGGAATGCCCTGGCGGTTCCCCAGTGAAGATAACAGTCAAGGTTTTAAAGAAGGTAACGTTGTGAAACGGTCACAGTTCGGTTAGGTTTAGGCACAAAAACTACTTAGTTAAGTTTAGAAGAAAATTGTGGTTTGGGTTAAAATCATTGGTTAGGTTTAGGATTAGGGTTAAATTCTGTTACGTCATCGTGATTTCATTATTGACAAAAATAAGTAAGATTATGATTTCCATAATGAGGCAGCCTGATGTTTAGTTTTGATTTTCAAACCGGACATGAAACCCGGTCTCCTGGATGAAAGTCCTATATTTGTTTGACCCATACACCACCCCCACCTTTGTCATCCCGTGGGTTGCTTTGCTTTCCATAATAGTTATGAGAGGCCGCTAGAGGGCTACGCCACTTTAAACGTAAATATGAGTCGTGATTGTTGCTTGAACAAAGAACTTATGGGAGCATTTTTTGGGGGGAGGACGGTCTCTGTTTCGTGCATTGTATTGTGATATTACGTGTTTGTGTGGTGGTGAGTAGATTGTGAGAAACTAAAAAGGATGACAATATTCTATATATTATATACATAATATTTCAACTCTCATTGAAAGACTAACATAGAATTGATCCTATTAACAAGTATTGGCTTGTGCTGCTTATCACTTTGTGCCATAGATCCTTTATTATTGTCTAAAAACACAATGACCCACACCATTGCAATGGGTGAAATGTTACTTTATTACAATAAACCTGGGTACTGTGTTTATTTTCTAGCGCTAAAAAATACTCCCTAGAGCACCAAATGTGTATTAAACCACGGCTGCTTGAGTAACTTGCAAACAACTGTCCAGCAACAGCAGTTTCAGGAAATGATCTAACATTTCTGGATTGAAACTTTATCAGTGATCTATTTTTAAAATATTTACATCTTCAGTAGGAACAAATGTGCTTGGTGTGCCACAACACCAAGTATTAAAAGATGGACTAACCAGCTGTTGGTATTGGTCTTTTTCTGGGAAGAAACCAAATATATAGACTTACGCCAGCCTTGCATTTTGTGTTCACTGGTGGCAGACATTTAATTCTCTTTTCTGAGCTGAGTGTAGTTCTAAGGCGAGAGGGAAACATGGAGTGAAAACATTAATGCGAGGCATTACAAGACAACAGGCGGAAAAGAAGGGATCACTGAGATAGAGTGACTGCATAGGATAGGTCACCTACTGTAGAATGAGAGAGAAACTAGAGGTGAGCTAGAAGCCCATCCTTCCCTTGACAGCGCAGCGTTACGTGCTGCCTCTCCGCTTTGTTGTCAGAGCAGCCCCAGCCTCCCACCCGCACACAACTCCTCTCTGCTCTGCACCAGAAAGGAGCATCCTCTTCTCTCCGCCATCCCTCTCTCTCTTTCCTATCCTCTCTCACTCTCTCTCTTTCCTGTACTCTCTCTCTTTCCTATCCCCCTTCTCTCTCTCTCTCTCTCTCTCTCTCTCTCTCTCTCTCTCTCTCTCTCTCTCTGTCTCTTGCTCTCACTTTCTCTCTGGCATTTGGCATGCCCTCAGAATTAGGTTAGCAGCACCAGTAGAAGTAGCAGCACCAGTAGTAGATAGAGACAGCAGAGCCACAGTTACTGCAGCAGCAGCAGCAGCAGCGGCCAGGAGAGGCTGTCCTTCAGCCGTGCACCATCTACCGCTGTATTCACTCCTGCTCTGAGAACGCACCGCTCATCCTTATGCTCTCTTTCTGTGTCTCTCTCACTTTCTATCCTCTTTGAATTCCTCTCTCTCTCTCTCTCTCTCTCTCTCTCTCTCTCTCTCTCTCTCTTTCTCGCTCTCTCTCTTTTTCCTTCTCTCCCTCTCTGTAGCAGTGATGGGGAAGACCACCATGTAGAAACAGAGAGGCAGCGGAGGCAACAGCAGAATAGCAGCAATGGGAAGCCACACATGGAGAGGGTCTGGACTGCAGCCGTGGTGAGCCTGAGACCTACAGGACTTGCAACCATCTTTGCCCTTCTCAGGACCTGACCACTGGGGCTGTCCAGCGCTCACCTGGATGCTCCCCACTTGTGTTTCTACATCCCCTCCTCTCCTTGTTCTCTGCTGCTCTTTCTTCTCTTCTTCTGTTTCTTCACTTTGATGGTTTTTGGTCTGCTGATATCTGACAGTGTCTCTTGAAACAGAAGCTATTCATCGATTGATCCCCCTCGGATTTTTCCACCCTTTTTAATCTCTCTATTTGCCTACATTACCTAGTGGCATTCTTTTTTCTTTTTTCCTGCTTGATACCCATTTGGATTTTTTTGGATGAGACTGACCCCGTTGCTCGGGTGTGCAAGCTTTTGATTGATCTATAAGCAATAACAAACACTAATCTAACTGACTTGACTAGCCAACATCATGGGGGACATGTCGAACAGCGATTTTTATGCCAAGAACCAAAGAAACGAGGACAACCATGCGGCGGGCTTCGGCTGCTCCGTCATGGAGCTGCGCTCCTTGATGGAGCTGCGTGGCACAGAGGCAGTGGTCAAGCTCCAGGAGGACTACACAGGCGTAGAGGGACTGTGCAAACGACTGAAAACCTCACCCACAGAAGGTGAGTCCAGTGTTTGTCTGTGCATGTGCTTGTTTGTGAACATGTGTGCACTGGTGTGTGCATTGTATGAAGGATCTCATAATGAGAATCTCATTATTCCACTGTATATTAAGCCGATCATAACAATTTACTGTTGGTTTGAAAAGAACAGCAGACAGAGGAGGGAGTCATGTTTGAAGGGACTAATAAAAATTCTTCTTGGCCAGCTTGTGTTTGACCTGTTTAGTATGCATAGGAATTTCTTTGGACCCCTTCTCCCCTCCCCCCCATCTTGTCGTTCTCCCATCTTGTCAGCCAATCAACCATAGCCTTATTAAGGAGCAGGTTTCTGAGGCAACAGAGAGGTTTTGGCCACGTGGGATGTGCTGTGATATCTGCAAATAGGGACTGGGCCTGTGTGGAACGAGAAAGCTAAAGCCACTAATTAAATGATTAAATAGGAAAAAGATACAGCACCTGCTTCCTATTTAAGTATTTTCTGTGAAACTGGAAAATACTGTCATGACATATATTTCATAGATGTTAGCCAATCAACCATAGCCTTGCTGAGGAGCAGGTTTCTGAGGCAACATAGAGAGACCTGCTAAGAGGTATATTTCATATATGTCATGCAAATACCAGATATTTCCTCTTATGTTTTTGTAATCCTGGTGTAAGTTAGTTTAGTTATATCATATCACTATTCATGAACACCTTCACATGGAGTGTGGTGTCACTTACCCACCCAAGCCATGTCATAATATCCTTTTTAGGTTATTCAAATATTTATACAGACATATACTGTTAAATGGCCCACCCTTTCCTTTATCTACATATTGCATAAAGGTAAGATCTTCTGTTGCTTTGCTCCCAGCTGCAGTACGGCGAGCATACGAGAAACAGACTTCTCTAATTGCTTCATCTGTGTACTGAATATTTATAACAGTGTTGAAGTCATCCACCTCCCCTGATGTCTGGATCATTGGTCAATATTCATGAAGTGTCACCTGTGTGACATCAGAGGTAACCTGTAATCCTATAGGCTGATAGTCAAAGAAGATTGGGTATCCTGGTCTTCTCATCCATTAGCATCTATTCTAGGTCAGCTTGCGGTAATATCTGCGGCAAGAAATTGACATAGTAAAGTAAATAAATTCACAGAATCCTCTGAGTCGGATAAAGAGTGAATCAAAATGGGATATAATAGAATAAAAGCACTGATGAACATTAACTTAGATAAGGGATGCGGTGCATATTGCTCGTCAATATATTGGTAACATCAGCGTGAAAGGATGCCTGCAGTGTTATAGCAATACAGAAATGAAACTTAATTTGAGCTAGCAATCCAAATGATCATAACAGACATAAAATTATGATTTAATTTTCTCATGAACATGCTGATTAGATACACAAACATTACATATTTACCAAAGTATGTGCAACACTATCTCTGACATTGTGGGGAAAGCACATTTGTTTCATTTTACACATAATTACATGATAAAGCTCATTTAAAACATTGAAAGTCTCATATTTAATGTTTACCAGTGCATTTTCATCTTTCAGCTTCCACGTTGACATTATTCTGGATCACAGTCCAAAATTACAGCTCATCCTTGTTGTTGTAAACCAGTGTTTAAAATCATAATCATTAAAAGATCGAAAAGAAACGGAAAAATATATGGATCTACGGTGTAATTTAGAATGTATGTAAATGCAAATTCTCTGCCAGCTAAATTAATCAAAACTCTAAAATCTCAAATGTGTCTGGCCATTAATTATTTTTTCGTTTTTTTTATTTACAAAAATGCGTTTTGTGCAGCACTCTGTTTGGATGAATGAGGTGCTTCCCTATAATTTTTAATGGGTAAATCCATTTAACAAGTTTGCCACATTTTGTTTGAGATCTTGCCCTACTGCTAACAAACACAATGCTCCTCTTTTCTTATACCGGGTTATAATTATTACTTTCTATGATGAATTGTATTATCTCTAACTGGAACATGCACTAAGTTGAAACTGAGTAATGGTATCTGGTGCTATTTGAATTAGTTTCTATGTGAGACGTTTCTATGTTTATGTCTGTAGGTACCCTTTTGTGGTGCGTGGTTGCTCCACAGAATATATGTTACAGCCAATATATGATCGTGGTAATTATCCTTGTCCTTGTCCTTATCCCTGTCATCATGTGTCGGTGTGTATAATATGAACAGTATGTGCCCTAGGGGACTGCGTTCGATGCTAAAAGGCCCTGAGCACTGTTGACCTATTAGCCCATTTACTTCAGCCAATACAAGCCCTTTCATATGAGACTAACTGTTCACGAATGGCTATAGCCCACTGCAACATGCAATAATGGCTCTGTAAGTACAGACATGCAACCAGTTAGGAAGTTGCACTCTGGACCACATGCATTTAAATGCAGCAGTTACCAGGCTCCTGCTACATTGTTACTACAGTACACACAACTGTAAAATGTTTAATGTATTTTATAAAAAATATAAGTCACAGCACGTGAGAGTATCCGGCTCTCAATACGTTTTTTTAGCAAAGTAGTAGAGAATACCTGAAAGATTGTGTACCGTCACAATAACTCCCACACACAAAACACATCATACACATGAAAGTCATAGTTTGGGGAAACATATTTCGCACGTTAGTAATCTAAACGTTTCAGGAACTAAAAATAGCATACTTTAAGATATTTATTCAGGCATTTTGACCCCAATGAATGAACAGTTTTTTAAACCAATAGTGGAGGAATGTAATACATGAATTGAGGTTAAAACATAGCCATCCCCATGACGTAAACTTGATTTCTTTCAAATCGAAATTGCAACAGATACCGTAAT
This sequence comes from Etheostoma spectabile, assembly GCF_008692095.1. Lineage (NCBI taxonomy): Eukaryota > Metazoa > Chordata > Actinopteri > Perciformes > Percidae > Etheostoma > Etheostoma spectabile. Next base: position 6,911,449 of record NC_045736.1, on the reverse strand, counting down.
AAACAATGATGTGGATAATGAAATGGTGATTGATTGGCATGTCTAATTCTAAAACATGTCTGGATTCACTGTTACTTAACCTTCAATTTTCTCAGTATCCTGTTTCCTTGTACTGTATAACGGCACCTGGGATGTAGTTACCTATGTGATGCCTTGTAGGTGACTGTGGGGTGAAGAAGCTAGTTTTCCCCTTAGGCAGTCAGCGGGTGAATGACACGAGTCATTCAGGGGCCAGATGGGATGTCAGGCTACAGCTTAGTTTTTTAAGAAGCACCCCGCTTCTCTTGAGAAGGAAGAAAAGGCAGTTGCTAGGTGCTCACAGTGTAACTATTGTTTTGAACTGTAGACTGTCGAGAGCTGCAGCACATTAGTGGGTCCTCCTGGGTTTGGAGCGGGGATTGTGAGAGAGGGCATCAATGGACTTTGATGTTTGATGAGACTGTGCGGGAAAGGAGGAGTAAACCAGTGCTAAGCCTTTTGAGTAGATATGACTGAAAATTTGGGGAAAAAAAACTAAATTGGAAACGAAGCGGTGAATATTTTTAAACATGCATCACTAAAACCTTGCGCTACATTTGATATATGTATACAGTATGCTTAATAGTATAATCGTCCAAAGCAGAACACCTACCAGCATCTCTAAAAGGTCGGCTTCATAACTGTCATTCATAGTCATCTTTATTTAGAACTTCCTGTTTGGTGTCTGCAGAGTCCTCCATCAGAATGACTTTACACACTAAAGTGATGGAATGAAGTGCTATTTATGATAAAAAAACATTTCTTTCCACTTTGCAACTCGATCTTCTCATTTTAATCATCTTATTTCCTCCCTTCCTCTCCTTCTTGTCCCTTCCAGTCCTTCGCCTAATTGACCCTTCCACCTGCCCTTTATCTCTCTCTCTCTCTCTCTCTCTCTCTCTCTCACTCTCTTACCTTTCAATCCTTTGTCTCACCACACCTTACTTCTCCTCCATTCTCTCTCTCCTTTGCTCTCATTTCTATTTCGGTGTGCTGCTTGGTTGCTGGTATCCCAGTGGGCCGGTGTACAGCGTTGCCTGAATAGACCTGCTCCACATCTATAACCTTCATCATCTCTCTCTTCTATTATCACTTCTTTTATTGAGTTAGTAAGAATGCAATAGTGCTGGAAAAGTAGCACACTGTTTCTATACGTTCTAAACTATTAAAAAAGATATAACCAGAATGCAGAATTGATTTTTGTTTGGTAGTAATACATTTTTCTTTATTGAAATGGAGACACCATTAACGAACAATTATTCACCTTGTATAGTTTAGAGCACAGCAGGTTTAGACAAGTAGGAAAAAATGGGTTGCAGAAATGCAGGTGACCCTCAGTTGATTTAAGAAAGTTGTGTTTATAGCAGATCTAGCAGGGATGCTCCTACTGTGCTGTTTGTGGCAGTATTGACAGTGGTAGATGGCGGCCAGATGATACATCATACACGGTGCTGGCATTTCTCATGGGAGGTGGTTGTTGATGGTTTTTGTGTCAACGTTCCTCTCGCTGGGGGTGAACGCTTAACTTGTGTATCTAAATGTGATTTGATACCATGCATGCACCCACTCACGGACGCACACACACACACACACACACACACACACACACACACACACACACACACACATTATAGTGTCTCACATACTGTAAAACTCTTTTGATCTGGAACTAGATTTGTGTGTTTTTTCAATCCATTTTTATTCTTTTGACATTGCCTTACTGTGAGGGACACAGATGAAGTGATGTGTGTGTTTGGCATAAAATCTCAGACAGATAAAATAATGGTGAATAAGACGTATAAAAATGTACATAACAATTAGCGAACAGTTTTCTACTTATCTTTCTTTTTTTATACTGCTGTTACCTACTCTGGCAGATTCAGTTGTCTATTTAGTATCATACATAGTATTGTACTTTTCCTCTGTGATATCAAGACAGTGCTGTGCTACTATCACTCTTCTCATTCCTCCCACATATCTCACATGCTATGTACTGTACTGCTCTCATGATGAGACGTTTATGAATTCTAAACATAATTCAGAAAACTGTTCACCCCACTCATCTGTCATCCACCTCTTCTCACCTTCTCTCTGGCCTCTCTGTCTCCCTCTATCCGCTCTATGACTGCAGAGTTTGGTAGAAACACCTCTCCCGTTCTCCCATTTCATATTCTTTCTATCTCATTTTTCTTCATTCACACCCACCTCCTCCCTGTTTCCCTTCTTTAATCTTTTTTTTATCTCTCCCTTGAAATAAAGTCCACATTTCAGTCTGTGTGCTGGTACATTTCTGCACATTCTTCTTTTCTAATCTTAACCCTGTTGTTACTTCTCCTCCTCTTCTTCATTCCTCTAATATGTTTGTCCCTCATCAAACTTCTCCTCCTGGCTCCCCCTTTCTTTTCCTCTCTCCCTCCATCCCTGATGATCATACTTATTGCATCTTACAGTCACAGCACCACGAGCATGTCCCCCTCTGACGTCTATTTAATCTCTGTCCCACAAGGGATCTTTTAATAAGGACAATTGTTCCTGCTCTACAACTGCGCCTCCCTCTCTCCTTCTCTCCTCTCTGCCCTTCCCTTTCCTATTGACACTGTAAAACAGATAGAAGAGGTAGAAAATGAGAGAAAATGAAATAGGAGGCAGTGATAAAGAGAGGGAGCTAGCTCTCAGAGGACAGATTATAAATGATATAAAGCCATTTTTCTCTGCAAGGGAGCAAAATTACATCGTGGGCAAACACACACACACACACACACACACACACACACACGCACGCACACACACACACACACACACACACACACACACACACACACACACATAAACACCACTACTCACACAGGTGATCTGCTGCAGTGTACTGTAGTAGCAGTGACCTTGAGGCAGTGCAGTCAATCACTCTGCATTAGCACTCTAAGTGTAATATTAAGCAGATTTACCTAGGACAGAAATCTTCTTAAGTCTTGGAGAGTGGTTTGGCTAATACATGTCTTTAGTTTGTCTTTAAAAAAAGACATAATTTTATTAATGGTTAATAAACATAATATTGATGCCTCTAGATCCGTAACAAGTAGTCAAATTAAAAAAAGTAATACATTTTGCATTGCCAGGATGTATACACAAATGTAAAATAACCTTGAGGAAAGCAGACTTTTTAAATTCCAAGCAGTGCAGATTTATTTACAGTGTGCCAAAAATGTATAAATGAGGGGAAAAACTTGAAAGTTTTAAAAGAAACACTTACACAAAATAACAAAAACTACTCAAACAAATAAAATAAAGTATTTATTGCAGCACAGCTCTCTTTGTGACACAAAACAAATGCCACAACCTTTATAGGGCTCTCAATCAGCCCTGGACAGCACCAGTATCACCCTGAGGTGAGTCTACCAAACATTTCGAACATTACCAAACTCTTGACAAAGCTAGACAGTTCTCATCTACACAAATAAAGAACACTTAATGAGGTACATAACTCCTCCAACTACCCCTCAAATGCATTTCCAAACACATGAAAAATCCCTATACACAGGAAACCCTCATCACTTGGTTCTGCCCCATAATGAGGACATCATCAATACCGGAAATAGACCAGAAACGCTCGGCAGCTCCTCCACAAACATTTACGCATGATATACCAGATAAAGGAACAAAGAATACAGGGGGTATGCAGAAACAAATAATTAACTGTTCAAATCCGCAACTTCATAATTCTAACTGAAACTTAACGGCGGTTGTGTCTTTTGTGTAAACCATTGCTTGTGCTAAGAATGTAATCATTTTGACAGAAGCAAACCCGGGATAGTAAGTGCTGAAATGTTTCACAAAAGCATTTGAAAATTATAGCAAACTGATAATGAATACCATATGACAATGACTAGAGCTATGTGTAAATACATGTGGACAGATCTATGCACACAAGCACCAAGGGACAAGTGGTGAGTGCAGGGAATCTCCCCCACTTTGTCACATGTACTAACACTTAAATCTGAAAGCTGAATACTGTAAATTGAAAAGCCCTTTGCTCTAAATCAACGACTTACTCACAATTATAACTGCAGAAATGAGGTCTTTATATTAATAAGGAAGCCGTGAAAGATTCTCCAACCCAAAAGGGTATTTTGTGATAAAAATAAAAAGTATTAACCATTAAAAAAGTTGTTAGAGGAGCAGGTGTAGAAGAAAGAAAAAAAGAATAATAATGGCATGTGAACATTGCCGCTGGGACGTGTTGTGAAGTGCAATCACTTTTAAAATGCTTAGGCTTTTATATCAGGGTTTGATTGCTGTCTCTAGAGAAATACACTGTGGGCTGGTTTCCCAGACAGGGATTAAACAAGGTCTTGGACTAAAACAAAAATTATAGCCATAGACTGAAATGCATCCCTAGTCTAGAGCAAGCCTCATTTTTATGTAAGAAATGTGGCTTGAATGCACATATGATCTGAAAACTGTACCTCAGTAGTGCATATAGACTAAAAAATAGTATAGTATATCATGAAAAATCTAGCAGTTACAATAGCATGACAATCGGATGAGCTAGAAACGCAATTTGATGAGTTTACAGTGGGAAAAAAGGTTGCAATTGTATCAGGAAGATACCCATAATATGTTGTACAGCTCATTATGTGTATTTATTTATGTTTCTCTCATCTTTTCAAAGACAATTGTCTAAAAAACGCAAGGAGCAATATTTGAATTTGCCTCTGTTTGATACTGTATTGTAGTTGTATTATTGAAGCTGTGAAAACTTTCTTGTATTAAATCGCAGCATGTCATACTGGCAGATATAGACAACGGACGCACACACATGCACACACGTAGGCAGGCACGCACGCACGCACACACACACACACACACACACACACAGAGACAGACACAAGCAGATGCTGGACATGGTTTGCAGTGAAGTCAGCTGTCCCAAGAGATGCCTGACTGAATTAAGGGGACGGATGCCAAAAACCTGACGCTATTGTACTCATACCATGGAGCCTGGTGCTGACTCACAACAGTATACAGTATATCCGCCTGTGTATGCTACTAGTGTACAGATTGGCACAGACATAGACATGACATAAAATGTAAAACATATATATATATATATATATGTTTGTCGTCTTGGTATATTTCTGATACAAAACTTACTGTAAAGCAATCCAGTGCTGAATAAACAACACATACCGTACATGTGCTCAGTCGACTTTCCTTATTTAATGTTTTTAAAATAAGCATCTACCTCCAACATGAAATGATAAGATTTCAATTGTGGTGCCAATCTTTAAGCTGTACTTAAATTTCAGTTCATATGAACATTAATCTAGTTGTCACTTTACATTTATGCATATTACTTTACCTTACCAATGTGATTACAGATTATTTTATCACTCTACCATCAGGCCATCAGACCACATATCATTACTTTAGTTCCTGCCTGAAAGGTCTGCCCTTAGATAAAGCTAATTGCTCAAAAGTACAGTGCCAGAACTGACTATTTACATTCAGCTGTTGTCCTCTGAAATGTCCTGAATCTGATCTGTCTGCTGGAAGCCAGGAGTATGGATAGCAAGTTGACAGGCATGTTGATGCTTTTAGCTGAATATGCAGAGTCCCGGGCTATAACCGGCTTGTTTCTCTCCACGTAAGCTCTTTTCCTGAGTTGACCTCTCTGCACTCTTTCTCCCGCTGTCGGACAGAACAAGGGTGGTACCAAGGCCGCCAACATAAACAGAAAGCATTTCACACATACAGTCTTTATAAACTATCTTTTTAATAAACTTTCTGTACATTTACAAAGTTCTCAATGCTTCCGTTTACAATAAGGGACCCTCATTATTTTACCGTGGTAGTGTAGTGCAATTTTGAGCCTTGTTAGTGGTATAGAAATAGTGTTTTATTTTTACCTTACCAGTGCGCCTACTACTAGAATTAGAAGCTAATTAGTGGTTTGCGCTAAAACTGGTCACATACGATTAGCATGAAAGCATATCCCAGAGAACAGTCGACTGGGTACAAATGTGTTATTAATCCCTAGATTAATTTTGCGCCCGATTTCTCCTTTAAGGGCACAAACAGATACAGTCTTGAACCTGATCCCGCCCTGCCTTTCGCAAGGGCACAGGGCAGCTATCTTTCAACATTGAATTGAGAGAACCAGGAACATGGATACTGTCTTGCTCTGACTTAGAATTTTGTCTTTTCTTAACCTTTAAAATACCATGCCTTGTCCATGGGCATAAGCCTGTTAAATCTTGCCAAGGGAAATATGGATACTGCCACAGAGATAGTCACACTTATCCAGGATCAAAGCACCAAATTCAGACACTGCCTACTTCCTAATGTGCAAACACATCATTTCAGCTTCTACAGTACCCCTTCTTTTGTGACAGTATTAGTCAGCTATTGCAATTTTATCCAGTGAAGACTTACACTGCAGCAGCTTTGCATGTAACATAATCTTCATTGGGTAATTTTTTACATTACCTATGTCAAACCTTTAGTGGTGGAATAAATATTTAAATGTTTTACCTAAAGGGGAACTACACCAATTTTCAAAATAAATTAGGTCTTCAACCTAACGTTAGGGAACGTGTTGACAGATGAACACATCAACCATGCATTTTGGATTAAAGAGATGAGATTATATCCAATTGATCCTATTCCCCGTTTCCCCACCGCCATTAAATTGTATGTACGGGATGCAGGAGTTTTCTACCCGGAAGCTATTGTAAAGGAACATTGTGATTGAGTCTAAATGAGTACCTTTTCTGTTTCAAAACAGAGTTTTCAAAGCACTCGTCTTACTTCCGGTAGCAGTAGCAGCTGAGAGCTGAAGACAGCAAGCAAGGGTTATTTAAATAAACTCCTGGTGTACTTAGAAACTTTCCAATCCATCGTTTTATGAGTACATAACCTATTTGTACTACTGTTGAAGTTTAATATCATTTTGGGCATTATTGGTGGGTAATTTGCAAGATACACAGTTGGTTCCATTTGCTCCTGCACTAAGCTATTTAGCAGATCATGTTAACTCGCCCAATGTTCGACCCAGGTGAAAAAAACCTCTGGGAGGTTGTTTGTCTCGAGGTCATGGTGCAAAGGACCTTGGTGTAAAATTGCTCTGAACCAGTACTTTAAGTAAAAGTACTGATATATGAATGTCATACAGATACTTCCTTATAACTAAAAGGCATACATTCAAACTATTACTACTATTAGTGATAGTATTTTAGTATGTATTTACAGTACAGAAACATGAAGCTGCTGATAAAGGACTAGCCTAACATTAGTGGCATGTGGAAAAATCAATTGTGTTGAATGCTGTGTAAGTACATATGTTTCATGTCAGTAATATTGAAGGAGATGCATCCATTTGTGAAGCAGATGGAACATTTTGGATGACGTTTCATGGGCTTAGTCACATTGCAGTTCAATCAAAGTGCTACTGCATAGCGCAAACAGAGATCAATACTCTTTCAACTCTCCACTGTTATCCTCTACAGTGTTTGAAAACTCCTATTGCAAGACTGTGTTGATGTACAAATATGTTTACAAAATTATAATCAACAATGCCAATTAGTTATTAGAGGTTTTAGTTTATATTTTAATTCCATTGGTATTATCCATAAACAATCATTAGCACTTCTTTTGCTGTACCCCAAACATTGTATTTCCCTACAGTTCCAAGCAAACAGACAGTAACCAGCTCATAAGAGTGTGTAGATTTCCCTTGTTGTCATGACTATTTCATGACTCTCTCTGGTAGTTTGAATTTTAATAGCTGTCCCTATTGTGTCCTGAGCTCATCTGAGCCCCTGGGCGAAACCAGAGACTGACACCCAGATGGGAGACAGCAGATAGACCACTGTCATTCTCACTTTCAGCCTCTTAGCCCTGAATGCCAATGGGGTGAAGGCTGCTGATTTGTGGGAGTGTGCATCCACTGTGCAAGTGTGTGGGCTTAAGGGGAAAATACTTACCCTCCCAGTAACACTTTATAATAACCATCATTAATAAATGGTAACTTGATAGTTAATTCAACTTTAATTTATAGTTATTTTACCATTACCCAACAATTAAATGATGATTTATAATGTTTATTAATGTTATCATTTGTTATTTTATCATTTTTTTAAGTGTTATATAAAAAATAGTTTATAACTTTAGATAGATTGTTAGTACTTTGTCAATGGTTAATTGTTTTGTAAACCTTCTATAAACATTATTTGGATGGATAATATAACTAATGCTTAGAATAATTAGTTATTTAATAATAGGGGGTTCATAAAGCATCACGTAGCATTAATTTGGCCTTGATAAATGCAGACGGCTCTAAGTCGATGCAGCCGTGTATTTCTGTGACCGTCGGAAACTTCACGCAAGAGTTAGACTTAATTCCCTCTATGCAGTGCATAGCACTTGAAACTAAATATTGTGCAACACTTCTTGTGTGTACTTTGTGGCACTAAAGAACACGCTATTTACCCTTCATGTAAAAAACAATTACCACACCTAAGCCCAGGACATGTAGTCTGGCTATCACCAGACCAAGCCAAGCTCAATAGATGAGAGATTGAGCATTGATCTGGGGAGTCTGCTTTGTATTTTCTCTGCACAAGAGGCGTGATCAACAGGCATACAGTAGTTCAAATAAATCTGTACTCAATTGGATTATCGTATTTGTATTTATTACAAGGATCAGCTAGTCTTCCTGGGGTCCAAAATTAGTCCTTCAACCAATCAGACCAACAACCCGGGTGACGTAGAAGCAACAGCGCCATCAACGGGTTGCTGCGCTTCGGTGGCGTTTGGTGGCCGCTATGTTGAATATAAACAAGGAGTGCTTGGTCGCTTCGTCATCGTGTTAAACTTGCCAATAGCGTGCCACGTAGATAAGCCAGTTTGTGATTGGTTTCCGCTAAATTGTGAACTGAAGCAGGAGAATTAAACGTGCAGGTTTCCAGACCAAGCTGCAGGGCGAAATCAAATCGCTGGCAGAGTGGGTGGGGTTTACCCAGTCTAAAGGACACAGATATTTATAGGTTTATTGGCATTTCTTTAAAACAATCACAATCACCTTGGGCTGCGCTTAGCATCAGCTCTATATTATTCATCACAGTGTCAATAAGGAAAAATATAAATAATAAAAATTCAACACCACTGACAAGCCTTTATTTATCCCCAGAGAGGAAATGCAGGTGGACAAACATGAACACAGATGCATAGAGAAAAGTAAAAAAGATATAACTAGTATTAACAAAAAAACAGGAGTACTAGCTGTAGAAACATTCCAGGAACTGACTGAATTTTTGTTTACTTGACAATTATATGAATAACATCAATGGACGGAGTTCTAATGGATGGGTGGAAGAGAGAATTAATTGATGTACAGTATGGGTAAATTGATTGATTGATTGATTGATTGATTGGTTGGTTGATTGGTTGGTTAAACAATCTCAAATTACAGCATGAAGTTACTGACCCCATTGCACTTTGCACTTATCACTAAGTAGTTGTGTCTAAACATGCTAAAACACACATGCTGTGCGCGCGCACACACACACACACACACACACACACACACACACACACACACAACTTTGACATTGCATAGAGGTAGCATCTTAATGTATTTAATCATGCAGCCCTAATGCACATGCACATGATTTTTTAGTTTGTCGGTCACATGCACCCAGTACTGCCCAGACCAACGGATCCTTAATATGCACTGGATATCACTCCTGCAAAGAATTATCACACAATAAAACCTGTTCCAAGAATTTTGATAAGGACCATTTGCACTGAAACCTTCATCCTACATTAGTCACAGTCAAGCTTCTTTCAGTTTCTTCACCTCAGTGCTGCTTTTGATGTGCTACTTGCCAGGCTCCAAACAACGATTACTAAGAGGTGTAAATTAAACCTTTGGGTATTTCAATTCTGTGATATGAGCAGCATACTGTACACCAACCATATCTATGGGTCTTCGTTGTTTGTTTCTTGCATAACATTACATAATCTGCTTTTTTCACAGCAATATAAAATAAAGAGTGCAAGTGCATTATCGTCATAGAAACAAAAGAGCATGTGTACTTTGGGTCACAACATAATAGCTTATAAAATTAATGTTGGATGCATTCTTTAGTCTTTTAGACCTGAAGATTTATAGAACCATCTTCATCTAGCTGTCTCTGTTCAAGACCCCCTACAACATTTATCACTATATATTCTTTAAAGTAGGAACACTAAGTAATAATCAGTTGTCCTGTAGAGTGATTGGTGTGTGTGTGTGTGTGTGTGTGTGTGTGTGTGTGTGTGTGTGTGTGTGTGTGTGTGTGTGTGTGTGTGTGTGAAAAAGAGCTGTGAGCTGTGTTCTCTCACCTCACTCTGCCATCTCTCGCATGAGTCAGACTCATAGAGCACAGTGCGTGACAGCTAAACTCACCCACTTGTACAGCTGCCCCCACAGACTCACACAAACACACACAAACACACACACAAACACTATTGCATATTATATTTTCGGCATTGCAACATACATTTAATTTGGGTTGTTGGGAGGCCGTTGAAAACTGCCCTAGCATTTGAGCCTTTTATAGAAAACACAAATTTTGTTGCAATGTGAATAAATTCAGACGTGGCTTCTTTTGTCTTAATGTAGTTTCATAGTAACGTTAACGTCTGCTGCAGTGTCACTCTAAGGTGGCAGTAGCTTCAGGGACAGGCCCACCAAAACACTGAGAGAGTGTAGTTTAATCTCACTTTTTATACTAGTGATTCACTACTATTAACCAGTGATTAGGGATTTATGTTAGTTCATTTCAAATGGTGCGGAGAACCACCGCCAAGCAATTGTGTCGTTCCTATGCAACTCACTATACAGACGAGGAGAATTTATGAACAAAAGTGTGAAAGTTCTGTCACAAGAACAATCTCTGTTTCATTTCGTTATCCCTGCACTTTTGTAAGTGGGTATACTGGAATCTTTGACCTTTCCTAGTGGGTATACATATGTATACCTGCGCATCATGTAGACTACTCCACTGGCTGCCAGCATCTCTAAATCATGTACACCCATGAGAGTAGTATCAGTCTTCTCTTCTAACTCTCAGCAACAACGTGAAGAAGTCCATTCCCCAAAACTTTAAAGTAATCAAAGTAATTTTCCTGTAAAAGCAGATGCCGGGCCCAGACCTCCTCTGAGATGAACATGAAAATCTGCCACTGAGCCTTGTCCCGGAGTGTGTTTCTTCTAGGTGTAGCACAGTACATTTTGCAATATAAAAATGTTGTTTTATCGGCGGCAGCAGAAACATACCATAATAGGTTGTAATATGGTGTCACACAAACATATCAACGTACACACAAACATATCAACGTACACACAAACACACACACACACACACACACACA
>NC_045736.1:6897670-6900006 GCF_008692095.1 Etheostoma spectabile | reverse complement strand
CACACACACACACACACACACACACACACACCCGTGATGGAAAAGACATGGTGTCAGAAGTTGCCCACTGTCATTTTCCAGTCCATTACCCTTCAGATGGGGCTGTCTGTTGGGGAATGAATGATATACTGTATCTATGTGTGTTAGTGTGACCTTATGACTTCTAATGAAATGAGAATGTATTTTCTCAGTTGTTTGTTTACATATAGTACAGTACAGTACAGTATATCTGCTTGCCTGTTTTGCTGCACTAAAGACATCACATCTACTCGTCCTAACAGAGAGAGAGTCTGCCTCCTGCCGTTGTCTCTTGCACTCTCAATCCTGATAGGGTGTGGAATGACAAAGAAGCACACACACACACAAAAAAAGAGATCAGTCTTACAGCAAGGACAACACCCTATAAGAAAATTTGGCTACATCAAAACTTGAGAAACCCTTTTTACACACAAGACACCCCTTTCTTCCTGTTTTAAATGCTGTAATGACATCACGCCCCTGATGTTTTCTCCCAAAAAATATCCAGCCCAACCCTTTTTAAGTTAGAAATTAGGGGAATTTTGATTGAGAATTAAAGTGAGCTTTTATTAAGTCTTCATTTAACAGTGGGTGGACCTGCTGTGCTGTAGGGTGTGGTCCTCCTTACAGGAAGCATTTGTTCAATTTAGTTATATTTTCCACTATCGTCTAAACTTAAGAAGCTAATTAGATGAACATGTCTTCAACCTAAACTCTGATCCAGTGGCTTGAATTTAATTATCTTCTTATTGGACTTCAGACACTAGTTGATTGAAATAAAACGTCATAGACATCAATGTATTCATTTACTCTAAATATGTTTGTATATTATTTGGCTTGCTTAAAATACTATTTGTGGTGAATCCCACTGCATCCTTAGTCGGGGAGTGCCATGTGTGACATGGGTCAAACTTTGTAGTTTACAAGATTTTTTGCGACTTCTATCTCTGTCTCAGGTGTGATAAATCCCCTCACATATGTATACTGTGGAAATGGGTCAACTTGGAAACTGAATAAGTACATATTCTTCTGTCAACTATGAACCATTTTACCAGAGGTGGAAAGAGTACTAGAATATTGGACTCATGTAAAAGTACTTGTGTACAAAAAGTAAAACATAGGTCAGTCAAATGTACTGAGTAAACTTTACTGCAATGCATTTTTTTAAATGTATTGCAGGGGGGGGCATAGTTAACTCCTTTTGTTATAGTCATTCAGCTAAAACAAGGACAACAAGTAGATGACTAATGTCTAAGCATCTAGTTCTTACCCCCCTTGAACTAGCACCACAATGACAATGTACAGTATGTAGTTCTTTAAAATCTTCCACCTTGTTCTATGTGACAGACACAACTCCACCACCTTCATACCATGACCCAAAGAAGCATACAAAGGATTTTGGTTTTGCGCTTTGTTTCTTTTATTTTGTCTGTGTGCACCTTCCTGTACCTGTCTTTTCATACTCCTCCTCATCCCACTCCCTCATCCTATCTATGGCATTTACTTACACATAATATTGTGTTGTTGTTTTTTTTTTAAATGTCATCCTTAAGATGCCATTCCTACTCCATTCTGCATTTGTACGCCCAGGAGCAAACCTCCCTTTATTGCATAAAATGGGGTTATTATTATGGTGGTTATTCTCAAGGACACAGTGCCACATTTCTCCATCACTCCATCTTCTAATAAGAGCATGATAATTATCCACCTTTTAGCCGCTAATGGGTTATTATTCATAGAGTTACTCTACATCCAGCCTACTCTTGTTCTCTCTTTCATTCCCTGTCTATCTCTTTTTTTCTCACTGTTTTGTGCTCTCTGAGTCACACTTCAACCCCTCTCTGTCTTCCCTCCTTATGCCACCCCCCCCTCTTTTTAAAATGGTGAAAGCTGAGAATACATGTTGAAGCTATTGATTTGCTGTAGGAAAAAAGCTTCACTGTTTTGCGCCGTTTTGATGATCATCATCACCATTGTCGTCGTAGAATCCTGTTGCCATGGTGACTTGTTTGGACACTGTGGCACACAGTATTGTGGGGGGTGGGGGGAGTTCAGAAAGAGAGGCAAGAAGATTTAAAATAAAAAAAGAGGGAGGTCAGATGCTACTGGGACCTAGTCAGACATGTTAAAATGTCAATTATTTAGAATATTTACATTTTTAAAATATAATTTATGTAATTTGCTTGCTGCGCTGCTCCAGTGTGACTTTTTGTCAAGGACATTTGGAGGTCATCACGCCATTTTAGTCTTTACAGTCTTTTCTTTGGTGGCACATACTGTACAGTCCATACCTGTGCGCGCACACACACACACACACA
>NC_045736.1:6893461-6897660 GCF_008692095.1 Etheostoma spectabile | reverse complement strand
CACACACACACACACACACTTACTGACATATTCACATATTCTCAAAGGCTTAGAGTCACGGGTATTTCCACTCACCGAGTGGGATGCATAGTGTTTCCATGGAGATCTATTTTTAGCCACAGACAAAAAAAAGGGCCTACTGTTAAAATATGCCATCATGTTCCCTTTGACTGAAACAAACCCATGTCCTCTCCTGCAGAAAAGATGGCATAAAGTTTTAATTTATTTTTACATCCCTGTCTTGTCTATTTGGAAACAGGATGTTAGTGTAATGTTAAGTGTCATTTGTCAAAGCGGATAAATCAGCACATTACCAGCCATAAATTATGGAGTGAGAACAGTGAAGAGGATGAGAGAAATCCAAGGTTTTATCATCATCAAGTTTAAAGACTGTCTGTAATTCTTTGGTTGTAATCTATTCAAACATTTTGCTGCTTTTCTGTGTTTTATATCATCATATTTGACCTAAATAACTTTAGGTTTTGGATTGTCAGATCCACAAAACAAACAAAGAGTTTTCAACTTTTTATATTGTATTCATTTTTTTTATTATATACTTGGTTATATACTTAACAATATGATATGATAGACATATGATAAATCAGAAACGTAAAAGAGAGATGAATCAGTTTGAGAAAAGAGTTGAAGCCCAAGTCTAATCGTTCTATTTTTAATGAAATAGTATCTTATTATAATTACATTAGTGTTGTCCCTGTTTCAAATCTTATGGCCAGGTTTCTAAAATGATCTAAGAGGATCATTACAGAGTCCCAGAAGCAGGGACAGCTTTTCTTGATCTTGAGCAGTTTGTACTGATTATTTATGGCACAGTTCTTTTTTCATTCAATTAATACCATAATCCTAATTTTTCTAATTGGCATCTAGTACACTAAATAGCTTCGACCTAATCTGCTGAGTCACTAGCATGCCCACTGTTTTAAGTTCGTAAACTGCCAATCTATGAAGGAAGTTCAATAAGTGCATCTTCTCTCATCTCAATTTCCATAGGTGGACTCAAATTTCCTTTACAAAAGGCTTTTACGTTTCTAACCTTGATAAGAACAATTACAATGAATTTTGATACACTAAATTATACAGTACCAGGAGTCCCTTATCCTTTTTCCCATACTCTGTTTAGGCTTCACTACTTGATGATGGGCTCAAGTACAAAGACTCCTTTGCAATCACCCTTAATCCTCTGTGATATTGTTGTGACTCATCTGTGTATTGCCACAGTTGTTCTGCCCTCTCACTGCCTCCTCAAAATCCACTGCCAGAGCCGTTAGGTGGGCTGACAGTATTTAGCCTACAATATTTCATAATCTGGCAAATCTTAAGCAGCATTGCAATCAGTTATCCAGGAAGGAATTATAATTGTGTAGGAGAGGATTTTCCTGGAAGCAATGAGTATTTAATGATCAGGGAGATTGATTACAGCATAGCTCGCATCTCAGAGGCATTTAGGGAGTCAAAACGTTTAACAAGGTTAGATGTCATGCTGAGGCGATGCACCATCTCATACAAAGAGGTGCCATCACATGGCAGAAATCACTAAAAGTATGCAGTTGTTGTATTTTTATGTGAAAAAAGTGCTGCCCTTGTGCAGAATGGTGCATTTGCATGCCATAAGTAGTTCCCCTGGACTGCCTCTGGACAGATGCTAGAAATCTGGAGTAGGAGGACTGGCATATGTCTTTAGAAATACTGTATGAGTGAATCTGGAATTTGATGTGCACCTGACCTAGCTACAAAGCTGGAAGAAGTGCAGGTTTACAGGAGGTTTACACAACCTGAATGTGGATATACAAATGTGCGTCTGCCCTTGTGTGTATACTATCTGTGTGTGTGTTTGTGTGTGTGTGTGTGTGTGTGTGTGTTTGTGTGTGTATCTAACCAACTGGAACTGGCTAAAGGTTGATTTTATGAGCTCTAGTTTAGGCGTGTGATAGTGCAAGCAACTGTCGACATGCTTAACCAGCCTTATTACACACACACACACACACACACAAAGCACGTGCAGGCAGTCACGACTCACAGATCCAAACGCACACAAGTGCATGCATGGACACACCGACATGTTTGTGTGCGATGTGAGGCAGGGTGCTGTGGAGATCAATGGGATAGCATGCTTGGTCCTCTCGCAGAGACAATTAAAAGAGAATGAATAATGAGGGTATTTATAGACTGATCTATTTGTAACCAGGGCATTCTCCTACGTAGGAGCTGGAAATTGTTCTTTTTACAGCATGCCCTTCTTCTGTCCTCTCCTTCATCCTCTTTGTTGCTCTATTTCTCTTTTTTAAGCAAGAACTACTTTTCTCTATTTTCTCTTATTTTTGCAGTATCTAAAGACTTGCTTTTCACACAAAAACACTGTCATTTCTTTTCTTTGTTTCTTTTTCTTGACACTACATAGATTCTCTGCAGATGTTAATAAGTCATCTCACATTCATTTGCATTCACATGTGAAACAGTGACATGCAGCAGTGATGTTATCAGGTGCAATCCATGGCCACTCCTGGGAGACCCAGTGACGCACCATGCATGACATCATGCTGTGGTAATGTCTGTGCTTGTGAGGGAGTGAGACACAGAGACAGCGAGACAGTGAATACACACTCTGTGTGTGCTCTCAGCAACCAGATAATGGTACCACATTGAAAAGCAGCCAGATAGAAACCAATAATGTAGCTTGATGGAAATTGTTTATGAATCATTTAAACTGAAGATACAGAGCATACATTTGCATTGTCATTAGTACACTTGATGCGAACTCCAAAGATTTGTGAAGGTTCTGCTGTGACAGTTCACAGCAGTTTTGTACACACCAGCAAAATCTTAATGTAGCCATAATAAATGTGGTTTAATACATTGACATTTAATAAAATAAAATACAAGAGTTTGGGTGAGTTATGTCATACATGTTAAGGCCCATTATGTAACATTGGAATGTAGATAAATTACATTGAATCTTCCACAGTACAATTTCAAATGAAGTTGTAACCAACTCCCCTCCCCTTCAAATTGATACATCAAAAATCATACTAATTCAGCCCATTTTGCACAGAACATACTATTATATTGTTCTATTGTTCATTGATTCTAAACCATCCACAATGAAAACTTTGATACATCTTTAAGAAAAGGACAATTGCACACAAACAGCTACTCGTAATGGTATATGGATTACAAAGTTAACTTGCTAAAGCATTACATTTCCATTATTTAAGCTTGTGCAAATACAATTTTCTGCACAATCTTCTAAAAGTAAATTGTCCCTTGAGCTGGTATGAAGTGGTTCAGATAAAAGAGCCAAGGATATTCATGTACAGTAGTTCATGGTGTATGAGGAGGTGGATGAGGTCAAAGCACAAGGCCCTCGTCTCTTAAGCAGAGTTATATAAGGAAACCAGAGCCATGGCCCACCATGACTCAAACTGGTAATTAGAGATGGTTGGTGTGTGGTGTCAGAGTGGAAAAGAGAAGAAAAGAAGAAAGGCAAAAAGAAAAAAGGAAGTAAGATAAAAAGATTGATTCAAAAGCTAGAAATCACAATAAAAAAGCAATATAAAATGTATGAAAACTGTATGAGATGGCAATTTCATCTGCAGTTCCTAGCAGTGTCCTTTTAAATACTTTTTTGTGCGTTTGTGTGGATAGAAATAGTGATCTTTTTTTGGATTAAATGTAGAAATTAAGCAGATTGTTGTTTGTTGCTATAATGTTAATTCCTAATAAATAAAATCTGCACTGCAATACATCAATATGTAGAATAAGAATATCCTACACACACTGGTTATTGTACAGTTATGTATTGTAATGTTAATGATTTTTTATTAAACTCTTTCTCCCTCGCACCTTCTCTTTCTGTTTCTTCCTGTCTCAGGTCTCGCAGGTGCCCAGACTGACCTGGACAAGAGAAGAGAAATATATGGTAAAAACCTGATACCTCCAAAGAAGCCAAAAACCTTCCTGCAGCTGGTATGGGAGGCCCTGCAGGACGTCACCCTCATCATCTTGGAGATAGCTGCCCTGATCTCCCTGGGACTCTCCTTCTACCACCCTCCCGGAGAGAGCGGCGGAGAGTGTGAGTGAAGCAGCTCTGGTGACTTGATCACTTCCTTTAAAAATATCTATTGTCGTTTCTTTTGAGGTCTTGAGACAGTACAAACACACACTCACACACACACACACACACA
>NC_045736.1:6891745-6893451 GCF_008692095.1 Etheostoma spectabile | reverse complement strand
CACACACACACACACACACACACACACCCTACAACAGTTATCTCACAGGTATCTCCACTATTACACAAGCGGGTAAGCGAGCATCCAAAAAGCATACCTCCTATGGCGTGGTTCAAAGGCTAAGAAGCAATCACTTTCCTCTAGCATTCCATTGACTGCCATTCATTTTGGTGTCACTTTGACAGCAAATAACTTTACGCCTGAAGCTTTTAAAGATTCTAATTGTCCATTGTTTATTCTAAAGAAACACAACAATGTATAAAAGGCTCCATTATCTTCTATCACACGTTATGGCCGTATAGCAGGCGTCTTTATAAAAATAGGCTAACGATTGTGACACAACCATGACACTTTCTGTCTGTAGATGAATTATTGTATAGTCAGGAGAAGCTCGCAGGCAATTGGGGAGACGTGGAGGCATATAGTCAAAATGACAAATAATTTATCAGAATACTTACCAAAAGTTGCTCTGCTCCTACGCTCACGGACAGCTCCTACTCACGCTCTCCGTCTCTGCAACATTGAACGACTCAGATTTCTCTTTGCACAGCTACCAGAAGACTTAAAACTTTCAGATAGGTTGCTCACGTCACATCTACATCGTCAAGCTCAGTTTGAGTCTGCGCAGCAACGCTCAGCACTCACCGGAAAAGTGCTTCTACTTGACTTCACTGGTCTTTGTGGAAGTCTACAGCGTTGCTTTGTCCATTCCTTTAACTGTCTATGCTATTGCACATGACAGCAAAGGGCCATAATTGCATTGGCCCACTGACATCACTTCCTCTGACATTACTGGCACTTGCAGACACACTTACACCACACACTTTTTAATTGGTGAGGCAGGTAACACTTCGTTTGTGACCTGCCTCGAGAGATCAAGCAACTCCTCGAGCATAGATGTAATGCGTGTGTGCATGCATGCACATTGTGAACAAATGTCTGTGACTGTGCTTATGAAAGGTACCGGGAAGGTTAATGAAGTGTTGAGTAGAGAAATAACCTTGAGCTCCCAGTGCCCATACATCACGCCTGTGAGCCGTGAAACAGGAAATGAAGACAGAGACCATAACGAGGTGCTGAGTCAGCAACATCAGTCATTGCTCCCAGTGTATTACAGTAATGGAATTCAAAGGGTCCCGTCATTATTTTAAGGGGTTCAAAAAGTATTATGAAGGCAGAAATACCAAAGAAGGAAGAAATAGTAACCACCGTCTTACTTTCATGGGTAGTTGTTCAAATTTTTTTGAAGTTTATACATCTTACTTTTGTGGTTGATTAAGAGGGGATTAACCGGCCAAATACTCAGGTAGTAAAATTGGAATTTGATCTTGCGTTTCCCCTAATACTTTGCTTCTTTTCTTTGCATCCTTTGAGCTGCAGTGCTTCAGAAGTGAGCTCTCCAAATAAAGCAGAGAATGGCCAGAGGAATCGTTATGCTAATGACTGCGTCCATCTCCAGATGCATAATCAAGCTTCTTTTTACTGTAACTTGAGGCAAAATTGAGGCATTAGCCAATACACCATTTTACCATCATATTTGAATTATATTAATATGTACTGTATATATGAATCTAAATGTGCACATTAACTCCTGTGGATATGAATAGATTGGGTTATAGCAGAGTGATCAAGAAAGATATAAATACATATCACTTTGAATCACCTTATTCAGAAAAAAAAAGAATGTGTGTGTGTGTGTGTGTGTG
>NC_045736.1:6888957-6891735 GCF_008692095.1 Etheostoma spectabile | reverse complement strand
TGTGTGTGTGTGTGTGTGTGTTATAAAGGCGAGACAGACAAATAAGGCCGAAGAAATGTGAGGATTTGAGAGCACAACAAACTCGTTTTTCACACAAATATTTAATATAATATAATAATATAATTAATTTCTGGTAATGTTTCCCCAATTTGGCTATGAAAGAGTTATGTCATAGATGTATACTACGTTATTTTAATGCTGACTTTACTGTTTTAGGGATGACACATCTCAAGGGATCTTTGTATAATAATTAAATGTATTATTTATTATTATTTATTTATTATTATTTTATTTAATAATACATTTGACTAAATGACAGTTACACATATGAAAGTAAACCTAACTGGAAACTAAATAAATAAAGATAATGGCTATACATATATAACAACAATCATACACCAAAAATATTTAAACTTCATGTCACAGAAAAATTAAAAAAATTAGAGCCCATCAAATAGTTGGCTTACTACTTAAATGTCTATACTGTAATGTGAAAAGCAAATATCACTTATGCATGTATACACAAGCACACATCACACTGCTGGTTTACTGTTGTTGTTTATTAATAGGTCTGTAAAAAAAACAACAGTGTTCCAGAAATAGAGGGTGGTGGGATGACTTAATTCTCATTTACATATGAAACAGCCTGGCTGCAGTTGAATGAGGAGGCTCTTAATTACGTCTGTATCAAACACACAACATGCAACAAAACAAAGCCCTGAAAAATGATTAAGAAAATACTGTAAGGAGGCATAGAAACCAGCATGGTTCGGTAAAGTGCCTTTGACGCTTATATACATTCGTTATTCATTTATATCTCACCCAGTCATAAAGTTTTCTCAATCAGCTTAATTTTGTGCTTTGGGAGGCTTGAGTGTTGGACAATTTTGGCACTTCAGCACCATGGGCAGCTACAAATATACTGCATAACTTTAGTGTGTCTTTCTTTGAGACAGGCAGGAACACAGTTTGTGCACACATACCAAATACTAAGAGCTGTACAATCAGAACCATGGACAGCTACTCCACTCACTGTATGTCTGTCAATGTGCTGCAGCGGCCAAACGTGACAGGCTAAACCATCACATCCTATTAAATTGTTTAAAAATATATATGTTTGTACTGCACTAATTTGCCAGTATTTGTTCTTTCGGTGAATTAAATAATGGTAATGATTTGTTCTACATGAAAATATTTACTCTTTAGTAAGAGGCTTATCACACCCATGCCAGTCTGAATGTACTGTTTTATTATCTTTAGGAGACGGGTTAGTCCATGAAAACCATGAAAACTGAGCTGTCACTTTTCAAAATCTGACAACAAATAACAATTACATACATAGGACATTTAATGTATTAAATATTGTTCCTAAGTATGTCTCTCTTTGTGCAAAACCTACATGAATATGTGATAACATATGTGTGCATTGGTACTGGTCTTACAGATCAAGGAGTTTATGTTCTGTGAGTGTATGCAGTATATATGCAGTATATCCACTAAATGAACCTTCTATTGATCGGAACCCATCTGTAGTGCAACAGTAAGTCCAAATTACTTCTTGGAGTTTAGTTCTTGGTTAAATCATACCCTGCCTATGTAACGTCTATCTTATGGGGTCTGCACTAGTTCCCTTGTGAGCTAAGATAGCTGTGAGAAGCGCTTTGTAGTCCAAAACAAATCACCCCACCAGGGGCATTTGAAGTATTTGAGTATTACATGAAGCAGCACAATGAGGACTAGGAATAGGCCTTGTTTCATTCCCAAATATACCCCAGTCTGTCAGTGCACAGCCAGTAGACTGCAAGGCATTAATTTGAAGTGGAGCAAATAAATGAAGAGGCGAGGAGACGTGAATTCTTTGAAGGTCATTTCAAACAGATTTCATTTTATTTTGTTTTTAGAGTTGTCTTTTCTATTGCATACACTGTCCATAAGCAGATCAATTGCACAGTCTTTTATTGTATTGTTTATAATACAGATATACAAGCATACATGTGTATGAAAATTAATTGATATCAAGTGTGTAAATGTGTGTTGACTGAATACTTCCAGTGTATATGAAATTAGTGTACTTACAAATGTATGACATCTATATAACAATTCCTATTCTCCTTCTTGTCGTTATCAAACTGTAGTCTGTGCCACGGGGAAAGGTGGGGTGGAGGACGAGGGCGAGGCGGATGCCGGCTGGATAGAGGGCGCAGCTATCCTGTTGTCTGTGGTGTGTGTGGTGCTGGTGACGGCCTTTAACGACTGGTCGAAGGAGAAGCAGTTCCGTGGGCTGCAGAGCCGCATCGAGCAGGAGCAGAAATTCCAGGTGGTCCGCGGTAGTCAGGTCATACAGTTGCCTGTGTCGGACATTGTGGTGGGAGATATTGCACAGATCAAATACGGTAGGTGTGAGGAGGTTGAAAAACTGTGTGCATTTTAGAGTTTACTCAGTTCATGACATGTAGTAAGTGGAGTAAACTCAAATGGGAAATGCTGCTTGCTTCAAATTAATATTTCATAGAGTTTTGAAACAGAATTCATAAAAAATTTAAAATTGAGGTATATCAAAAATGAGCCACAGGAGGCTTCTGTCCTCACAACCTGTGCTGTTACACATTCTGATGCCGCAAAACAAGCACATGCAAATATTAACAAACACGTTCAATCAATGAAGGACTGGATCTTCTGGCTTAATCCAGTTAGTTTCATGACACCATCAGTCGCAACAGTGCAGCTGTTATTGTTTGCAACTTGTGAGTCTGTCTGTTTGTGTGTGTGTGTGTGTGT
>NC_045736.1:6883409-6888947 GCF_008692095.1 Etheostoma spectabile | reverse complement strand
GTGTGTGTGTGTGTGTGTGTGTGTGGAGACACCTACTGTAGCGGGAACTACCACAGACGTTGTTTTGAGCACCATGACAACTGATAAGTCACAACCGTATAAGATGCAGTCACGCAACTTCACGACTTTGTAGTTGACATCAAACTGAAGGCGTATTTCAAAAAAGGGGTGTGGTCTGAGCAAAGGGTGCTGGAACTAGTGGGCTATGAAGTAAGGCTTTATTGGCTTTGCTGCTCATGTGATCCCATCTCATGATGGTCTCTAGTTGCTACATCTTAACAACATCTTTCTGGGGAAATAAAGGTGTAACTGGCTCTTAGTTTTTTGTTGACAGTACCATCTATCTTGCACTTTAAAGATTACACATGATTTTGTAGCAGCGTGCAAGGTATTTAGTCATGCAAACTCTCGATTGATTAATGTACTGTATGGCAAATTGACATCTATTTAGTTTGCCCTTTCTTACTACTACAAAACTTTTGCATCAACTAGTTTTTTGTTTCAAACATGGCTTTAATTAAAACAATGAAAAGTTACACTAAAATTGACCAAACCTTCCAGAACAATTTGATAACTTTGATTAACTTTGTTCTGTGTGAAGTAATTTTCATGGTTCAGTGGCTGAAATTAGACTTTCAACTCATTTCCAGAGGGGGATTAAAGTTATGAAGTCCACCTTAAGCAATTAAATATATTTAAGCAACAGTATGTTAATGTTATGAAATTAATTAGCTGCCAGATCTATCTCCACAGTGCTGTGGAGTAAGGTCTGGCTCACACATACATTCTGGGATAGGAGAAAAAAAGGAGAAATTTCTTTAAACCAATTACAAAGAAGAAAAATCTCTCATTCTACCTACTGCAGCTTTAAAACAACTCTAACCTAACTCTATGGAACCTTCAAAGTTATCTGAACTAATTTGTTGCGTATGGCTATATAAATCAATTCCAGAACATGTAAATATATCCACTGCAGATAGCAACCGTGCAATTTCTATTGTTGCAGGCGATTTGCTTCCCGCTGATGGAGTGTTGATCCAGGGCAATGATCTGAAGATTGATGAGTCATCACTGACTGGAGAGTCTGACCACGTCAAAAAGTGTGCAGACATGGACCCCATGCTGTTGTCTGGTATGTTGCCAGTCAATGCTGTCACTCCAGATGAATGGGAGTATTCTGTGTCATGTCATCTGCATTCAATGTTGTTTAAATGGAAAAGGGACTAAAAGAGAGGTAGGGACTCGACTGAGGATTCAATACTTCACCTGCTGAGTTTTAAGTTAGCAACTTTTTTGATCCCCTCAACTACAAAATAATTGTGTGTAGTTACTGCTCTTAAAGGTAAATGTTGATTTGTTTTACAAAATAGAAAGCATTTGGAATTAATCAATCTCTCAAGCAAGCTCACAACTACCTACTACGCCATAATGTTCAAACCTTTTATTTCCATCCTTTGCCTACAAATAAATGACATAAGTAGAAATACTAAATGTTTATGTAATAATTGTGAATGTTTAAAATTACTTGAGAGGAAACCATGTTAATGGCCAACAAAAAGCCTCAAATGTTTCATTTATAAATTGAGGTTTGCCTGACATTACTTATTGGGATTAGGTTTGGTTTGCCGAGTTCCTTTTGCAAAATCTATTGTAAAAACCAAATTAATTATAAGTCACAGTCATGGCATCACCTTGGACAGAAGACAATATGTTCTTTATTATAATCTAAATATCCATGCAGAGGATACTGGTGATAGCCAAAAAATAACACTTTTTTAATCTACTTTCCCTCTTTATTTGACACTAGAATTAGCAAAATTTTGAAGAATATCATTGATAACAGAAATGTGGGTTAATCTGATCTCACATCTTTGTTTTACCTGTGGATAATTAGCTGTGTGCCTTTTTGCTACCTTCTTTAATTAGCCTCGTATTCACCCACATCGGGTCACTCCCCCAAAGTTTAATAGTGTTCTGCATGTATACTCTACATATACACACATGACCAAAAGTGTAGTGTATTTGCACAGTGACATGTTTTTACTGCTTTTGGCTCTCTACTTCAGCACATTGGATTTAAATTTAAACAGTGATTGATAATAAATTGCTTACTTTTGACTTTAATGATGTTTGATATAGTGATGTAAAGCCAATATAGAACCAAAGCAGCCAATATGTTTTGAAGAGCAAACAACCAATTGTTCTTAATTGACCACATGAATCATACAGAAGGTGTGTTGTGTGCAATACGAGAAAGCTGTCATTTAAGTATACACTGTACTAGGAAATTGGAAAACACTGTAAGACAATAAATATACTTACACTTTCATACTATAGAAAACTTATTTAAGGGACAATTGCCCAAATTGGTATATTAAAAGTGCCTGTGTTGTAAAAAGAATTTCCAAGTCTTTTTTTAATCATAAAGCAGGTCGAGGTGCTATATAAATAATGTAAAAGTAAAACGCTTGGCCCACTGAGAAATGCACACAGCCCGTATTCAGAAACAGTGCCTTTAAACGAGCTGTCAGGACTTACTTATGGTTAAAATGTCACTACTATACTATATATATTGTAGGTAGAAAGTAACTGTTCAGTGCCGTTACAGTCATTCCTTGGCTGCAGTGATGGTGCAGAGATACAGAGAGCGCAGATGTGGAAGAACCGAAAATGCTGACCATTCAGAGCAGACTGGGGCTTTTTTGGTAGAGGGGCTTGAAGAGACAGGCGCTTAAACGGAACGTTTCAGACAGAGCGTGAATGTAGATATACTCAAAGAAGACAATAAGAGAACAACGTTGTGTTTTTTTTGTAACATTAAAGCATGTAAACAAACAGAAACCCAAAATATAAAAGTATGAACCTGAAAATGAGCTTGATATGGGACCTTTACCAATCACCACGATTAGGACAAGAACACAAGAAGATGTCAGGTTGTCGTTAAGCAAACACTGAAAATAAATAGATGTGATATGTTATTATAACACCCTGCTGCACTTTCTCCAGGCACCCATGTGATGGAGGGGTCAGGGCGCATGGTGGTGACTGCTGTCGGTGTCAACTCTCAGACTGGAATCATCTTCACCCTGCTGGGGGCTGGCACAGAGGAAGAAGAGAAAATAGAAAAGAAAGGTAAGATCATTATATCATTGAATTATCTTTTTTTATATAAACATGCAATCGTTTTTAGCAGTTGCTTCAGGTAATTTGTTCTTTTGTTAGTGTTGCTCAGCAACATACCCTTGCAAAAGCGTTTTTTCATTTCATTCCCTTATGTCCTGAAGGTCAAACGGTGTGCTCTCAGTACATAATGTCATTGTGTTTTTACCTGTCTTGTTCATCAGAAAGGTTATAAACAATACACTCACACATGTCCACCTGTTGAACTCATATAAACAAACCTTATATACAACCCTTTTGTTGGTATTCCTGGTATTCGTAGTACGTAGTACAGTACCTGACAATAAACCTCTTTGCTGAATATGTATAAATACTGTATGAAATAAATATTGGCGGCACACATGTAAGCTGCAGTATCCAGGTTATGTGGCTTCAGGTGCATTATTGTCCTTACTCTCTTATCCTTCCAAATTCAATTCAAAGGAGGGGCAGTGGAAGACGGACACCAGAATACAGGTAGAGTATCACCTTTCTCTGACCCCTGGGAGTGGTACTTGATCCTTTTAACCTTTAACCTTTAGTGATTCCCTGTAAACCACCGTCATTCTACATCCCTCCTCTGTAGCCGAGCACCCTTACCCCAGTTTAAACTTAAAAAGAGAGGCTTCACCCTCACACTGCATCTTTTTAAGTGTTGACAGATGACATATTTCACAATGCATAATCCTCTCCCCATATAACAGGCACTGCACTCATCAAACTAACTAGCTAGCATTCAACATCAGTCCTGTTTCAAAGACGGATTGAATGCGAGTAGACAAAGGCTGTCAGACTCATCTCATTACTGTATGACAGAACAATGACATAAGCCCTGCATGTGTATAGCACATGTACCAACAGTGGTGAAGTAGTACAGTATAAGCTTTTATAACATGTTCTGTATATTGTAACATGATGATATTTTCACATCTTACATATGTACATACATATTTTAACATCAGTAGGGATTTTGTGCCTCTTTGGATAGCTCTAGTTTTGATGAGCATAATATATGTGTTCTTCTCTTGACTAGTAATTGCAGTGCTTCAGCAATATATGCATTGATTTTTCACAATTGTCATTGATTGTCAACAAACAATCCTAGGTATGTGATCAACTAAGAACAAACTTTAAAGTTTAACGTTGATCCTACTCTATCCTTGCAGATTTTATACACATTGGTATTTTCAAAGTGTCACTGCTAGAAATTTTGATTAAAATCTTATTTAAAAAATTGTGTTGTACATCATGCAGTAAAGACTTCATGTATGGCTGGCCTAATAAGTACAACTATAACAACTTCATTTAAATTTGTGTTAAGATTACACAAATATAACTTGTTAAAGTTAGGATTGCCTTTGGCAGCTAAGCCTTTTTTAAAGGATCACACTAGCAGACTGTAGTTTTATTCAGATGGCTTTTCTGACAAAACACTGCTCATGTTTGCATCAATAATTTTCACTAAAATCAATGGGGTGCTTTGTCATTACATAAAGAAATTGCTTTTCAATGAGGTAATAAACAAAGTTACTAAGAATTGTAACAAAACGTACAAGCTACTGTAAGTCATTGTGTTTTGTTAACAATGGACTAAGAGCCTATAATGACACAGGAAAACAATTATTGACCTTCAATTGAATTTCCTGTTACTAGTAATCATAGTTTATGTGACTGCTGTCAAAAGTCATTAGAAAATCCTTGCATGATCTATTCCAGGTTTTGAAAACCATAAGTATGACTACAGGGGGCTAAGGCAAGAATGTGGACACCTTCTCATATTTACACTAGTACAATGAATCGGCCCCAACACTTAATTGCTTGGCACTCATGCATTTCCCTGGCTAATACGTTTTCCCTTTTAGATTTTGTTTACTTTGCAGGAGAGTTTATTTTCGGATTGGCTATGCAACCCCTTTTAGCTTATTTGTTTCAGATCTCTGCTCAAATTTTATTTTGTGCTTCTTACAGTAATTACATGAATAACATGGTTTAAAACCAATTAACAAAGACAAAAATCACAATAAATTGACATGTAATATATTTACAATACATTTAAAAAAAATACTAGATGTGTGGCTCTGGATTCACATTTTTTTATTTGATTGTTTTGATTGTTTCCACATATGTTTAGATTTCATTTTTCATGTCTGTCCAATGTTTCACTTGTTTGCTTCATTGGCATAACATTTACAAAAATGACATAACATATAATTAGATGAACATTACACATTTACAAACCACACTGATCACAACACTACACTTTATTGTAGTTTACCTATGCGGAAACTCTTAAATGTGCTATAACCATGTTATTTCTGTTCATTGTCTTGTGCGTGGACATGCATGTGTGTGTGTATGTGCGTGCGTGTGTGTGTGTGT
>NC_045736.1:6875428-6883399 GCF_008692095.1 Etheostoma spectabile | reverse complement strand
GTGTGTGTGTGTGTGTGTGTGTGTGTTGGGCTGTGTGTGTGTGTGTTTTTTGTTTATCTGTGTTTGGTTCATTGTTACTGGCTAGACTCCCATCCCCCTATCCACCCCATCGCAACTATAGCCACGGATGGGGCTGCAGGCTGTAATGCCCCTGGCATTGCCAGCCTTAATAATGGTAGGTTGACAAAACCTCTGATCTCTGACCTCTTTCTGTCCTTTGACTTCTTCTATCTTCTCCATTTTCCACCTGCCTCCTATCATGGATGCCCACCATCTGCTCTGCTCTACCTTTTCTTTCTGTTGTGTTGGACCTTTTTGTAGCCATATCGTCAGTGCACGTCCTCTTGTAGTGAAACAGTTAGTCTTGTGTTTCTTTTTCTTCTACATTTTTTTGTAATACTTTATACTGAACATATATACTACATAGCTCTCTTGGAAAAATATTTGAGAACTTTGGATTTGGTGGTTCATCTTTAAATTAAAAACTAAAACAAATAAACTCATTTGTTCTTTGTAATGCTAAGATGTTGTGAAAACATTTTGAGCCTTTTTACATCCATTCATAAAAAACATTTTCTGAAGAAAAATAAAGATCATTTTTGTGAAGTTTTGCAATATTTAAAGCGGTGTGTCTTTAAAATCTTTTGACAAGCGTTAAATGAGAAGAGTGATACTACTGCTCCTAGGCAATAAAAGAACCTGGTACATAACCCCCACAAAGGGTAATTTTTACACTTTGGTTTTTGTATCAAATTTGAACAAATGAGATACAAGTTGTAAGATTTAAAGGCGCTGGTAGGCACATTTTGGTCCCGTCGGACTAAGCCAGTCTAGCTGTTTCCCCTTGTTTACTGTCTTTATGCTAAGCTAACCAGCTGCTGGTGGTAGTTTCACATTCACCTTACAGACATTCTCATTTTCTTACTAAATTTTCTGCAATAAATAAATGTTTCCCCAAAATGTAGAAATCGGTCTTTAAATTTTGTTGTAAGGACATTGTGTTTTTTGGCCCGTTAGTAAATTAGTTTTTATGTTAATTCATTTTCTGAAAGTAGACAAGACGCTAGCTAAATAATAGTGTCAAAATCCTGCTTTTGGGCCACCTCCTGTAGTAGAGTGTCCTCCGAGATCACTTAGTGCAAATCCTCCATTTCTGCGTAAGCTGGTTGAGATAAAAAAATATTAACTTCATTCTTTGTTGCACTGGGTTCTCTCTTATCCTGGTCTCCTTGAAGAGCAACCACAAAATGTTTGTACTCAAGGCAGGATGAGCGTGAATTGCACTGTAATGATGACCTTGTCCTGTCCTGCGCTGGAACAGAGCAATTTGTTATCTTCAGCTTTATCGTGACTCCAGGGAACTTGCTAATGTGGAAGTGGAGAACGAGCCATTTATTCTCCACATACCTGATTCTGGTCTTCCAGCTCTACCTGAGTAATTTCCTTTGTGACATTTGAGAACAAAAGCACTGAATGAATGATTTTGTGAAATGTTTAGCCTCCACTGATACAAACAGTGCAGATGTATAGCCTGGGTAGCTAATTGGACCATCACTGTAGAATATAATACATGTTTTCTTAATTAGTATGTCTAATTTTGTTAATATTGCATGAAAATTTAGTTTTAAAGCACACAACGAGAAGTACTGTGTGTACTCTAAGCAGCTCTGTTAGAGTACCACCAAGTTGATTCTGCAATTTAAAACAAAACTGTGTATTGAAACGCACATTTAAATTAAGTTCACTCTAAGTTCATTTCTTGTGTAAGCAGAATCTAAAAGCATAATAAAACTCACTGTCCCTGAACTTAGATCTCTAGTTTCCTCCAGTTGTTCTTATGTAACTTCGCCACGTGGGAGGCTTTTCCTTCTGGCTCTCTCTCTCTCTCTCTCTCTCTCTCTCTCTCTCTCTCTCCGGGTATCTCTCTTCCGCTCTCTCTATGTTCATTGTTCACATCTCCAGTCTGCTTCCCTCTGAGCTTGTGATGTTGCATGTGCTTCCTGAATTTTCCTCTTATGCATGCTGTCTCTTGTTTGCGTGTTCTGTAGGTGTACGGTATATGCTGTGTGTGTGTGTTTGTAGTGTACTCTCCCCCACATCAAATGTTTAATGTAACGCTGTATCTACTGTACAGTATGTCTTAATATCTCATTTTATACCCTGACGACTTGACTCCTATTGTTGATAATATGTGTGGAATTACCTGTGCCCATAGTTTGAGTATGTCATTCAGAACAATATTTAAAAACAGAAAATTCAGCGGAAAGTGCGCAAAGGAAAAAGTTGCACCTGATATATTAAACATGTTTAAATACTTGGTTATTTGCAGATGCAACAAAATGGTGTCTATTAAACCCCGTTCAATACAAAAAAAATCTGCACACTACAATATTTGTCTGTAGTCCATTGCCAATAGATGTAGCTTCTAGTTACATACATCACTTACATATCACAAGCCTTTCTATGTGACTGTCACAGAGACATTGTAATAAAAGTCATTTTCCCGTCTCCCTGTGTGTGATTTTTGGTTTCCACTGTGTGTGCTGTCTCTGTGATTACCTGTTGACTTGTCTGCTTTGGTTATTTTTGTTGGTATTGTCTTGTATGTCTCCATCGTAGGTAAAATGCAAGATGGCAATATGGAGAGCAACCAGATTAAAGGTAATCAAACCATATCTTTCACTCTCTCCTCCTATTCCCCTTCTTCCTTCCCTCTCTTCTTCTTCTCATCGTTTCCCTTGGTCAAACACTGGGTCAAACATAGGTGGGAAATCCTGCATTGCTTTATTTATTTTAGCCTTTATTGTATTCTCAATCTTAATACCTCACTTTTTCAACTTATTGTGTAGTGCTTATTTAGAATCCAACAGACTTTAACAAAGTGTACCACTGATTTAGTAAATCCCAGAAAATGTGAGTGCTTGACCCAGGTTTTACCTGCCGTCGTATTAGGATAGAACATCCCTTCTCTTCACTCTGTCATTGATGTGTTGTCCCTGGTCTGTAGTTGTTCTGTGGTTCTTGTTGTATTGTTGACTTGTCTTTTTCTCTACATGAGAACAGAAACCTGTCCCTCAACTACTGTATCTGCCTCACTTGGGCTGCCTTTTCACACCAAAAACACCCAAAACTGTTCTCTTAGTAGTTGTTGTATAGCCTTTTTGTCTTGTGTCATGGCAATAGAAAAACAAAATGCACAACCAGAGAGACATACTGTATGACAAATGTAGAATTAAAAGGTTTTTTTGTGAGCATCAAACACATGACTCATTATGATTGAAAAACTGGGCTGAAATGATTCTTGTTAATGTGCTACATTAATAGAGAAGCAATGTACTGTACGTGAGTGTGAGGGGGATATAGATGGAGACAGAGTGAGGTGATTGAGGATTGGTTTTATAGACTGAACAGAATTATTTATTTATTTTACACAGAAAATAGGAAATCTTGTTTTTTGTCACACTATAAAACAGTTCATACAGTATAAAGTAGATTGAATTTCAAGTAAGCTCAACGTAGATTACGTATAGGTTAAAGATATAGATCACAGTATTTTAGCAAATTATCATTAAGAAACTTTTGGATTTGGATGTTTTGACCAGCGGAAGCAGTTTTATTATTTGTGCA
This sequence comes from Etheostoma spectabile, assembly GCF_008692095.1. NCBI lineage: Eukaryota > Metazoa > Chordata > Actinopteri > Perciformes > Percidae > Etheostoma > Etheostoma spectabile. The sequence goes on along the minus strand of NC_045736.1, from coordinate 6,879,772 downwards.
AGACAAGGACAGTCATTTCAAAAACATGTTACAGTCTGCAGCATACAGTAGGTGAGTTTTGCATGTTCCAGCCTCCTCCCTGATATTTATTTTTTAGTAAAATGGACAATCACATTCAAATACAAGGTTCTACTATTTGGGGATTTCCAATCATTACTGTAGTTTCCTGTCTCTATGATAAAAAGAGAAGAGCTTTGTGGAGTTCTGTTCAACAAGTTCTGTTCTCATGTTATCACCAAAATAGAAGCTTTCGTCACCATAGTTGATTTTAAAGCATTGTTGCTATTCATATATCATGGTCTATACTGTACATCACTCAGTGGGTTAAGCCTTATATCTATTTCTGGTTTGCTTTTAGAATTTTAATCCTCTACACCTCTAAGATTCTTTGAAAGTGGACTGCAAAGTGTTTCCAGAGTAAAAACAAAATGCTAAAAAGTAATGTTTTGTTATTACAGTACATGGGAACATACCTCCAGAAGGCTTGAGACTCTGTTTCAGACTGAACACTGATATATAGCCTCCACTTCAATTTATTTAGATTTGTATCTTTATTGTATTGAATTATGTTTTTATACCTTTGTGACTTTTTAATCTTTCTGTTTCTTTTCTGGTTCTTTGTATTTTTTATATTTCAATTTTTACCTGTGTGTGAAATGTGCTATACTGTGTATAAGGTTTCCTTATATAGGCATTTAAATAATCTGTGAACATGGACCTTAGATGTAGAACCACTGAATTATTCATGATTTACTGTAAATGTGCTTGTGATGGAAAAAAAAATGCTTGAGGAGGAACAGTGTTTTCCTTACTACAGCAAAAGAACACCTACATTATCATTATTATTTTGTTATCATTATATTTTTTCATTATATTATTTTTTTAGTTTTTATATTCTATACAGAAATAAGGTTTACAGTCTGTTTGATTTTACCATGAAGACAATACAGGGACAAACAAAAACAATCCCTATTATGGTATTTAAAAACATACCAATTAGTCCCCATCTTTTCATGGGACGTCATGTGATCTTGTCTGGGTTTGAAATCTTAAAAGCACCTGAGTGTTGAAGCCTGGCTTCCTGTTTCTCTTCACTCCCTTGGTCTAATTTACCTTTCTAACGCTGCTGCTGTCTGTTTTTTGTGGTGTTCACAGTAAAGAAGCAGGATGGAGCAGCTGCCATGGAGATGCAGCCTTTAAAGAGTGCTGAAGGTGGAGAGTCTGATGAGAAAGAGAAGAAGAAAAGGGTGCACGGTTCTAAGAAAGAGAAATCTGTGCTTCAAGGGAAGCTGACCAAACTTGCCGTCCAGATTGGCAAAGCAGGTACAGCAAATTGCACACGGACAAGTCCATTACTCAGTCACGCAGTTAAATCAAGGTCCAACAAGGACACTGAGCCATTATCCTGTCTATCAAAGCAAGATGTTGCATTGATCAGACTCACTTCTTGGGCACTTATAGCAATCAAAGTACTTGTAGTTGAAGAATGCTGTGTCTGATTTATGACAATGTAGAATAGCCACTCTAGTTTTTGTCACTTTATTTTTCACCTGGCTTTTTCACAATTTTACAATGCATACCATAATTAATTGTTCGTAATGCAATTTAAGACAATGAATGACACCAATGATGTCTAAAACACTTACAGTGGGTCAGTACAGTACAAGCTCTTTTAGTAACACATGCCCACATGCCATTTATGCCCACATCGTGGGTGTCCTGGGAGCAGCAACATAGTAGTTTTACCATTGAGCAAATGATAGCCATACCTTAAAATACTCTGGAGGAATTGGAATTCCTCAAAATATTCCATAATAACATAAAATAAAAACCCGACTGCCAAGGCTTTCTTTTAAGTGGGCAGTCTTTTTTATCTAAGTAAAAAGTTAAGGGTTTCTTATTTTCTAAATCCATATATACTCGAATGATAAAACTTGTATATCGTAGTTTATGTCTTAACACTATGCATGCTAATTTATCAGCCTTTATTAAAGCAGAACCTGTCACATGTTCTACTTTGTTAGGCTGCACAAACAGAGCCAGGAGAGGTTTGACAGAAATCTACCTGCCATCTTTGATAACTGCAACTGTCTGTCTAGACTCTGTTGTAATTATCTTATCTTTATCCATAACAAATTAAAATTCATCCTCAGCACGTTATTATTTTTCCAGCCCAGGCTATAAGTCACACTCAGACACTCATCTTTTGACATTGCGTTGCTCGGCTGACAACCTTTTGTATCTTTTTCAGGTTTGCTCATGTCAGCCATCACAGTCATCATCCTGGTCCTGTACTTTGCAATTGACAACTTTGTGATGCAAAAGCAGCCTTGGATGCCAGAGTGCACTCCCATCTACGTCCAGTACTTTGTCAAGTTCTTCATCATCGGTGTGACTGTGTTGGTGGTGGCCGTGCCGGAGGGGCTGCCGCTGGCTGTCACCATCTCCCTGGCCTATTCTGTTAAGGTGAGGAAGAACAATAAAAAACATACTGCGCATACATTTAGGCACTGCTAAAGTTCTGCTCTTAGGGCTGTCAAACTGCACATTATACACATTTAGTGGTGTATTCATCAATGCATTGTAAGTTAATTCCCTAACTTACTGTGCAGTGCACCATAAGATATGCTAAGGAGAAAACCTTTGTTTTTTTGTGCAATTTTCGGCACAAAACAATCTTTCAAGTTCTTTCTGTGAATTAAATAAGGATTTTAACATACATTGTGAGTATAATACATATAATACAGTATATTCAGTATGCAATATGCAGCTAATTCAGTCATCCATCTACTTTAATAGTTCAGATATTTAAAAACATTTTCAAATATTATGTATAATAATATTCATATATTGCAACACATAACAATCATTGTGGCATTTCCTACCAACAGAAAATGATGAAAGACAACAACCTGGTGCGTCACCTGGATGCATGTGAAACGATGGGAAATGCTACAGCCATCTGCTCTGACAAGACAGGCACGCTAACCACTAACCGCATGACGGCTGTGCAGTGTTACATGGGAGATGTGCACTACAGAGAAATCCCAGATCCTGGAGCTCTGTCACCCAAATTACTGGACTTACTGGTCAATTCCATCTCCCTAAACAGCGCCTATACCACCAAGATTCTGGTAAGCCACCTTTAGTTACTTTAGAGGCCTTTCCTCTATAATTATAATTTATACTGTTTATTGATTCCCAGTGGGGAAATTGCAATTTACACTCTGTTTTGTTTGACTTGAAATACACACACATGCTCAGGATCATGCACAAATGGACAGATGTCAGAACGAGTGGGCTGCTGAACCAGCGCACTGAGCGGTTGAGGGGGGGTACAGTGCCTTGGTCAAGAGCACCTGGCAGCGCCCAGGAAGTGAACTGGCATCTCTCCAGCTACCAATCCACACTCTGTACTTTGGGCCGTACTGGGACTTTAACTAGCAACCCTCCGGCTCCCAACCCAACTCCCTATGTACTGAGCTACTGCCACCCCATTAGGCATTGAACATGAATATATATATTAAAAAAAAATTAATATTGATTTATTTGTCTCTTACAAAATGGTAACTACAGTTAGTCTTTCATTTGGAATTTGAAACGCCATACCCCTTCTGTTTTTATACTGTACATCACATACGACACTCTCTATGAACTTTTATTACAGTATTACAGTATTTAAGATATTTTGTTATACTAAAGGCTATTTAGTTAAGACTTTAATCTCTTGGGTCAGCTGCATAGATATTAACTCTTTTTGTGTGGGGAAACCATATGATGAGAGCAGCCCTGAAACAGTGAGACAGCTCTGCAGTGCTTTTTTCCTTGGTGAAGCAGGAAGTCTGTGTCCTTGGCGGCTGCTTTAGATTCAACAGGCATTCACTCAACTTGTCACCTTGAGAACGGTTGTGTAATTTTGTACTATCTGATATTCAGAGCATAGCAGAGTGTAATTGAATCCAATCTGTCTAAGTGCTGGAGATTGTCTCTTGTTTACAGTGAATGCAGCAAAAAATACATTTTATCTAAGCCAATTAGACCTGAATGCAATAAGATATAGAAATACAGACTGATAGATAGATAAATAAATATATAGACAGAGAGACTCACACACAGACATGTTACATGTTCTAATCACAGAATCTACAACCTGTTTGCATAAATATTCGTCCAGGCCACAGGCTTGACAAATCATTTCCAGAATAACACATTTGGCAGAAATACTCTAAAAGCAAAGACTGTCAAGATCAGGATGTCTTCAGACTGTTAGAGCCATATGCATCACTAATAATTTTCCTGGCATGTGTGTACTCACCAGCGCACGCACACACACACACACACACA
>NC_045736.1:6872987-6875418 GCF_008692095.1 Etheostoma spectabile | reverse complement strand
CACACACACACACACACACACATTCCATTTGCGCCTGTATGTGTGTTGCTAGCCTTGTAAACCCCTTTAGAATCTATTCATTGATGGCCGACCAACTGATAAATAGCCTAATGGAACTTGCATGGGGAATGAGCTGAGCAGGCAGGACATCTGCGATAAAAGGATTGCACAGATTTCACTTCCTACCCTCAAGGCACGATCACAGTCTTAGTGAAAATAGTATTGGTCACTGGGTTTCTAAAATGGAGCGAGACATACTTGTGTCTACTCTAGTTTTAATGCTGGTCACTGCATGCGTAACATAATTGTCTGACTCCCAGGCATTAGGCCAGAGTGATATTTTAATGTGCGCTCAGAGAGCACCTATCTAAATATAAAAAACATTAAACAATTAAATTAAATTGTACATGTACGTACATGGTTTATTTATTCTCATTTAGCGCTACTTTTCCCGGTGTTGAAAAAGGATGGACATGTCTCTCCACAGACAATGTTCCTCGTTAAATAAAGGCTTATTGTCAAAGCCAGGTTAAATATGACTTCTCACCACACATGCTGCAGTTTCCATCTGCAGGCAATATCCCATAGAGCTCTTTCAATTGCTCAGTGTATCTTGCCATTCCATATTTCCTCCACTTGCAAAATACCAAATAACAAACTCTTGACCCGGACCAACAGCCTTGGTTGTAGTAGAAGTCTGTAGAAGTCTAGTCAGACGTATGTCAGAGTCAGAGCATTGTTGAGATGCTGTTAGGCTGAGTCCTGAGAAAAGTTCTAGCAACACATTACTGTAAAGACCTATTTAAAAAAATACTTCCCATTATCTAAAGTGTGACATCTTGTCTGTTTGAATGGTGGTTCAGTGTTGTTGATGTATGAGGTTTTCCTTTCCCCACAGCATTTCTTTACCAAGACCTTCTACATTAACAAGATGTTATCCCTTTTGAAAAATCTGGAGGAATGCATTGCAGCATAACATCAGACTATTGTAGCTCCATAGCTGCTTAGCTCAACAGAATCAAGCACCGGTAGAGTGCAGCTTAGACTTGGTGGATTAAATGGCACATTCAGTCTGTTTTATAATCTCTTCATTCATAAACGAGGTTACCTCATGCGCCAAAGTAGAAGTTAAACTTAGAATGAACTTCAAATTATATCATCTTACATACTTACACTGTTTGTTACCTTCCATCAACAGTAATTATTTACCGCATGTGTGCACTGTACCACTTAGCTACCCAATTAACGACATTTCTGTACATACATCCAAATGTGTTCATTCATATATGCATACATGTATGCACAAAACATATATTAATAAATATAGTACGGCACACAAAATCTAGCCCATGAATAGTAGAGAGGACAGTACATGTTGTCATTATTGCATTTATTTACTGAGAGCTCCTAGTATGAAGGAAATGCACTAAAGGAAAGTAAGACTGAGAAGGACATATATACTTAAGGAATGAAGTGAACTCGGAAAGAAAGATGCAAAAAGAGACATTTCTGAGGAATATTTAGTAAATCCCCCAGCCACCCCCACTTCCTCACCACCACTCCAGGCCTGCTGTATGCTGGCTGGTGTGTTCTTATATAAGAGGCCAATCCTGTGGGATGCCAGGATGGCTATGGAAGTCTTTGATGGCCACTACACAAAGGCACAAAGGCAAAGAGGCAGACTTTGATACCCGTATCAGTACCCCTACTGCCTCGCTGGCTTCATAATACAGCCAGTGGTGTGGCTCTGCTTATTCCGTCATCACATATCGACTCCAAAGTGGAGAATCCTCAACTTTGAGTGAGAAATTGACACACATTAGGGCAAAAAATCCATGCACACAAACAGTATAAGCACTGTACATGCACATGCTCATATATACTGTATTCATGTGCACATGTACACATATTCATACATTCTGAAAAGAATGTGTGCACACATGCATACAAATAGGCACACTGTCTTGCCCTGCATGTTTCTTGCAGACAAGTCAAGCATGACACAGAGCAATTTGTGAACAGCATTCAGTGACATTAATACTGTTTACGGATGTCATTTCAACATGCGTCATTGCCAGTGGCATGAGGCCCCATAGAATTAGCCGTACTTTGACTTTGACTTAAAATTCTTAGTTTTTTCATTATGTATTAGATGTATTACATGTGTCTATAAGAAGACTGATATGTACCTAGTGGAGTGCAGATGCACACACAGTCACACATCTGTCATGTCAGGCATACTCAAACTGTAGGAAGCATTCTGATCACAGGTGTATGTTCTCGCAGCACAGTGGCATGCGTTTAGCATGGCTAAGAGTGTGTGTCCTGGGAGCTCAGTTTCATGTTGCTTCAACCACCTGCTCAGGTCATTATTCTGGTCAGGGACAACAAGAGAGGTAGATAATACACACACACACACACACACACACAC
>NC_045736.1:6868451-6872977 GCF_008692095.1 Etheostoma spectabile | reverse complement strand
ACACACACACACACACACACACACACAGATGGCTTTAGTTGTGAGGGATAGGTGGTTGGGTAAGGGAAGAAAATAGACTAAACAGAATGCGTCTGATGTTTAAACATAGATAATAGAAAAACAACAGTCAGTTCATGTTACATAAGGAAAAACTCTATTTGTTGATCTACAATGATGTAAAAAGTAAACAAACTGCCTCATTTTTGTTCAGTGGTGAGTAGTGAGGTCCTGCTATAATTGGCTTTGGCTCACAGTGCTTTTGTCATCTGGACGTTGTGTGCTTGTTTGCACAACAGGGAGGAGAGATGTGAGTGTCTTGGATGTCTTTTGCTTGAAGCACCCAGTGTCCCCATGGAACAGTTTTGGACACTGAGAAGTAGACAGAGACAGAGAATCAGTGGAAGAAGCAGAGACTTCTTCAGCAGAATTATGTCCTTCCCTTCTTGCTTTCTGTGTTCAGCACTTGACAGACGCTTACAGACTTGACAGTGTTGCTGAGATGGCAGTGAAAGAGAAGTCATCACATTGGAATGACAATGCTTTGATGTTTCAGAAGCAAAAATCTTAATGGACTCCCTGCCTTTCCCTCACACATTACACGATAAATTTCTGTCTTTTTGTTTTTTTTCTAGATTAAATTAAATTGTATTCAACATATAGAAAATTACATAGATGTAAAGTAATGTTTGTGTTGTCTTTAAGGGATAATAAATGTATGTGTATTAAAAATAAATCAAAATGAAATGTAAAATTAAAGCTGCAGGCAACTTAATCTAACTTATTTCTACTGTATAACAAGATAGATAGATAGGTACACATGTGATGTATCGTGCAAAGCTTTTAAAGAATTTTTAAAGAACACAGGCCTCAACATCAGGATTAAAGGAGTTTCTAATAGATGTAAATAAAATAAAGACCACATATTGTAAATAACGCAAACAACCTAAAAATTCCCACATTAGTAAATGCTATGTGGCTGACACATGGTGTAACGCTTTGTAAGTAACAGCAATCCCACATCCAAGTCATCCATCAACTACATGTTCAACCCTGAAGCTTTTAACTTCCTGAGCAGCAAGAGCAACCTCACCACTTTCAACATGTAACTGAGTTGTGCTCAACGCTGACAAGGTATCAGTACACCTTAGATATGAGATTGTAAATTAGGTTGTAAATCTACTGTGACGATCTCTATTCTCTTACTGTAACTCGAATCAGCTAAATTATTACAAGTCTTAGTACACTTGTAAATCTGATTACAGATTTGCTTCACACAGTTGCAAATCATATTACGCACACCTAGATTCTAAATACACATTTTCCGATTCCTGTGCACATAAACAAATCTTAGCACATTTAGAGATTCTTATATAAATTAAAGCAAATACAAGGGAGGGTGGGTGGTTAAAATATGTATTGGGGGGAAGGGAAGCAAAGGACAAATGCAAAAGAACGATGAAAGAAGATGAAGAATCTATGACGTTATATAGATAAAATTATAAGAAGACGAGAGAGAAACCACACTCCCGTGACAAGTGTCCTCATCATGGACTGGAAGACTGTATTACTGCCCTTCGGCATGTCTCCAGGCCTTGGCCCAGCTGGCTGGTAAAGTCATGTGGAGAGCTAGAATATCACCCTCTTCTACATGCAAAAAGGGAACGAGAAGGACGGCGGAGGCAGATGGGTACAGGGGTAGGCCGCCTTGTAGGAGACTGGGGAAACTGATAGTGAGGGAAAGGAGAAAGACATCCAGAGTGAGGAAGGAGAATAGGAATCAAAGGGAATGAGAGAAGGAAAGATAGGATAAAAATATTTTTAAAAGGGACATACATGGGAAGACCGAGGAGTAAAATGGTGGGGTTGAGTGTGAAGAGAAGATGAAGAAAATAGAAGAGAAGGGGAAGGAACAGGAGGGATGGATTAAGGAGAGCCCCAGGAAGAATAGGAAGTAAAGTTGCCAGCTCTCCCTCTGGCATATGTCCTTGCCTGCGGGAGCACCCAAGGACCAGGGTGAGGGCAGCTGGTCCGTAGCCATGTCCAGGCCAGGATGTGCCAACCTTAGCTCAGCCATGCCAACACTGGGCATCCCATGCCAGCGACTGTCCTTTTGCGTAGAAACTCACGTCAAGCTAAACCTCTGCGGAATCTCTGAGAATAAAAGGTGTCTACCATTTATCAAATTTCTCGCTTTGTTTCGCTATTGCTGCAGGAGTTGGAGTGCCACGAGACAAATTATTTTATTTCAAGTTTTCTGAATAAACTGAATACTGTGATATGTACCTTTTGTACAATAATTTGTATAATTTTGGAAATGAGTTTGTTTGTTGTTGTTGTTTTTTTAATTATTCGGATCTCTATTAGCTGGGGCCATAGCCACAGCTATTCTTCCTGGAGTCCACCAAAAAGTTGTGCATCTATACATTGCCGTGCATAACTACATTAAAAACAACCACCAAACAAAACAATATTCAATGCATCACAAAAACAATGACAACAAAAGTACTAACAAGGACAAAACAACATTCAAAGCTACAAAACACAGGACCTAGTTTAAATTAATCACAGAATTTACAATTTTTTAAAATTAAAAATTGTAAAAACAAATTTAAACCAAAGAACTGACTGGGAGCATTCAGGCAGGCCGAGGAGAAGCGCATTCAAAATGGTAAATAAACACAATACTAAAATTGTACATGTTTAAATGAGTAAACCCAATCAGCTGTACCTTACTGGTGGTTTATTGCTAATTTCATTTGTAGTGTTTCAACTTTCAAAGCAATTTGCATGAACCATTATTTTAGTCTATAATTATCAACCCTCTTGAAAGCAGCCAGCAGCCAACATAACATTTTCCTAGTACATTATACTTTATACATTATACTATTTACTGCTGTTCTTCTTTACAACAACCAAAGAGAGATACATTGGCAGCCAAACGCAACCAAATAAAAAATGGTGAATACAAAATATCATGTATGTCTTTTCCTTAACGTAGGACAGCCCCATGAATAAAATATCCAGTAAACAAACATTGTCTTAGAGTACATTTGGGCCAAAATACTAATTGAATTCCTTATGGCAAACACAAAATTGGTCTTCAAAATTCAAAATAAGGTATAACTATCAATGAATTCTGAATTTAAAATTCAAATTAATTTGTACAAACTGTTGTTTTGTACACAAATACACATGTTTTGTACATAGGTGAGTTTACTTTCTGAAATTAAGTTTGTCATCTTCATTAGATTGTGGAACTGAATTGAATAAGTGCTTAAAAATAGCTGGGATGACAAACCATGCTGAAATAATGCCTAGCATCTTTATATATAACATGTACAATACATGTTTATTGTAGAGGATTATTTAAAATATAGTATATATAATACATCCTGTATGGTTTTCAGCTGGTCATTTAGTTTTTTAGTGGGATGTTTTTCTGTGCTGGGAACCTAGTCTCCCAAACACTTAGCAGACAGTGCTGATGACACCATTTGTTCCATCCCCTCATTAGCCAATGACAGGCAGTGTCTTCCTGATGTAATCATAGGTCATTAGGAAAAGGCATTCATTCTGTTATTTAATGCAAACTTGGCATAAAGTATTTATACTCCTGTCTGTGTCTGTGAGACACAGCTAAATATTAACCAGATATGTCCAATTACTAGGAAAACATAGGCCAGTACTTCGATTGGGTTTGAATGATTACTGAGATTTTAAATGACTTTTCTCTCTACCTCTCTTCAACTGGAACTTCTGGCTCATAGCAGGTGCAGCTAAAGGGACATGTAAAATATGTCTGAATCTGAAACAATATTCATTGTTTGGTTTCAAAATATTGAGCTTCTTAAGCAACCATCAAAAGCAGACATATCACTCACTAGGCTGATGAATTAAGCATTTAAATAAGCTTGTATAATTTAATGTTCAATTTACTAAAACTAAAACTACAAAACACACAGACATTAAAAAATCTTGTCATTTTTTATCTAAACCAAGTTATGTCAAGTCAAGTTTAAATTACTAGTATAGAGCCCGTTGAAGATGTGCTTGTTTGGAACGGGCTATTGCTTGGCTTGTGGTTTTGTTGCTTGTTGAATTCTTCAAAACCCATGTGTGGGATTCTGAAACGTTCTTAAATTTGTTGTTTATTTCTTCATTCAAAGTCAAAGATAGTTCAAAATATTGCTACTTTGCACGTTTGTGGGTCTGAGGTGTATTTCACATTTCAGCTTCCAAAGCTCCGCTGCTTTCTTCGACCCTCTCTGTGTCTGGTCCTGTGCTGTCTTCACTCAGTGTGCAGTGTGAGAAGGGGAGTGGCCAGCAGCTCGGGCGCCAAAAGCCTGTGTGTGCTTTGATATCGATGCACCAATATATACAGTATTTAATGGTATCTTTTGCATCTCTAATCCTAACAAGGTCAAACTTGGCACTGCACAGAAATGTGCCCGTAGCAAGACATCTGTGAAGTTTGAAATCCATTGGATTAACGGTTCTTGAGATACACACACACACACACACACACA
>NC_045736.1:6856777-6868441 GCF_008692095.1 Etheostoma spectabile | reverse complement strand
CACACACACACACACACACACGGACAGATGTTCCTGCAATTTATAAATAGATATAACCCAACATCCCAAATTATAAATTTGCCTTAAAGGGTTTTACCTTTACAGCTGAAAGTACACTACCTTCCTAACAACCTTGATTCAGATAATAGATCAGCAGCAGTTCAGTGGTATTTTCCCGTTCACTGCATGGGAACATATTTTAGCCTTTGTCAGGCACATTAACACATTATTAGCATTCTCTATAAAGACCTTGTGAACAGGTTGACAAGAACTATCAGATGGAGAATGTGAGTGCACCAGTTCCAACAAGCCAATAATGTGATTAACTACACTGTCGAGAATCTTGTGGCGAGTAAAGAAAACTACAAGAAAGTAAAATAATTCATTGAACATTGCAAAGGTCAAGCTATCCTTTTAAATCTAATCTTGGTTGGAGGCATGTTGAGAAGAACAGAACAGAATGCCTGCAATCTATTTGGGAGCAAATAGCACAGACTGAAGGTGTCTGCTTTAAACAAGTCAGAACCATTGTGTTCTGTGTGCTTCTGACACGCGTAGGTGTGCGTGTTAGAGAAAGAGAGTGTACCTGACATGCTGTTCTTAAGCCTTGAGTGTAGGTGTCAAGCGTACTGTAGGTACCAAATAGCAAGACCCCAGGGAGACAAGTTTCAGCTCAGTGCCAGCTAACAGGGGTCTGAATGAACAAACACAACAACACGCACTTGTTATTGTTCAGTTTCACAACAAATTTGAATGATGTTTCCCAAATTGTGCCTATTTCCTTTAGAGCTGAAATGATTACCTGATTGTAAACATTCAGTCAAACAACTGAAATGTAACTATTTTGATTATTGATTTATTGTTTAAGTTATTTTTCATGCAGAACTGAGGATTTGCTGCTTTGCTTTGCATATATAATAGTATATGTAAACTAAATATATTTGGGTTTAGTTTATTTTCTGAAATTTTCAAAGCCAACAATGAATTCACTGAGACAATGTTGACCAGATTGATCAGATATGATTATAATAATATATAATAATAATTATATAACAATATATAATAAAAATTATATAATAAATAATAATTTACAGCGCTATTTCCACGTGTATGTTTCTGAAGAGTGAAGTTGAACATCTTTTTATCCACACATGTCCGTGCGCGTGTGCATGCTTGCATGTGTGTGCGTGGGTGGGTGTGTTTGTGTGTGTGAAGGATATAGATGATATTGACATTTGTTTACAGATCACAGTGGTCATGCCATATTTGTTTTATTGCTTTTTTATTTCTGTGTGATTTGATAAAATAGTGTGAGTGAGTAAATGGAGTGCAGGAAATACTAATAAATAAGGAATGGGAAAGAGGAAAAGGGAGAGAAAGAAAGATTCGAGGACATGTGTGAAGTGAGATGAGTGAAAATCCTGTCAGAAAATCTGAGCCAAAGAGTAAGAATCCCCAAGTGGCGGAGAGAGAGAGAGCACGATCTCTTTTCCCAAGTCTCTCCTTCCATGTATGCTTTGTCCAGTGTCACCATGGCAACGCTTAGTCTTCTACAAGCTGACCACAGTCACACACTTGCACATACAGTGAGTTCACTGCGTACGCAATTTGCACACATTAACTGTAGCACCTGAACAGCCAGGCTCAGAGATTTGAACAGATATCATACAGAAACACACACATAACCTACAGTAAAAGACTATTGTCGGCTGATAATAAACACACTCCAGCTCTCACTTACATCACATACTGTAAACGCATTAATCGATCATCAGCCAATTAATCATTATTTGGATTTGAGCTTTCCAAAAATGAAAATTTGCTGCTTTTCTTTGTTTTCTGTGACGTTAAATTAAATCTCTTTGAATTTTGTATTGTAAGTTAGACAAAACAAGCAATTTGAGGATTTCGCTATGGGCTCTGGGATATTGTGATGGCCAATTATTTGTCAACATTTTCTGATATTTTATTGGGTAAACGATTAGTAATGAAAATAAAATGTAAGTACATTTATTAAAAACATATAATCATAACCATATTTTGCAAGTTTTTATATAGATAAAAAAAACAAAAACATGTCACCTGCTGCTGTGTCTATCGTTCACACACAATCCATGCAGTCATGTAATTGTGGATACCGAGATGTTTGCTGAACCGGAGAAAAACACGGTTCCATAAATGTACAATTACAGATTGCAATGGGTTGAGCCGTATGCCTGAAATAAGAACATCCAAATTTGATTCCATCTATCTCATCTCCCACACTCCCACACAGAGCAACCCTTTCTCCTGCTAGCTTGTAATTACCACTAGCAGCTATTTCAAGACTTGCATCGGTTGCCCTCTGCTAAAGAAAAGAGAATATCATTGATTGAATAGATCATAGAACAAACAGTAGAGTGTAGAACTAAAGACTTGAGAGTCTCCATACCATGGAGAATCTCCATGACAGGATATCAGAAAACACAACTATTGATTGAATAAAATCATATATGAATGAATGAAAGTGTATAAAATGAGGGGTAAACAATCATGAAATGTCTTAGAATCAACAAACCCTAAAATGAGAAATGAGGTAAAAAGCAACCGCAGGTAGTAAATAACCACATATTGTATCGCTGCAAATTTGGCTGAAAATAGAATGGAACATCTGAAAATCCCTTCCTCTTCCCTTCTCCAGCCCCCAGATAAGGAAGGCGGTCTGCCGAAGCAGGTGGGCAACAAGACAGAGTGTGGCCTGCTGGGATTGGTCTTGGACCTGAAGCGGGATTACCAGCCAATAAGAAACCAAATCCCAGAAGAGAAGCTTTACAAAGTCTACACTTTCAACTCTTCCAGGAAGTCCATGAGCACTGTCATCAAATTGTCTGATGGGAACTTCCGCATGTACAGCAAGGGAGCCTCTGAGATTGTCCTCAAAAAGTGAGTCTGGTTTTGTGTTTTAAAACGTGATGTTCCTGAGAATAATAGCAGCACATAACCTTTTTGTACAGTCAGTAATATGATATAATCAAGTGCTGATTTTTTATGGTGTATAGCTAATTAATTCTCTGTGCATAATGTACTTAAGGGTATAATGTGTTTCACTTTCTGTAGGCAGTGAGATTCATTGAGTATTAACTAGAAGGTCACACAATTGTGACATTTTTCAGAGCATTGCAATAACAGTACAGTAACAAATGAGTAACTCAGAGAACAAACATGAGACACAGTTACAAAGCTTCCTCCACCCATTAAAGGAAGGAGCAGAAATTCTTCTTTGACAATGAATGACATTAAAATGAAACTCTAATAAAATGTATTACAATGATAAATTGCTGTTACACTGTGGATTTAAAACATTTAACATAAATACAGATAAAGCTATGACAAAGCTTAATTTAAGGTTACATGTAAGGTTATATACACATTTTTGAAAACTTAAAAAAATCCTAAAAATTACTTTTACACAAATAACTTTTAGTTGCTTTTTGTAAATGGCTTACAGCAGATGAATTTGGTCCAGCTCTTTGTGTTGCACTTTATGTCAGTAAACTATTTTCCATCGATTTATCAATTTATTTAGCTCATGTAAATGGACTCCATTTATATGGCGGTTTTCTAGTCTTAACGACTACTCAAAGCGCTTCAACATAGTACACGGACCATTCACCATTGACACACATTCACACACTGTGGCTAAGGCTGCTGTACAAGGTGCCACCTGCTCATTAGAGAAACACACACATTTTACACTCCGATGCATAGCTTGGGGTTCAGTGTCTTGCCCAAGGACAGTTTGACATGGACTGCAGGGACAGGGATCAAACTACCAACCTTCCGATTGGCAGGGGACTGTTCTACCACTGAGCGACAGCTGCCTACCTAATAAGAAATTTATTTACTGTAGATCAGATACAAATGGGGTTTGGCTACAGTAGTAATTTAAGCCTAACCACTAACATCTGTTGAAAATGTGGTGGAGAATAACTTTAACGCTATCTCCTCCTTGCTTGGAGAAGTTTTATATATCTAATGTTTATATAATATATTGTTTTAATATTTGTTAAGAAGCTTGATGATATTTTTAAAGCAATAGTTCAGCAATTTGGGAAATCCCATTTGTTGCTGTTTTTTGTACGGATTAAACTATCTCAATATAGTGTGTTAATCAGTGAGCTTTGGAGGATTTGGTAGGTGGATTTTGTTACCGTTGGACAGTGACAGGCTAGCTGTTGCCCCCTTTTTCCAGTCTAATGCTAAGCTAACCAACTGCTACCTGTGGCTTAACATTGACCATAGAGATATGAAAAGATAAATACCGGTAAGCGTATTTTACAAAAAGTCAAAATAATCCTCTAAGTGTTCATAGTGCCAGATGATGATCATTTAGACCAACATGTTTTCTGTTCATTCAAAGTTACTTCAATTACAACACTGCATATAACATTCAATACTGTCTGAAGAAGATGCATTGCCAGGAATTTTCTACAGTAATAATAATAATTCATTACATTAATACAGCGCTTTATCATAGACACTCAAAGCACTTCAGGGGGAGGACAACTTTAACACCACCAATGTGTAGCACCCACCTGGGTGAGCCTCACGGCGCCAGATGCTCACCACACATCAGCTTGGTAGAGAGGGAGGGGAACATATTTTTATTGCTGGAGCACACCCAAAAGGTCAAGGTGGAGAGAAAACCCACGCAGACACTGGGAGAACATGCAAACTCCACACAGAAAGGCCCGGGACGACCAGGGTTTGAACACGGTATCTTCTTGCTGTGAGGCCACAGTGCTAATTATTGGGCCACCGTGCTGCTAAAGTATATGGTATATGGTCCTGACAATACCAAAGGCACAATACACAGTTTGAAATACCCTTATCCCACCACTCCACCCTTCATTACAGATGCAACCATATCCTGAATGAGGTGGGTGAGCCAAGGGTTTTCCGTCCACGGGACAAGGACGAGATGGTGAAGAAGGTAATCGAGCCCATGGCGTGTGAAGGCCTGAGGACTATCTGTGTGGCGTACCGTGACTTCTCTGGTGATCCCGAGCCCAACTGGGACGATGAGACCAGTATCCTTAACAACCTCACAGCCATCTGTGTTGTTGGGATAGAGGATCCTGTCAGGCCAGAGGTAGGAGAGTGTTTGATATTCTGGTGACATACTGAAAGGAGTGGGCTGTACATGCATGTACTAGAAACTGTACTAACCATCTATGCATGCAATTTTCATACTTACATATGTGAGGGTGTTTAGACATTTCTACATGTACAGTTGTGTAATATCTAAGACAGTTGACTGAGAGACAACCTAGACATGATTGACAGTCCTTTGCATCCTGTATGTCAAGACTGTTAAGTAATAGCATAGAAGATATCTTGCTGTTACCAGAGCAGACATATTTTACTATTGATTGTCATTAATAATTTGTGTAGCAGGCAATGCTAAACTATAGGATAAAGGCATAGAAACTGTTTTATCAAATTTGAACTTCTTTTTTAAAACACAAGAATGAAATCTATTATATAAGTAATGTAAATGTGAATTAATGTCAAGATTGCTTCGGACTGGAGGAAAAGTACATGTATTTTTAATGTAATACAGTTTGCTGGAAGTATTTATAAAGATAAGTGACATAGACCCCTAATTAAGCCTCTTGAGGATCTCGGTACTGCATGTGTGATGTTGTGATAATTAAATCAGGATTTGAAAACTTAATACATGCAGTATCTGTACTGTACACAGTTTGGGTAAAAACTTGCTATTGGGACATTGTCTTTGAAATGTACTACTTTACTGCTTTACTATGTACTACTTGTTATGGAAGGTTGGTGAATGGCCAACCCAAAATGCCGAGGCGGAAACTGAAAATAGTTATGATGATTTGATGAAAAACTCACAGGAAGTAAAACTAGACACGACAGCACAGAAAAAACATAAAAAACTATCAAAATAAAACATAAAGCAGAACATAAAATAAGACAAGACCAAAAATTACACAGAGCCAAGACGTGATGGAAAACCAGGCAACCAAAATAAGACAAGAAAACAGACTACCACAACAAGACAAGACAAAAACACCAAAACCATAACACTACTCTGTTGAAAGTAAGTTTTTAACCCTCAGTGACCTTTTGACTAGACTTTACCTTGAATTTGGTTTGTTTATAAGCCTCTATTCAGTTGCTAATTGATACATTTTTTCCTAGAAGGCCCAGATTTAAACAGATAAACAGTTCTATGAATTTTAGTTACATAAGACCAGCTGCTGTTCTGTGATCATTTCCTTTAGTCACTTATTAATTTATCCTTGGACATTCAATGATGATGGTTATTTTATTACAGTACTTTTTTCATTGACTTTTTTAAGGAAGCATGTTACTTCAATCTTGTGAAGGAAATTATATGATACCTAAACAAGTGGAATTGGGGGGGGGGGGGGGGGGGTGGTGGGGGGGGGGGGGGGCAAGGAGTAAAAGCGCAAGACTGTGTGAGTATGAGCCGCCTGCACAGTGAGCTGACAGAGACTGAGACTGATTTGTCATTTGAAAGACTTGACTAGACTAGACTAGACTAGTGTGTGTGTGTGGTGTGTGTGTGTGTGTGTGTGTGTGTGTGTGTGTGTGTGTGTGTGTGTGGTGTGTGTGTGTGTGTGTGTGTGTGTGTGATTGTGTTTGTGTGTGTGTGAGTGATCAATTGCTTTGCTAAATGATTAATGATTCTTGAAATTTACACTTCAGAACAGGCAAATCAGCTTTTACTAATTTAAGACTGAATGGGCGCTGCTCAGTTTCTGTGTATTGCTAATATTTTCAACATGTGTTGCATTTACGATATTACATATTTGTGAAGATAGAAATTGAATTAAATAGATTTTGTTTTAATTGATTCATTACATTGGGTCCTCAAATGGTAAATTTCTGGTTAAGACACAGCTCTAGGACACGGCCGAAGTGAGATACTGTGCTTGATATTGAGGCATGGATGTGTTCACACCAAAAGCCTTGTGACTAAGCAGATTAATTATATTACAGTACAGGTGCTGTTGCAGATATAGATTTTATATTGAAAACAAAGGACAATCACAAAATATCCCTTTTATTGGGTACAAATCTCTAAAACGTAGAGGAGTGCGTAATCTAAACATTCTCTAATTTGAAGACATGGCATGGGGGTTGCACCCAACAGTGACAATTTGATGCATTACTATAGTTTCAATTCCCAAACTGCAGTACAATAGAAGAGTAGAAAGAAGAAGAAATAGACAGTATCCACTTGGGCCAGTGACAACAATTATTACAATGATTACCAAGTTTTCGCAGGGACCTTCAACAGGGGGTCAGGGACCCATAGGACATCCTCAGAGTTACTGCAGGGGGCCACCAACATATTAATAGCAAAGAGAAATCTCCTATTTGGTTTTATTTTATTCACTCAACACTGATGGTAAGGTTGCCATCCACAGTAAACTTAAGGATTCACTGTGCTACATGTATGTTTAACATTAAAAAATGATGTATAAATATATGAAAATGTATTTTGTCTGGAATATATTTTAATACCTTAGTATTGTATTCCCCTTAAAAAGGTACTGTATGTGTAAAGGCTTTAGGCCTGTTATTTGCAACTCAATTCTATACAATATTAGTAGGAGTTCCCTGCTCAATCTAACTTTCATCTTATGTGTCCTTAGCCTAAGAAATGTTGATGAACCCTGTATTAAGGCATCGTTAATTCTCTTTGAAAGCTACCATTCTACATAACATCACTTTTGATGCATCTTACTTCTTATGTTTACATAATCCCTTACTTTGATTTTTTGATTTTTATTGTAAATCCTTATTTTTACTTTGAGTACTTTGTAGGGAATGTCCGTTTTAAACTGTTGCTCCAGTTCATCCAGTCTTACAACCGAGATCCTGTTGACACAGACCTGGGGCTGTTCGCAAACATTTTCATAACTGGGGTCACCTCCTAAAGGTCCATTTACTGTCCATCCTAGAATTGTTTTGACAGCGTAGGGTCTGTCATCTACACTCTGGGTGACTTCCAAAGGTTCCAGTGCCTCACATTTCAACAGCTCAATCTCAGAATCAATTACAGGTAGAAGAACATGTCTCAGGTGAGGCCATCTGTGAATATCTTCCTGCCAAGGAATGTTACCTATGTGTACTGGCATAATCTTCTGTGTGTATATGTTGAGTAGCTCACTGTAACGGTCACTGTCCAATCCAGCCACTTCTAAATCAGGAACAATGTAGCCTTCCACAATCCTCTCTTTGCCCATGGTTTGCAATAAAATGCTGAATCTTCTTCCAGAGAGATAACCGTATAAAATGATGCTTTGCTGCCATGATCTAGGAAAGCATGAGTATGCCTTGTCTTATGACCCTATCTAGATTTGACTTGCACAGGTACTATGGAAAGTTTACAGTTATGATCACCGGCACCCGTAAGACCACCGGTCGCAGTGCCACAGAGACTGTGCCGGGATGCCAAGACTGCATACTTTACATGTAAGACGCTTCCTACAGTCTTTGCTGAAGTGCCCAATGCACAGACAGCCAGAACACACACCACTTTCTTTTAAGAAACCGATTTTCTTGGTATGTGCCTTCCTCTCCAATAGAGGGGCACAACTCCAATGCGTGTCCACATCACAGAACAAACATTTCTTCTTAGTACATGTTTCAATCTACGTTTTAAAGTTCCTGTATCCGCTTTCTTTTCCACAACTGAAATAATAGTGGCGGAGCTTTTCCCCTTCACCTTATAACGCGGCTGTGACTTGAATTTTGTCACGTCATTGCTTGCTGCAAACACTGGAATATCTTTTATGTCCCCAAACACTGGATTGGATGCAATCCTCGCTTGTTTACCGATAAAATTGACAATATCTGCAAAAAATGTCTGCACAATGTCTCTGTGCTGGTGCCTTTCCTGCAGCTCATAGGCTACAGTCCTCCATCTGTCCCTTAGCTTATAGGGCTTTTTTTTTTTTAATAACAGACAACATATTGGCGGGCATATCCAACTCAGACAGGTACTGGATTTCTTCCATGGTGCTTTTCATTTCCATCCTTAGATCTTGCTCCCACCAAGTGAGGGTCAGCATTGTCACCTGCTGGCTGACTTTGTCAATCTCGTTGACTGCTTTGAGGCAAGAATAAACCAGCTTCAGCATTGAGCGCTTTTGTTTCATATTTTCCTCTCTCAAAACATGGTTCCATGTCATCAGATATGACACTTGGATTAGGAGACCCTCTGACCATGTTCAGTTTAGCCCTGGTTGCTGCAATTTCAACTTGAAGTTTGAGTTGCTCTTTCTTTTTCCGTAGCTGCTCCTCTTGCTCTTCTAAATCGTGTTTATCCTTCAATAAATGCACACTGAAGAGGTGGTTAAACGACTGGACCTCCTGCCTATAGAGCTTGATTGTTTATGGCTTCTGGCCCTAGTTTTGACTTCCAACAATAGAGACACTGCCACTTGGTTTTATATCATCTTGTGTTTCATGTGTGACAGAATCCGGCATACTGACAGCAGGGATGCAAGTTTTATCCTGGACCTGTTGGTTGTCTTTGCTTATACTGTGTAGTGCTGTATTTACATTCCTGTTGTCGGGAAAAGGTCTCCCCAGTTCAGATAGTCATCTCTTTGTATCCTGAGCAAATCCAGTGGTGCGTTCACTGATGTGTGTAAACCATTCCTTCTGTTTTTCCTTTTCTTCTTCAGGACGTTAGGGAATCACTGCTTCAGATTGTAGAGTTACTTTTTCAAACAATTGCATTATATTTCCCAGTTGTAATCGAACAATTGAAGCATTTTCATCTGTTTGCATCAACTTCTTTGTAGAGTTAATGACAGCTTTGATTTTGTTAACACCTGCTTGCCGTTCCTTCTGAAGCTTTTGTAGTTTTCCTGCCAAAGCCTTGACAGTGGGTTTTGTTTGTCTCTTAGATTCATCCATTCCAGGGCCAATTACGTCAGAAACAGCCTTTAATTCACTCATCATTTACATTTCCCAGTATGATATTTGTACAATTAATGCATCCAAGCGCCCAGACAAGAAACAACATTTGATTCCACTTCACATCATGAAGCACGTCCACAACCAAAATTCCAGCAACACGTAACTCTAGCACACTGACGAACCACAGCACTGAGACAGTACACGGAGATCCAAGCCTCTGACAAAACAAACTCGCACGTACCAACAACCAGTTTGTCCCCGATGGACCAGCGGCAGTAACAATTCATAAACTGTATTCCAAAACAACAATAGCAGCCATAATCCATACAAAGTTACATACCGCATTGTTGAGTGCGTTAATTTTTGGGCCGATTAATCCTCACATTCCATTCGGTGTTTTCTAGTCATTCATTCAGCGTGAGTCCTTCTGTTCCAGTGTTGTCCGTTTCAACGTTTCTGTTGAATTTTAGCGACTTCTTAGCAACCACCAAGAGCCACCAAGAGGCTGAGCCAGGGGACAATCACCTGTATTACGCGCCGTTTAAAAAAATACAGATCCACTTCGAGATATGCGTTCAAAGATTAATTGTCCATTTGAAAGTAGGAAAAAACTTTAAGAAACAAAATCCAGTTGTCTGAAAAATACTGCAAAAATGGAATAGATGAAGAAAACTAGTGATGAAACTGCAATAAACTTGCGGTCAACAGAAAGTGCCAAACCCCAAATTCCCCCCTTTTCTCAAGCCCCGCCATGCAGGTGCACAGATGTCTAAAACGACTGATTATCAGCAGACCATCCCCCATGACGTCCTACGTGACATAATACGTGAAAACTGTAAACCATAAACAAACATAATATACTTGGCTCCTATATACTTCTTTCAGCTCTGTTGAAAGCAATCAATATATAGAAATAAATGATGCATCAAGATTATTTTCAAGTCTTTTATGATGAATTTCTGAACTTTCAGAAAAGGAGAAATAGAATTGTGAGAAAGAAAGTCGAGTAGGTAGATACATCTGTGTAGAGCAAGAAACTGACCTCACTCGACAGCTCCTGTGCAGGTACAGAGAAGCAGGAAGCTTTCTGACTGCATTATTCAACTTCCTCCTTTTATCTTTTTTCTATCCCCCTCCTCAATCTCTAACAAGGCCTTTCATTCAACCTCTTCCCACCATGTTTTCTCATTTCACCTCGTCGTATCGTAAGGTTTAACTATTAAATTGTTTTCTGGTCGCTCTCGTTTTCTATTAAATTTGTTTGCACCTACATCCCTCTCTCACTTAGCATTTCATTCTTTTTCTGTCTGAAGCCGAGTTATGCAAGCATCTAAACAGACATAGATACAATAAATACTACAGAGATAAGAAGGGGAAAGGAGACACCATCATCCACAAAATGAATAAGCAAAAAATCTAAGGAACAACTATAGACAAGCTAATGAGAAACCCATGTTGAATAATTTTTTAAGGTTGTATATTCAAGCAAACTTGTTCTGAAAAGAACACAAATCGCTGCCGGATTGGGCTGTACTGGCCTGCTTACCTCTAGTTTGATTATGTTATTGTTTATATGGTAAATTAATCTATGTCATCTACTATGATGAGAAGCAGGTGGTCCAGGCCAGGTGGATGCTGTGAATCCTCACTCACCAACTATAACCTTATCAAAGAGGAGAGTTTTAAGTTTACTCT
>NC_045736.1:6856530-6856767 GCF_008692095.1 Etheostoma spectabile | reverse complement strand
GTGGTGATGGTGTCTGCCTCCCAAACCTAGACCGGAAGCTGATTCCACAGGAGAGGAGCCTGGTAGCTCAATGCTCTGGCTCCCATTCTACTTTTAGAGACTCTATGAATAACAAGTAACTCTGCATTATAGGAGTGCAGTGCTTTAGTGGGGCAACAAGGTACTATGACCTCTTCAAGATATAATGGTGCTTGACCATTTGGAGCTTTGTAGGTCAGGAGAAGGATTTTAAATTCA
>NC_045736.1:6855764-6856520 GCF_008692095.1 Etheostoma spectabile | reverse complement strand
TTACAGGAAGCCAATGCAGAGAAGCTAACACAGGAGAAATATGATCTCTTTTTCTTTTTTTTGTCAGAACATGCGCTGCAGCATTCTGGATAAGCTGGAAAGTCTTAAGGGAGCATCCTGATAATAAGGAATTACAATAGTCCAGCCTGGAAGAAACAAATGCATGGACTAGTTTTTCAGCATCATTTGAGACAGGATGGTCCTAATTTTGGCAATGTTTCAAAGGTGAAAAAAGGCTTGTTTTAAGTGGGCATTACAGGATAAATCCTGATCAAAAATAACTCCTAGATTTCTGACAGTAGTGCTGGAGACCAGGACAAAACCATCCAGAGTAACTATATCTTTGGATAATGAGGTTCGGAGGTGTTTAGAGCCCAGCACAATAACTTCAGTTTTATCTGAGTTTAACATCAGAAAATTGTAGGTCATCCATGATTTTATATCTTTTATGCATGCTTAAAGTTTGGCAAACTGACTGGTTTCATCTAGCTTGATTGATAGGTATAATTGGGTGTCATCCGCGTAACAATGGAAATTAATTGAGTGTTTCCTAATAATATTGCCTAAAGGAAGCATATATAAGGTGAATAGAATTGGTCCAAGCACTGAGCCTTATGAAACGCCATGGCTAACTTTAGCGTACCTGGAGGATTCATCATCAGTATTAACAAATTGAGATTTATCAGATAAATTGGACCTAAACCAGCTTAATGAGATTCCTTTAATGCCAACTAAATGTTCCAGTCTCTGTAACAG
>NC_045736.1:6855033-6855754 GCF_008692095.1 Etheostoma spectabile | reverse complement strand
TCAATGGTGTTGAATGCAGCACTAAGATCTAGTAAAACAAGTAAGGAGACAAGTTTTTTGTCTGAAGCAGTTAGAAGGTTGCAATTTTCACCCGTGGCATCTATGTGCTGTGATGCAATCTAAATCCTGACCAAAAGTCCTCAAGTAGACTATTGCTATGTAGAAAATCACATAACTGATTACCAACTACCTTCTCAAGGATCTTGGAGAGTTAGGGAAGATTAGATATAGGTCTATAGTTGTCCTATATCTAATATCTAACTAATCTAAGACCTTAGGATAGAGGGTGGGTTATTTTCAGAAAAGGTTTTATCATGGCTACTTTAAATGACTGCGGTACATAACCTGTTAATGAAGACATATTGATCATATCTAGTAGTGAAGTGTTAACCAGGGGTAATGCTTCTTTAAGTAGGCTCGTTGGGATGGGGTCTAAGAGAGTAGATGGCTTAGCTGAAGAGACATTTAACATTAATTGTTGGAGGTCTATAGGATAAAAGCAGTCTAAGTATATGTGAGGTCTTGTCGTTCTATCTAGCGATCCTGCATTTAAAGGTGAACCGTTGAAGTTGACGGCAAAAGGTGATGAATTTTATCTCTAATTGTTATAATTTTATCATTACAGAAACTCATAAAGTCGTCACTGCTCAGAGCTATAGGAATAGATGGCTTTATAGAGCTGTGACTATCTTTCAGCCTGGCTACAGT
Organism: Etheostoma spectabile; assembly: GCF_008692095.1. Classification (NCBI taxonomy): domain Eukaryota; kingdom Metazoa; phylum Chordata; class Actinopteri; order Perciformes; family Percidae; genus Etheostoma; species Etheostoma spectabile. Next base: position 6,855,046 of record NC_045736.1, on the reverse strand, counting down.
GCTGAAAAGAAAC
>NC_045736.1:6854941-6855023 GCF_008692095.1 Etheostoma spectabile | reverse complement strand
TCTTATTTTCTTCTATTAGTGAGGAGTAATAGGCTGATCTGGCATTTCTGAGACTGTCTTGCCAATCTAAACAAGATTCTTC
>NC_045736.1:6843156-6854931 GCF_008692095.1 Etheostoma spectabile | reverse complement strand
TTGGTGGAACGCCATTTACTTTCAAGTCTTTGCAAGGTTTGTTTTAATTTGCAAGTTTGCGAGTTATACCAAGGTCATTCTGAAGTTTCCTTTGCTTCATTATCTTCTTTTTGAAAGGAGCAACAGTCCGTAGCAAGGTCATAGCAATGTCCACAAAATTATCAATTTGGGAGGGACTAAAGTTAACATAGTAGTCCTCTGTTATATTAAGGAACAGCATTGAATTAAATGCTGTTGGAACATCTTTGTTGAATTTAGCTATAGCACTGTCAGGTAGACGTGTAGAAGCTTTTATTTAATTCCGTAAAGTCGGGTAGTATGAATTCAAAAGTTATTAGAGAATGGTCTGATGATAAAGGATTCTGCAGAAATACTATTAAATCTTCAATTCCGATGCCATATGTCAGCATAAGGTCGAGAGTGTGGTTAAAATAGCAAATGGCCTTATGCACACTCTGACTAAAATAATACCATACAATAATACAATAAACACCATTATTACCAAAGGACTTAATAAATTTAACTATCCAAAAAACTTCAAGGATAATGACAAGACGTGGAGAAATATGAATAAGGTGGTTGATAGGTTCAACAATTATTTTGTTAATTTAGGCCCTAAACTGGTCAAATACATAAATTACACAGGGATGAAATACTCTGCAATGGATCATGTGGAAAAAAACTGTAGAAAGCAAAGAAATTATAGAGATTGTAAGTAAAAGTAAGCATACAACTTCTAAAGATTGTGATGACAAGTTATGCCTCTAGTGAAAAAAGTAATAGAATGTATTGTAGACCCACTAACATATACATATATATTCTATCATGTAGCTAAAGTCATTCCCTTGTTTAAATCTGGTGACTCACATCTTTTCAATAACTATAGACTGATAGCCTTGTATTCTAAATTCTCAAAAATACTTGAAAAACTATTTGTCACAAGGCTTGTCACAATTTACTAATGGATTCAGATGCTGTTGGTCAACGTCTATGTCACATATTGAGTTAGTAGAAAGATTAACAAATTGTATTGAAAATACAATCATTGATCTAAAAAAGCTTTTGATACTGTTGATCATGAAATCCTGTTAATAGAAAATGGAAATATATGGTGTCAGATGTGTGGCATATAACTGGATAAAAAACTGTATTGAAAAAAGTAGTCTCCACACAAGTCAATTTTAGGCCAAAAACTGTACATCCTTTACCTAAATGACATTTGCAAAGTATCAATTATACTAAAATTCATTGTTTTTGCAGATGACACAAATATTTTTATTCTGGGGATAACTTGCAACAGATGCTGGAAATGGTCACAAATAAAATCAATAAATTAAAACTTTGTTTTGAATCAAATGAGTCATCTTTAAACTACAACAAAACTAAATCCATGATGCTAATGTAAGCAAACTTTAGGACATATTACTGTGTAACAGACATTACTGAGTCAGCTTACTGATTATCAATTTGTCTCCACTCATGCTACTGTTGCTACAGTAGTTTTTGGTGTTACGCAAGAGTTAGTCTTGTTTTTAAGCTATATTTGATGAGCCATACATTGTAATTATAAGATGTGGAATTACAAGTAGGATGAAATTATATGTTACTGTTTGTTTAACCTCCAGCTCATTAAAGACATTCCCACCTCCATTGTATAGATTTACTTTATATCCGCTTCAATTAAATCAGTTAAATCCTTTGTGGTTTCCACGCTCGAGCAGCTTGATTTGACAGTTTAATACCAATATATTTACACATTGCGGTGGTGGATTCATTTGGTCTCTCATATTATGTTTATGTTCCACTTTGCAAATGTGTGTGTGTGTTTGTTTGTGTATGTGTGTGTGTGTGTGCGTGTGTGTGTGTGTGTGTGTGTGTGTGTCAATCAGATCCCATGCTTGCAATATGTGAAAATGGATGTGAGATGCTGCATCTGTATGTGTTTGTTTGTGTGTGGGTTTGGAGTGCAGTGGTCGCCCACATTGACCATTGTCAGGAAGAAGATGTGATTCTGAATTAATACTCTGTTTTTGCTAGCTGTATAACACAAATTAATCTCCATACAGTAACAGTTATTCTACCAGACTAATGTCTTGAGGGAAAAGAGCTCAGATAAAATGCCTACATATTTTATTAGTACAAAAAGGGACAAAGGTAGCAGAATACGGTTTTGATAAATTAAAAGTTAACGAGTTGGAAATTGGACCGACATTCATCCGGGGGCCAGAAACACAACTACAAAGATGTGGCAGTAACTCTGTCCGTAGGGAGTTGGGTTGGCAACTGGAGGGTCACTGTCCAGTATGGACCAAAGTACACAGTGTGGCTTGGTAGCTGGAGAGATGCCAGTTCACCTCCTGAGCACTGCCATGTGCTTTTCAGCAAGGCACTGTACTGCTCAGGGAACTGGCACTGGCAGCCCACTCACTCTGACATCTCTCCATTTGTGCATGAATAGGTCGTGAGCATGTGTGTGTGAATTTGTGGCCTGTTTGTAGTGATTTCTAACAAAAACTGAGTCTAAATTTTAATTTCCCGACTGGACATCAATAAACAGTATAACAAAAAATGTTATGCTATGAAATGTGTTTATGTATCACTCTTTAGGTGCCCGATGCTATATTGAAGTGCCAGCGTGCAGGCATCACAGTGCGCATGGTGACAGGAGACAACATAAACACAGCCAGGGCCATAGCCATTAAGTGTGGTATCATCCACCCCGGAGAGGACTTCCTCTGCATCGATGGCAAAGAGTTCAACCGGAGGATCCGCAACGAGAAAGGGGAGGTACAGTAACTACTGTCAGTGAGCCAGAGAATGAGAGAAGCTGAGCTCAAGAGAAAGAAAAATACCTCTCTAAACCTAACTCACAACCACCTGTCCTTTCATTTCTGTCTGTCCGTGCCTAGGTGGAGCAGGAGCGAATGGACAAGGTTTGGCCTAAACTCCGAGTTCTGGCCAGATCTTCCCCAACCGATAAACACACACTCGTCAAAGGTGAACTGATTGATATCATATTCATTACTGCTGATCAAAATTAATAACATCTTGTGAGAGTTTTGAAAAGGCAGTAAACAAATCAAATTATTGGGTCAAGATAATTGTACGTACACAAGATCACATAGAGGATTTGTTGTCTTTCAGGCATCATTGACAGTACTATAGCAGACCAGAGGCAGGTTGTGGCTGTGACAGGAGATGGTACCAATGATGGACCTGCACTTAAGAAAGCTGATGTTGGATTCGCCATGGTGAGAAAACCCTATTTTCTTAATGTCTTTTTTTTTTTTACCTTTTTTGGTTTCTATGGAGATTGATCTCAGTGAACATCTGCAGATGTCTTTTTCACCTCTGCAGTATTAAGGGTTTCTTCTGAGGCGCTCTGCCTCTGGCTGTGTATATTAGGAGCTCCCCCTAGTGGATTTGTGAGCTCACCTAGTTTCTCTGCTTTACATAATATTTTTCCATTTCTTCATGTGAGATGGGGGTCCACAAAGATACTAGAACAGGGATCTTCAACAGGGGGTCCGAGATCCCTTGGGGGTCCTCAGAGTCAATACAGGGGGGCCGCCAAATTATTGTTAATTTTTGAAAGTTTTTTCTAAAAGTTTTCAAAGTTTAAAAAAAAATGAAAGCCTTAACATGAACCCAACATATTATTAGCAAATATAGCTCTCTTTGATACTTTAGGTCTCTCTACTTGTTATTGTAGGATCAGTCTAATATGCAACTTAATTTAATACAATATATGTAGTAGGGGGTCCCTGCTCCATCTCTCTTTTAGTTAAGGGGTCCTTGGCTTATAAAAAACGTTGAAGACGCTTGTACTAGAATGAATAGCCGTAGATGCAGAGAGGGGCCCCGTGAGGATGCATTTGTACAGGGTCCAGAATTTTGTGCTACGCCCCTGCTGACCCCCCCACTTTACACCCTTGGCCCGATTTGGCGGTGCAGCTTGTGTGATCTCATCACAAGATGGTCTCTAGTTTCTTCCACTTATGTTTGTCTGTGTATTCATCTTCTCTTTTGGGAGGACATCACCTCAGTTTGATATTTTACTCTGCTAAAACATTTTTACATGGTTAATTGAATTGAACACGCTCTGAAACATTCGTAGAGCCACTTACTCACCACAATCAAGCTTTGTTTTAGAGGTGCTGTGCCCTGTCATTTGTCCCGTAATTCTGAAAAACATGACAATGTCATGGAGGGTGTCCTGCTTCTCTTATAAATATGGAGCCTCCTGTCATCAAACTACCAATACACAAACTAGCCCCCTAATTAGTCTGCATCACTTTTGTCCATTAAAATAGCTGCCTTATGTCCAGTGTCCAATTTTTTTCTTCACTGGCTTTAGAGTTGATTTAGACTGATTTCTTTCAGTTTTATGTGTTTGTTGAGGCATAGTGCAGTATGATGCAAAATTAGTTAGTTTCTTATTGACTGTACCTTTTCTGCACTCCTCCAGGGTATTGCGGGTACAGATGTGGCCAAGGAGGCATCAGATATCATTCTGACTGATGATAACTTCAGCAGCATTGTTAAAGCAGTAATGTGGGGCCGGAACGTCTACGACAGCATCTCCAAGTTTCTTCAGTTCCAGCTTACTGTCAATGTTGTGGCTGTCATAGTGGCTTTCACTGGCGCCTGCATCACACAGGTCAGAGACATGTGTGGGCATGTGATTGGGTTATATCATAATGACTGTAGTGTATTCTGTAATTCAAAAGCTATTGAGTGCAATACTTCATCAAATATCTAGTGAAATAAGCAAAACAATATATGTAAAGAAATACTGTACATGTGTTTTGAAAACTGAATCAGTCACAGTAGCCAGAGTACTGATTATTAGTTACTTTCACCCCAGGTTATATGAAAGTTATTGGTTCTTAATTGCAATTTCCTTTGTGTTTTCGCAGGACTCTCCCCTGAAGGCTGTGCAGATGTTGTGGGTAAACCTCATTATGGATACGTTTGCATCTCTTGCCCTGGCGACAGAGCCTCCCACAGAGTCTTTGCTAATGAGGAAACCATACGGTCGCAACAAGCCTCTCATCTCCAGCACCATGACAAAGAATATCCTGGGACATGGAGTCTTTCAGCTCATCATCATCTTCACACTTCTCTTTGTTGGTACGCACTATATTTTTTCTCTGTGGTACACCACGGGTTCTGCACTTCAATGTTGTGACTTAAAATGGATCCAAAAATAATAAAATTATACCAATTGTTTCCCCCTTTGTAGGTGAGAAGATCTTTGACATTGACAGTGGCCGTAATGCTCCTCTCAATTCTCCTCCATCTGAGCACTACACCATTATCTTCAACACCTTCGTCATGATGCAGCTCTTCAACGAGATAAATGCCCGCAAAATCCATGGAGAGAGGAACGTCTTTGATGGAATCTTCAGGAACCCCATCTTCTGCAGTATAGTTTTTGGCACCTTTGCTATGCAGGTAAGCAGATGCTAGTTTAAGCAGATGCGGGGTTTTTTTTCATTGGATGTTATTATAAGTTAGATATGGCAGTTCAAACTGAACAATTGAATTTTTTAAATTGAAAGTCATTTTCTCATTTCTTTATATATTATCATGGCTTATGCTTGGCTTTGTGTAGATTGTGATTGTGCAATTTGGAGGGAAGCCATTCAGCTGTCAACCTCTGAACCTGGAAAAGTGGATGTGGTGTGTTTTTCTCGGGCTGGGAGAGCTTGTCTGGGGACAGGTAACATGCCAACTCACCTGTTTCTGTCTTCTCACTGTTCTTGTTTTCTTGCTTTTTATTCTAGTTTACCTTGTTTTACTCTTCCTCTGTGCATCTCTGCTGTAGTATATACTTGTCACCCTTTCTTTTGACCAACTGCTCTGTCTTCTCTTCTCTATGGGTTAGGTGATAGCTACCATACCCAATAGCAGGTTGCGTTTCCTGCGGAGGGCAGGCCAGTTAACTCGGAAAGATGAGCTACCAGAGGAGGACGCAAATGAAGACAATGAGGAGATTGACCATGCAGAGAGGGAGCTGAGGAGAGGACAGATCCTCTGGTTCAGAGGACTCAACCGCATTCAGACTCAGGTGAGAACACATGTTCAATCCCAAGTTGTGATTTGTTGTTTAATTTCACAGAAAGATTTTGCTGGATTGATTCTGCCTGAAAGAAAGAATAGATGTATGTTTGATTTAAAAAAGCTTACTCTTGTCACTTGTAAATTTTCTTAACAATACAATTTTAAGGTTTTTTGTAGTCAGTTAAGCAGCAGTAAACACCAACAATGATACATTTCACCTGTGATGTTTTCTGACTTGGCTTTTTGTTTTACTTTTATTCACCTTTGTCATATAATCCGTTTTTCAGCAACCCCTCAGACTTTACCTCAAACTCTACCTCTAAGAAGAAGTGCTAGACTATGTTATATGTTCTTCATGTTAGTCAGTAACAGCCTTAAAGTTATTTTATCTCAAGATATATTTAGGTGCATGAAGATGCAGCTTTCTCCCGCTTGACTGAGGGGATCACCTGTGTGGACCTGTGGAAGATCGACGGTCAAACCTCTGGGGTTAAATCCAACTGGAGATAGTCACTGAATTGTTCTCACTGTGACCGACTCTACACACCGTTATCACTGTGATATTCAAGGCAGTTTTGCTTATGTGTTGGATTTGATTTTATCTCAGTGATGTGTCACTAATGGCCCGGAGTGATGCCATCCCATGACATGATAACCTGGACCAGCAGATAGTTTTGTTTTGATTTGTTTAGGTTTTTGAGATCTTTGTCTCTGGGATTTATGTTACTGGGTAACCAAACACAAAGGAGTTGAATGGAATTTTGGTCTGTGGTGCTGACAACATTGAATAATTACATTTGAAATATTCACCAGCATAAAGCTCTTTCTAGAAAACATTGCCCCATCTGGATTGCCATAATCTGGAAAATCCACCCAATATACTGTAGTCTTCAAAGGACCTTCCTCAGTACAAAGTAGTTCCACTAGAATCTGTTCACAGTGAGGTGGATTATTTATAGAGTGGAATGGGACGTTGTTTCTGTAAAGACACTTTGCTGTAGCTTTTTTTAAACACAATTGAAAATTCATTCACTTCTATTGGATTTGGTTGTGTGTGTGTGTGTGGGGGGGGGGCGTCTTGAGACGAGGTAAGGGAGATGTTTTTTTGTCATTTGGGCAAACTAACCCTTTGAGTGAAATTCACCATTTCCTTGAGGGGATACTACACCCTGACCATCGTTTCATGATTGAGACACTTTGTACTCCCTTTACCATCAAAGTCACCCAGCCAGTCAACCTGTGTTGCCATTTGGTCTCTGTCACTCTGAGCAGCCATTTGTCCTCTCCTGTCCTGCTCTCCTCCCACAGATTGACGTAGTGAACACCTTCAAGAGTGGCACCTCCTTTCAGGGGGCGGGGGCTCTGAGACGCCAATCATCCACCACCAGCCAGACCCAGGATGTAACCAATGTTTCTAGTCCTAGTCACGTGTCCTTGTCCAATGCCCTTTCCTCTCCTACAAGCACTACTGCTGCTACTGCTCCTTCCACTACTGGCCGTGAGTCAGAACTCTGTCAGTCTGCTTCTCTGCCTTTTTTGCTTCAGGGGTGCCATCATGTCATGGACAAAAAGTTATGTTTCTTTGTACATTGTCTGGCTTGTTATTCTTACAACAAATTTCCGTGACAGTCTCCATTTTGGGGTTGGCATCTCTGAAGATTTGTCTTTTTTCTTTTTTTCTTTCTTGCTTTCTGCTTTTTTCATTTCCTCTCTTTCTTCTGTCTTTTTGCTGTTCATACTGGATTTCAAATTCATCTTGATATTTCCTTCCATGCTCGGGTGTACTGTCGTCTCATCGGTGAATGTGTGTTTGTTTCCTCAGAGTGCTAGAAGCGCAGGACTAAGGGTGATACCCACGGCGTGACATTTCAGGTTGTGAGTTTGTCTCCCTCTGCTCATCCGCCATCTCATCCTTCAATTTTTCCATTTTTTATGTCTTGAAGGACATTAATGTGAACTAATTCCAATCAACTCACCAAGGGACTGGGTAAACATTCAAGTATAAGTTGCAATGTTGTCTTATTTCACCTGTGAGTTTGCTACTAATGAAATTAATTACACTGAATTGAACTGAAGCAAATTGACCTGTTATTTCATGTATTCTCCAGCTGACATGTCATCTGCAATAACAAGAAACCATAAAGGAAGATACAGTTTGTGTGCCAGGCTTTAAGAAACTACAATAGCCACTTTAAAAATGTTAATTTAAATAGGGATCCCAAGTGTTGCAACTAAAATCTACCCACAAGGGGGCACTTTCAGTATCATAGATTATATATGCTTAAAGCTACATTGTGTAAGAATTCCTCCCATCTAGCGGTAAAATTATATATGACAACCAACTGAATATTACTTTGTAGCCCCTCCCATTCCCAGCGCGTTTTACTCCTACGATAACTGATTGCAAAATTAGCGTCCGTGTTAGTTCCTTCCAATGAAACAATAGTAGTATGTTGTTATACAATCCATTTTCATCATGACAAGAGGAAAAGTATCCAAGACGTTTTTCTAGCGTTATGTACAGCCATGCTATAGTTAGCCAAGCAACTATAAAACTTTGAATTTACACAAATAGGCAGAATTACCTTTAGAGAAGAAAGCAAGCAACCTCTGCCTTTTAAAATCCTTGATCCAGAAAAGCTCTTTTTATCTTGGAAAAAACACTCCAATATTAACTTTGGTCTTGTTGCTTTGCCTGTTGCGTTATCGTTTTAATTATCTTTTTAACTTCTTTGGCAACTCCATTGCATGTCCTAGAGAATAGGCATAACCGACCGTCTTTCAAATCTACCGGCTGTCACTGAGTTATCTTCTCCCCATCCCTGGCATTCGTCACGCTGCCACTGAGTGTAAAAGCGCAAAACACGGAGGTATGTCCCACTTTGGCTAACATATTTTAAAGATGGAGGCGCAACATGGCAGAATCAAGGGGGTAAGCCTCTCCTCTCTAATTGTAGTTCCTATAGCGCCGTTTTAATGCTACAAAGCCATCACCCGCCGTTACATCCCATTGACTGTAATCAACTCAAAAAGTTACACAATGGAGCTTTAATGCTTTTATCCACCTTCGTCTTCTCTTTCTTCCTCTCTCTTTTACACACGCTATGTCTCTAATCTTTATCTACTTGATGAAAATCAGATATAAAACAGATACGATCAGATGTGGACAGGAATGTAGAGTCACCATAAAGCAGTACTGCACCAATAATTCATCCCGTCTTGTCGCTTCATACTGTCGGTGTAGTTGACTGTCATGTTGCTATAGTTACGGACATAGATCCTCTGCAGCACCAGCGACGTAAATTCAACCCTCCACCATTTTATGACACCCCATCAGTGTTACTTGTCAGACATCCTGTCACATGCACTCATCCAGACAGGCTTCTCTTATTATTTGTTTTATCTGTTTTGTCTCCCTATACCCTACTCTGCCACAGTGCTACAATCTTTACAGTTTATACAGTATATACAGTGTATATTCCCATATGTTTGAAAACCGAATATCTTTGAAGCTGTTAATAAAAACTATATTAATGTTGTTTTGGGATATTTTGTAATCATAACATATTCTGGGTAGACTATGGATTCAAAATAAGTCATTTATCAACCAAAAACACACCACATTCACTGGTGCGAGGTGTGAGGATTTACTGTTTTTCTCTGTTTCCAATGTCAATATAAATTGAGTGCGTTTGAATAGTTGAAAATCACCTTTTAGATTTCGGAAACTGTGATGAGCATTCTTCTCTATCTTCAGGCATTTTATAGACTTAACGGAGTCTGAAAATTATTCGGTTTTCATTAAGGCCTAGAAAATATATGTTGAAACTTAGATTCCTGCATTGGTGGTCCATAAAAACTATATTTTCATTCACAATGTAAAGATTAGAGGATTAGCATTTTTCACTGACGTTGGGAAAATAATTCTATGTTGCTTTATGGCTTCAGCAAACAGAAATCTTGAGATAGTATTTATACAAAAGGATTATTTCTGATGTCAACTGGAACATTACCAATACAACCACGATGACAAGATACCCCTTTTGTATACACCCCAGTGTGCTGAAATGAGCCAATGTCCTGTGTAAAATTATCAAATATCTTAATCTTTTAAGCTATCAAATTGCGTGTAGAGCTTAAATATCTGCATCTGTTGATATTGTACAAGCACATAGGGTTTAATTTATACAACACTTGCCTATTGAAGGAACTGAAATACAAATACTATCCTCACTAGAGGTTCACATAGTTGTTTGGGGCCTATACTTGAGTGTTTACTTAGATGTGCATGGAGTTGAAAGCTGTCAGACCTCTGACAGAGTAAACTTTTTATTTTCATCATTCACTTCCATATGTTTTGTGTTAGCAGTCTTTGTGCTGTTGTCTACTTCTTCATTGTCCTGTTGTCTTGTTGCATGTAGTATGTGTTTACCTCTTGTTTACTTCCTGTGTTCATAATATCTTAACCGGCTCTGTTTGCTCTAAATGCCACGGTTTTTTTGTTTGTTTTTTATGTGTGTTGTTCTGAGTGACTTTTACACAGCAATGCTAGTGTTGAACCAACTTCCCTTCTCCATTGCCCTGTTTGGGACCATGCTTTACACACCCTGTGCTATATTTGTGTGTGTTGTGTGTCCCATTTAGAGTATGTGTCTGTGATATTGTCCCAGACAGTGCTCTGGTACCTCCAGAAGTTTTTTAAACCACCTGATTTGGATCTCTCAGATCTAACCTCCTTCCTTCTTACTGACTTCGTCCACCAGATTTCTTCAACCTTGCATGTGATATTCTCCTTTAATTTTTTTCTGTAAGCATTTCATTTATTAACGTGGCTTGTTTCTAGGTATACAGCACATTGGACTAAAGCGTATACTTACAACGAGCGTTTGTGTTGCTTTGGTATTTGTTTTTCTTGAAATGTATGATTTTGTTTCATTTTCATGATTGTGTTCCTCACGGCTTTTCTTAGTGCACGCCACAATTGAGTGACTCGTGAACTGTAGTCATCTTGTGAAAGCAGAACACAGACTGCAGTTGCTTTTCCTCTTGTTGCTCCTTCATCTTCTCCTCCTGCACCTCTTTATCCTCAATTGAGAGGTTCTCTCTTTCCCCTCTGTCCCTTCTCTCCTCCACTTTCCTCTTTTCTCTAATCCCGAGGGTTCCTCCCACCCTCCCATTTTGACCTTGGTATCATCTCTCATCCTTATTCTTCTCTGTCCTCCCTTTTTTATTTTATTTTTTTTATACAACAGATCCGTGTTGTGAATGCATTCCGTAGCTCCCTCTATGAAGGCCTGGAGAAACCGGACCCCCGATCATCCATCCACAACTTCATGACACACCCCGAGTTTAGGATAGAAGACTCCACGCCCAACATTCCCCTCATTGACGACACGGACGATGATTCTGCTCGGAGGAGGAAGTACTCCAGCCAGCCTTCATCCCCCAACAAGAATAACAACGCCATCGACAGTGGCATCAATCTCACCATCGACACCAGTAAATCAGCCGCCTCCTCCAGCCCTGCCAGCCCTCTTCACAGCTTGGAGACCAGCCTCTAACCCTGATCCTAACCTGAGCTCTAACCTTTATGTTGTTTTCTTGCAGTCTGGAGGCACCTTCGCTAATTCCTCCGGACATTTAACTGCAACCTTACACCTTGTTGCCCCCAACATTTCAACCAGTCCAGCTGAATCCTCAACTTCAACC
>NC_045736.1:6837010-6843146 GCF_008692095.1 Etheostoma spectabile | reverse complement strand
AACACCCCTACCTCCACCCCCACCCCCCCACAAACCCCATTTACTTACCTACACAGGACACAACCTTCCCCTGCTTAACCTTGAGCTCTTTGAGCTCTACTCTCCTCTTGAAATGGAGAAAGTCTAAAGTAATATGGCAAGGTGAAAAGAAAAACAAACTCATCATACGATCAAAAACACGCAACAAAGCCACAAAACCTACACAGCCATCCTGCTTCTGTGGTTCTATGTGGCAGCAGTGGTGGTGGGTTAGACTTTATTCGTGTGAGCATGTACTGTGTAAGAGTGCCACTGACTGCACATATGTACTGTATGAACGGCGTCTTTAGTGGCACCGGGAGGAGGACGATGAGGAGGGAGACACTGCTGAGGAGTAAAAATCACAAAACAGGACAGACTCGAAACTCCCCTTACACTTCCTCTCCTTAACAACAAAATTGTCAATACTGATAATAGTTTAAATTAAATTATAAAAACATTGTTATTATTATGATTCTGATTATTATTATTGTTATTATTATTGTTGCTCCTGCATGAATGTACATTACCCAAGTTTTATTTAAAAGGCTTTTAATTTTATTTCGTTCTGATGGGCTAGGTCTTCTGACTACTATTTTAAAGACGGCTTCTCTGAGTTCCTGGCCTGCAAAGTTCCCTCTTCTGTGTGGCATGAACATGTACCCGACTGTAAAAATGTATTTCATCCATAACAGAAATGTGTATTGAGGTGGTAGGGCTCAACTTGCACAGTTAGTTTTGCACCTGTCGGAAAAGAGGAACGCAAAATAATAATGATGATAGCATTTATGGGATATATTCTATAAATATAAATACATATAAATATATTTAGAGAGAGTTTATCTTTGTTTGTTGGCATGTTGCCTTGTTCCTGCTTCAATGGCTCAAAATACTTTGACTTATTTATGTCTTAAAGAGAATGTAATTTGTTTACAACCTCGTAGAGATAAACTTCCTGGTTTCTAGAAGGAGAGGAGGCAAAGTTGAAGCTCAGAAGGACAAGAGCTGTGTTGGTGAGTTATTACTGAAAAACCATGTGCTGGATTTTGCCTGCTATCTTTTCAAATATTGTAGATATTTAGAGGATTAACCAACAAAAAGAAACCAAAATATAATGGGATATGTAGTAAATGTGGAATCTTAGTATTACTCTATATGATTGTTGGGATCAAGTTTGAGTGGCTTGACTTTTCTAAACAGAGGCCTCCTTGTTGTGACAGAGGGGGAATATTTAATTTTTTTTTTCCACTTCTCTCTTTTTTATTGTGTTCCGTTATGTTTTTTCTGTGCTTCAGCACTGACCTGGGGTCAGGGCTCGAGTCAAAGGCTGATATCAGGACCTTTACAGTGAACTGTCTTCTAGATCTGCTTGTTCAAAGGACTTGATGATTTAAAAATATGTGTGACCATCAAAAAGGCTGCGATCAAGTCCTATTAGAAATCTGTTATATTTGGCTTATCTGTGCTGCATGGAAATCAGACTTTTGTTTTTGTTCAAATTTTTCTATATATTGTATGGGTTTTTTTTAAAATTTAATTTCTATTTATTTTTGGTTTAAAGGATTTCCGTTTCCTCTGGCAGAGTGACACACGCAGCCCCGCAAAGCTGTTGACATTTTTAACATCAAAAAAAAAAAAAGGAAAACCGACACAAAAAAAAGACAAATTACAACAAACATGGAATGTTGCTTTGACTCTTTTTCTATATATAAAAAATAAGATCCTTTTCTGCACTATCTGGTTATGAATGAAAATTTCTGTGGTGTAATTCTAGATGTGCTTTGTGTGTTTTAACCAAGCTTGTCTTCCTGCCGTCACAGAATATACAGTAACCTAGCATCTCAACTGTACTCACTAGTTGTAACTTTATTGTGCTTTGACCAATCAGACATTACCAGAGAAAAGTTACAGACTGCAGGCACATTTACCTAGTCTTATTGCACTCAGAAGGACAAGGCCACTTAACTAGCCTGTGCTATTGTTATTTCTATTACTAACCGAAGTCATTGGCAAGCATGACGTGAGGGGCTCATTATACAACTTTAAAAAATTGACGATTTTTCTACTTTACACAATACACTCCTATACACTACTACATATATACAATTACTTATCCAAACAGCTCTTTTTTCTTTTTTTCTATCCTCCTCTGTCATTTCCCAGTCGATCTGTCCATCTGGAGAGGGTGCACAATATTACTAGTCAGCTCAGGCGTGTTGAAAAAGTAACATGGATCATTTCATTTGAATAAAATCTTATTTAAGTTGGGAAAATACTGTCTGGATAATGATATTCTGCTTAAAAGCTGTTGATTTATTTAGTTTCCTTTCAATGTTTTAACTTGACAATTTATTTGTTTATTTGTCTGTAAAAAATTAAAAACAATAAACAAAACAAACAGTATTTTAAATTAAAAAAAGACTTACTGTAAGCCAACATTTTCCAAACACTTTTACATCCAGGAGGACATTCAGCTTTAAGAGGATGCAACGACAACAAGTTTGGATATAATCTTTGTAAATACAGCAATGAGTCTACTGAGGACAGAAACACCATGCGGACTGGTGTGAAAACAGGAACTCTTCCTGACTACGTCTACCATCATGCACCACAACGAGTCTTACTGCAGATACAGCTGTTTGGCTGTATGTAATCAATCAATCGCTGCTCCTGTCAGAAACACTTCAAAATATCATGATTACATCCAAATGATAACACATGTTGTAACAACCAATAATTATGTTAATGATGAACCAACGATAATGATGATTATGATTATGATGATATCAATGATACTTCTTGCAATATACTCTCACCTGCCTCGATGTACTGTATTTAGCCGCATGCAGTTTGTGGAACAAAGAAAAAGAGAAATGCCAACAGATAACTTTTTGGCATACTTAGCCATTTATGGGTAAGTGATTTAAATGTTCATCTTGTTTTTAGGATATTTTTTTTTTATCTATACAATAATTGTAAATAGAGAACTTATTGTCTTTGTTCATTTAATACTATGCAAAAAGTCATGCTTTTCTGATTGATACCCACCCTTAATCCTAGAGTGTGTTGCTGGAATGTTTGTAGTCTCAAAAGTCAGTAAAAACAATGTGATGTAAATTATTTTCTAGCTTGAGGAAAAAAGTTAAATGATGATGGAAATTATTATTATTATTATGATACCATGACGAGGATGATAATAATGGTGATGACAGTGGTGGTGATGATGATGGTGATAATAATAATTATGATGGTGATGATGATGAACTGTGACTCTTGCTGCTTGACTGTCCCATTTACCACACTCCTGACAGGAGCGCAAGTGAAAAACAATAAACAAAAAAAAAAAAAATGAAAATCACTTAATAAATCCCAGAGCAGCATGACCCAGCCTGGTGTGTCCTGGCCCCGTGTGACATGTCCTGTTCTGATTCGTTATGCTTCATCTTTCAGTGTACACTTTGATTGTTTTCCATTTTCATTGGTTTGTTTCCAAAGGTTCCCTTATATCAAATGTTTATCAGTGGGATTGTCGAAAAATGCTCTAGATGTGTGACAATCAGTGGCTCCCAACCTTTTTTTTGCCTTTCAAATGAGGCAATATTGGGGCATCCCACATTGTTGCATATCATTTCCATCTTTCTCCCCCCTGTTCTTGTCTGTTTGTACTTCTTCTCTCCAATAGGCAAAAAAAGGTGTTTTTCTAGCAAAGTGTGAATTTGAGATTGTTAGACTAGAACCCTGATGACGTACCAATATCCATTATTTTATTAGAAAACAATAAATAGATAGAGGACTAAAGGTCTGCAGCCACGAGAACGGTTCAATGAGGTTGTAGCCTACTTGAGCTTAATGCAAGGACAATGCAAACATGCTGATGTTCAGCAGGTAAAATGTTTACCATGTTCCCTGTCTTAGATTAGTGTTTTAGCATGCTGACATTTGCTTATTAGCACTAAACACAAAGAACAGCTGAGGCTGATGGGATTGTTCTTAGATTTGCAGCTATTTGGTCATGACCCAAAGTTTTGGACGAACAGAATGAAAGATGACGCTAGGTAAAAAGTCATCAAAATCAGTAGGATTCGTTCTCTAAGGACTATGAATGTCTTAACTTTTCATGGCAATCCATCCTGTAATTGAAGTTAGACCAAAGTTGTGAACTGACTGATTGCTATCCCAAGAATCACACATGACAAAAAAAAGCTTATTAGAAAAAAGTATCATGTATGTAGCAAACAACTAGGCTCTTTTAATATGTTATATGATACTGTTATCATGCTGCACATCTCACTGTAGTAGTTATACGCTATACTTGTCATACGCTACGTTTGCCAAGCTTCTGAGATTTTCAAGAGCTGTCTTCGGGTTAAATACATAAACATGACACATTTCTTCCCATGACAGAAAATTGCTGATGCCTGGAGCCTGCTAAAGTCGATTTGCACAGGATTGATCCCTTTCGGTTTTAATGGGGAGGAGGGAATGGTGTCTGAAGAACATCACAGTATTGACTAAATCTTCTTTCCACTTCATTTAAAAATATGCCTGCCAGTATAAGTCTTTTTTTTTTCTCTGAGGTTGAGAAGTGTGTGACAAGCCCAAACGGTTAGCCCATGAAAGAGAGATATGGATGGCAACCATGTACAAACCCAAACTCATGATTACTTGATATCTTAGTGATAGATTGGGGTTGTTCTCTAATAGAAAGGTCATATAAGTTGTTGTTTTTTAATCTAAATGTTTTTGTCCGCTGGAGGGCAGTATTACACTAGGGATATACTCAGGGATGTTCAAGACAAGAGTGGGAAGACATAACAAACTGTGATCGTGCTTAACCCTTAGGTGTTTGTCGGAGGTTGTCATGAAGACATTTGACAAATTTGAAACTGAAATTGAAGAGCTAAATGAGAAATATGTCTTGAATTTTTTACTTTATCGTAGTCTGAAACACCAGTTGAATGTAGTAATGGTCAAGTTCAATGCCTTACATACAATTTTAAATTGAGAAATTATTACACCTGTACTAATTGATTTATTTGGTCATTTGGAAGCTATAAACACAACATTAACATATGACCACCTTCTAAAGTTGATATGGTCAACGTGTCAGACATAGACATAGAGCAACATTAGCATTTATTTGAAGTAAATAAATGGATACATGTGAATTTCAATACTCTTCCTGAGGCTCCTTAAATGTTACACTACGTTCACCAGCTCGTTGTTTCCTGTCTGTCTGCTTTTGTGAGTTATTCAGAGTTTTGCTGTACTCTCTACAGTGCTGAGGGCATCCAATGTCATGGTTTTGTTTCTATAAGCGACCCACTCTAAATTACACATCATTTGATCCAATGTAAATGTAAAAATACTGAGTAGAAAAGCTTTAAATAATAATTCAGATGTACAAATTCAGTTTCCAGTGTTACTCTACCCAATGAAAAATATCTGACTAAAGCATAATAGCTTTGCCACAACAAAAAAAGCCTTACAATCGGGGGATATATTTTCATTGTCGACCTTAGAGAACAGTATTAGATTGATTTTAGATATTTTTTACTATAAACGTTAAGGTGCTGCTGTCTACAGTAGGCCTGTGATGTGTTTATTTTTCGTCATTTATAAGGACAACACAAAATAATCAACATTTCTGTAAATGTGCCAGTGTTAGGCAGCTTGCTAATTTTCAACTGCAGTATAAAGCAGAAAGTGATTAAAAAGGGTAATTATAGTGATTACCAAGAATAAAAGTTTCTATCCAAAGACGGCATTTTATTCTGATGTTGTTGTTTTTTAGTTCAAGCTAACGTTAGTGGCTCTGTCTTGCTTTATAATGCAATAGTGAAATGTGAAATGTAATATTTTGAAAATCCAAACAATAAAAGCGTCTAATCTGTTTATGGCTTGTCCAAGTAAGTAAGCTAATGTTGCCCTCCTATCCTGGTGGTCAGGATGGCAGCAAGTAGTTAGTCCTGCCTGTGATGAAGGATAAAAAGAGAAACACATGTTGCTGGTGTTAACCATAGACAGTATAAGAAATTGACAATGTGACGCCATTGTTTCCAACGGAGACCAATGAAACCTATTAGAAACGCTTTTCCGGTGATGACTGAGCGTTACT
>NC_045736.1:6820226-6837000 GCF_008692095.1 Etheostoma spectabile | reverse complement strand
CAACTGAGCTTGACGACGTAGATGTGATTGAGCAACCTGCCTGAAAGTTGTAAATCTTCAGGTAGCTGTGCCAAGAGATATCTCAATCATTCCCAATCTTGCAGAGATGGAGAGCGTAGGCTCAGGCTAATTATTGCTAACTAAAATGCTAGTTAACATTAGTAATTGAACCTAAACAGCTAGCTAACGTTAGTTGAAACTGCCTGCAAGCTTATCTTGTTTTTTACAGAAACTGCTGCTACAGCGATATAACGTGAGATACAAGGTAATGAAGCATTTTATGCATTGTTGTGTTTCTTTAGAAATAAATAATGGACAAAGAGTCTTTCAATGCTTCAGATGTAATGGGATTCGCTGTCAAAGTGGCGCCAAAACAAGTAGCAGTCAACGTAATGCTAACTGCCGGTGACGGCTTGATAGCATCAAAATTGCTCCATAGGAGGTACGCCTTGTCGACGCTTGCTTACCCCGTTGGTGTTAACTTCATGGCAAGAGGATTTATTCTTCCTCTGTGCTTGCCAGCAGTACTATTCTCTATCACCCAAGCACAATGCAACCCCTAGTGTTCAGAATGTCCACTAGTATTATTGAACTAGTGTTAGAAGTCAATGAAAATAAATGAAGAATGACAACAACAACAACAAAATAAGGGGTGTTGTTCTTCTCTTATTTTAATTTTGTGACTTAGCTGTTTTCACCCCTCTATACTAACATGGTTATGTTTTGCTGAATCAACGCTGTTTCGTTATTTGCTCACAGGATGCTAAAGCTTTTAATCACAATAACATGAATGTAAGCCATCAAGTACATATTTAAAACAATTTTACAGGATTGTAGTTTGAAATCGATTCAGCTGGAAACAATTAAAAGACAGTTGGCATTTCAACCAAGCTCATGGAGCTAATGTTAGCTTAATTAGCTCGCTAGCTACAACTAATAAAATTGGCAAGCAACAGTTGTTATTTCAGCCAAAAGTTGTCGAAATGAAAAGAAGCGTTTTCTACTTATGTCTAAAATCAATAAAATAGGACTTTTGCAACTTGAATCAAAACTACATTTAGAGGTGGTTTCTACAGATTTGTTTCAGTCCAGTTCGAAGTGTCTTTGGCGTCACTTGTGTAGCCGATGGTTAATATATGAAAACCACGGAGGAAAGATGCCTTTATTTATTTCCATATTGTCTGCGCAGCTTTACTCTTTGTGGTTTTACCTTTCACAATAAAAGCCAAACTTAAATTCACGCCGAGCATTTAGCTAAAGAGGTAACTCAACAAAACGCTTAACGTTACTCACAGCTCGACACACGACAACAACAAATCCAGAGTGACGGAAGTGCTGAGAACTTTCCCCAACACTGACTGGAACTGCTTTTACTGCAACAGTCTTTATGAAACTTGCCAGTGAATTAATCCACAGTGAAAGGACATGGGGGACAGCTAATTGTTGTATTTTTAAAACAATAAAGAGAATTCAGTGCATTTGCCCTGTGTTAGCTTTAGCATTACCCTGGTGGTGTGTAATAGCATCAGCATGCATGGCTATGCCTGCTGAGGTGGCACAGCCTGTGAATATAGAGTGGGATCCCACAGCTCGGAAGATTAGCGCCCAAGTGCATTCAACTCCATGTGCGAGGGCCGATTTCCAGGAAGAATAGCCCTTATTGGGCCCCAAGTTGAATCCTGCTGCTTTCCTTTGGCCCAATAGAAGGTTGCAGTAACTGACAGTCCTTTACAATCAGCCAACACTGGTGGAGAATGTGGGGCTCTCATTCTTCTTTTTCACTATTTTTCTCCAAAAGGATTGATTTTAAAATTACTCTTTCTCTGCCCAGTGTGTGTGTGTATGGGTGGGTATATTTGTGTGCATTGGTCCGTATATGTTGGTTTGTTTGTGTGTTTGCATGAATACCTTATACACACACTCTCTTTCTCTTTCTCTTTCTCTTTCTCTGTCTCTCTCTCTCACACACAAACACACACACACACACACACACACACACACACACACACACAGAGAGACACGGACACGTGCACATGTTTGAATGGCAGTCTTGGCAATTGTCTTAATGGGATAAGGGGAGACTATGGTTCCTGTTGGGGGGATGGGACTGTGGGAAAACACACGTTGCATTCATGGCACTAACAGCTATGTTGTTGGTAGATTCAAAGCAAAGGTGATATTTGGTGACTTGTTATCTCCCAAATACACCTCAGGGCTGTAATTACTATACTGGCACATTAGCCAAAAAAGATATGACACACCTTTGGGCAGGACTGAAAGTTTTTGGGAAAACGAAACACAATGATAATCATATGCTCATTGTTGGAGTGCATTCATAGTTTTAAACTGTTGGAACTTTTTGTTGATGCTGGTTATTTCACACAAAACTAAGGGTCATTTGAGGAGAATGAAAGAACTGAGTGACAGTGTAGATGATTGAAGAAGTTGTTGATGGAGATGTTGCAATGAAGAGATTTGACCAGTAGAGGTCATCTGTGACATAATATTTAGAAAGGCCTTCACGCTAACAAGCCTGCTATAGTTTTTCCAAACCTCTTTGGCTTGTGACCCATTTAAATATATTTGCTTGAAAACTCTTGCCACATGTTGTACTGTAGCTGCTCTGCACATAGATTGTAAGCATTTCTACTTGAGATATATTTTTCCTTTACAGAGTAATTCATACGGTACGTGATTACCGTCCCACCTCTAAACCCCACAGGTATAATAGCCCTGATTCCCCCGCTGATTGTGTTGGTACTGAGATGTCAGCCAGCAATAAGTGAAATGACAAATTCAGAGGAAGACGTGGGGGTGTCATATATCCCAGACATATCATCTTGAGGTAAGGATAGGCTGAGGAGGGGGAGTTGGTTGAATGACAGAAAGAGAGAGAGGGACAGAGAGACCGCCAGCAGTGAAATCCACAATTTGTCTTCACACCATGGTCCAGTGCACTCCAGGATGTACTGATAGCTTGTGCATCAAAAGACTCTGGCAGGTGAGGATGGAGACAGATAGAGCTAAGAATAGCTGAATGTATAATTGCACATCGAGTTTAATATTATCTGTCTATCATGAGAAATCTGCAAGGTGAAGGGCTTGAATGAAAGTATTACCTTGCCAGCCAGTGACTGTGTGACTGAAAATGACAGTAATCAATATTGACACTTTTGTATGCATTTGGAATTTCTGTTAGAAAAAAATGACTATGCTGAACCACAACTTCCTTTGCTAAATTTTGTAGGGGTCACCCAAGAACTCCATCCATTCTGCTCCTCTCAGCTCCCTTTGTTGACCCAACCCATCATTCTGTCTGCCGTACGATGTGCTGCTGTAATGATGTGACTCCACTCCCACCTCTCCTTCTGACAATCACAATGCAAAGCAAAAGGAGGTCATTGTCAGGTAAATGTTTTATTTAATATAAAGGAGGAGGTCTATTCAGGCAGACGTGAAAACATGTAGGATCCGCAGTTCTTTTAACTTTAAACATGTGCAGCAGTATGATTAGTTTTTTTAGTTGGCCTTTTTTTACCCCATCTGCCCCAATTGACAAGGAAGGTCTCGTCAGTGTGAACATTCAGTTTTTAGAGAGTCAGACAGTTTGTCAACAAATCAACAGAACAATCTGGTGAAGGTGACTGCTTGACTCAGCCAAACTGAAGGAGCAAATGAAGAGCTCCCTCTGCAGCAGCACTTATGACACTTACTGCTCACACTGCAGCATTTATTCATCACTTGAAGGCTTTGTTCAGTGTCAAGTACTCAGTGATGTGAGGTAAGCCTTATTATTGTTTTAAACACACTGCTATAAAACGGCATTATCATTATATGAGAATATGCCAAAAACCGTTGCAGGAGATCCATTTCACATCAGAAACTGTTTTTATATTGATATTTGTCAAATAAAACCTAATGATATTTTTTGTTATCGCATAAAGGCCTGTAATAAAAATATTGTTGTGTAATATAATGTGTAGAGGAGAGATTTGTAAAGTAGTGTGTTTGTCTGTGTTGCTGCTTTGCATGCTGACACCAAAGCACTAGTCTCTTATAGTATTAATATTCAGCATACCAATATCAGCCTTCTCAGCTCTATTGGCATGTGCATGGACGGGAGCGTTGCTGGCAGGTCTCACTCACTACTGGGTGGCCTGGTTGGTAGCTACTCAACGCTCCCCTCTTGCCAAGTAGAGAAACCTATTGGACTCAGTAAGGTGAGGTCAGAGTGTGTGTGTGTACTGGCGTGTGTGTCTGTGTATATGCATGTCCATGTGTATGTTTGTGACTCAAGCTCAATTGTCACACCCTCATACTATTATCTGATACTGTCACACTATTTTTGTCAATGTAAAAACTACCTTTTGTTGGACACCAGACTAATTGTTGCATGGGGATAAAAGAAACGCTGAATGGATGCTGTGGATTGGCTGCAGCTAGTGTGTTGAACCTGAGTTTGAGCTCTGTTGGCTGGGCTCTTTGTCTTGCATTTCCCCTAGATTCTTTTCTCCTTACTTTTCTTTGCCGTTTCTTTTTGTTGTTTGTGAAAATTGTGCATCAATGCAGTCTGAGGCTTTGCCAGTGAAGTGACCCATGTTTGAATGTTCTGGGTTCGTTCTGTTGAATTGCTCAAAACAAATTGCTGTTGATATCAAGTAGTGGGGTGGTATCTCTATTGAGCGGCAGGTTTATACACCCAGGGAAGCATTAGCATTGCACAGCTCTGGCGGAAGTTATAACTTTGTCTTTTGTCAGTAAATATGGCTTCTTCCTTTGGATGGGCTCATTTCCAAAAGTGTCAAACATATCAAAAGCACATCAGAGGAATGACTTCCATTCAAAAATAGAGAATGAAGATAGAATGAAGCTTAACAAAAGTTCCATCAAGAAGACTACCTACTTGGTTACTCTCTTTTTATATTTGTGTTTTCCTTTTTAACTTCTAACACAAACATCTGAATTAGGACATTTTGCTAAGTTATCAATTATCCAATCATTTTGTTGCTGTCAAGTGTTATTAGTTTATCTGTCCCCTTGTACTCACAGTGCCAGCAACACTGTCTCTAATATGATTGTTTACTGGTTCACAATTCGCTATTTCAGAGCTGTTCACATTGTAATATAATAATCAATACTATTTATTCCAGCCTATTTTGCACTCAGTTATTATTATTTTAATTATGGAACAATCTTAATTATAATTTACTTCTGCATATTTTGCACTCCCTTCCATAATGTGTGTCTCCTGTCTGTAATTGTCTTCCCTTGTCCCAGAGTGTATATACTCACCTTGTGTCATTCAATCTCTGCCAGATTGTTGTAGTATCTTGTGTGTCTCACTTTCCAGCATTTTTTCTAGTATTTGTTTCCCCGTGTTTTGGTAAACTTCTAACTTGTATTTTTGACCACGTCTTCTTCCTGACGATTTTGTACCTTTGCCTGGATTGTTCTCTGGACAATAAAGCTTCATTATCCTTTTATTCCCTGCTCTGAGTTGTGCTTTTGGGGCCATAGGCCAAAAGAAGTGGATTTGTGCATTTTTTGGTTTAAGTCCCACACAAAAACTGTTCTTGTCTGCTTTTTCAGTCCCTGCTAATGTGAAAAACTGTTCAGAAACCAACAATTAAAAAGTGCATTGCGCTGCTAAGGTTGTTGAGTGAAAAACATAACTTTTCTCTGAAAAGAGTAAATGCATGAACTTATTTAATGCACTTTTCACTCTTGAGTTTTAAACTATGTACATATTTGCTATAGAGAGATTCAATTCAATTCAATTTTATTTATAGTATCAATTCATAACAAGAGTTATCTCGAGACACTTTACAGATAGAGTAAGTCTAGACCACGTTCCAGAATTTACAAGGACCCAACAGTCCTAGTAGTTTCCTCCAGAGCAAGCAACAGTGCGACAGTGGCGAGGAAAAACTGCATTCACAAAACATTCAAAAAACACTGTAACATCATGTGCAATAAACAGCTTTATCCATTCTCCTCCATTTCTTTTATTCTGCTTGTCTCCTCTCTGTCCGTCAGCTTCATTTTTACCACTTATCATTTTGTATTCCTTCTACTTATGCCTCTAACATACAACATTCTTTCAGTCCGCCTATCTAATCTCTTAGCTCACTTTACACTTGCAACACCTTGTTGAAGATTGATGAAAGCTATCCTAGCAACAAGTCTTTTTTCCAGTGTCCTAACTGGATGACCAAGTTGTTCTGTTCCTCCCAACTACTACAATTAATGGAACAAAAAGTTGGTCCCTTAGGAGTGAGGCGGCCAACCACTTTGAAACATCTTGCTAGTTCTGGAGTCAGTAGGCAAGAAGGATAATGGTTGAAGAGATTGACCTGTAGCCATCTTGTCAATAGGCCATCTATTGCTAAAGTGGAAGGTTTTCTATTCCTAACACAAGTTTTCTGGAGGCAATCTCTCTCACATCACAGTCCTCAACTCACTCTTAGACTTTCCTAAAGTGCAAGAGTGTAGTCTGTCACTACATTAGATGGGGTCAAATGTATTTATGTATACTTATATTACCACACTCATTTTACTGCAGCAACATGCAGCCCATAAAAGGACCATGAAAACAGAAACATTAGCCTATATACCTGCAAGAAATTATCAAGGCTTCATCCTCATTAGGCATTCCCCCTCTGATAATGTTGTACAGAGTGACATAAATAAAGGACTTGACTCTGACTAAAAAGCACTGTGAGTGTTTGCCAGCAGCTTTGGGTGGCCATACTTTTTATGCAGGGCACTTCCTTTAAGCTTCTAATGACAAGTGACCCTTGCGTAAAGGGATTCTTAGAGACTAGGTCAGGCTTTTAAAGTCAGGGGAGTTCCTTGTGCACCGAGTCTATCACGCCTGGAAACCAGGCAATCCACTTGTGTATGAACAACCCCTATAAACCCCTTTTTTAATGTCCAGAAGCAGCATGGGTTATTAAGACTTTATGACAGGCTGATCATTCATCATTAACCAGTGACAACAACAATCCAATGTTTTCAAATGAAGGAAACGCATTGATATTGCATGCTCGGGTGTAGAGTGACTTCTAGAGGAGAGGTTTTACAAAGAGGTGTGAGTTGGTATGCTCAGAGCAAAGCCCCAGGAGCAACTGCTTTGACAAAGGGAACCAGACATTCATTTATGAATCAAATGGGGTCACTGCACCTTTGAAGATTGAGACTTTCCACAAGTCTTCAACCAACAAAACACCTCAGGTGAAGGAAATACATTTTTTGAATGTTATTTCCGTGTTGTCACATGTTCATACAGACAAGAGAGCCAGACTGATACTTATACAAATACGTTTAACAAGATATTTAACAAAGGTTTTTGGCTTGGCCGAGCACTTTTGCAGACTTTTTCCGTATAATTGTTTTATTATACTGTTGTTAAGTATACATCAAAGACTTTCTCTGGTTTTATTCATTAAAATCAAGATTTAAATCTGAATTAGCTATTTAGTTTTCCAACTTTCCAGCAAACCAAACTAGCTGCCTATTCATCTGCACACTCTGGTTTGTTTACACATGAGGCTCTTTGTTGATTCAGTGTGTTGTTATTGTCAGAACGGACGTAATTATGAAAGAAGACCTAAAATGAAGAAGAAAAAAACAAATATGTTAATGCTTGCAATCACAATCTTTGGTAGTGTACATCTGACTGGTTCCATGGTGATGTTAGAAATGTGTTTATTTATTTAATGCCTTCCTTTTGTATACATGAAAACGTAATTGTGCAGCTGTTATAAAATGTTATTCATGTAATAAGTTATTTACATATATTGTACACCAACCTAACTTTCTTTCTAGTGTTTTGCCCGTCTCCTTATGTCAACCTGCGCTCTCTGCGCCGTGGTAACGCTGGTGTGAAAGCTTGATTGGTTACCACGTTGCTTTTATCCAACTAGAGGCACTTGAGAGCATACCGCTTGGAGAGTGTAAGCGCAGTCGCAGGTTATCCATCGCCTGGTGCAAGATCTACCGTCACTCTGCCACGTCTGGATCTTCCTTTATATAGACGGGAGACTCAACAAAACCACTTTACTCAACGCGGATCCAGATTGTACTTTTCCCCCCTCTTTTGCCCCCTCTCTCCCTTTTTTTCCACCGGGCTAAACCACCCTGTGTTTTGTAAAGGCAATTGTTAGTGCGCATCATCGCGGGAGCCAAAAAGAGGTTTGCCACTGTTCCATAGTAGACTGGTGAGTAAAGCGACTCATTGTTTTATGTCTTTGATAGCTATTTGCATGATCCTTTTTGTTTTCTTTTTGTTGACATGAACTTCTTGTTAGGCTGCTTAAATACAGTAGGCTACAGTAGATACTGTTGATGGGGTTGATTGATTTTTAATGAAGGCTGTAACTGTATTTCAACAAGTTATTAAGTTATTTTTTATGCTACATGCTGTATACAATTCAGGCATTACAGTGATGTCCATCAGAAGAGTGCGGCAGTGTTCACATAAGTTAGTGGTTTAACTTGCAGGTTATTGAAAGCTTGTTTTTCTTCTTCTGCCTCCTCATTCTGGTTTGACAATCTTAATGCACAATGTCTGCTTCTCTATTACTATTCATGATTTTGTTATGCTTTAATGAGGTATCACACTGCTCATTCTTTATTTAGATTCAAGGCTGATTAAGGGCCATGCAGTTACATAATAAGTGAAAATTAATTGGACTGCTTTCTGTTGATTTGAACCTTTACATTGTATTCAATGGGTGTGGTTTTGCATTAATGGCACTGTCCCATTCAGATGTCCTAGGAAAAGATACAAAATTTCCGGAAAAAGTCAATAAATCTATTTGAAGTTTAGGGTATGAGGTCACCTTTTAAAATTCTTCTGTCCATGTGTTTTTTCTCTCTCTTTCAGCGGGCTGCTGAAGCGTCATGACAGCTGAGAAGAGCGGGCCCGTTATAAACGGTAAACCAGAGGATGGCAGAGACCCTGAAGGGTCCAGCTCCAGCCTAGACCACAGGGAATACAATGAGAGGGGCCACTGGAACAACAAGATTGAGTTTTTCCTGTCTGTGGCTGGAGAGATCATCGGGCTGGGCAACGTCTGGAGGTTTCCTTACCTCTGCTACAAGAATGGTGGAGGTAAAGATGTTTCCCTTGTCTGTGCTAGAAGTACAAACATAAACCGACTGCTTACCAAATAATCAAGATGGAGAGGTTTTTGTTTAAAAGAAATGGTGGACATAAAACAAGTTCCCTAGCAGAAAGGAGGAAGTAAGACAGGTAAGAATGGAAAAAGCAAGTTTGGAAAAGAAAAGAAACAAAAAGGAGGGCAAACATTACCATTGATACATAAGTAGAATAGTATGAGAAGATGCCTTTAGGCCAAAATTGAATACTTTACTTGCACACATGCATGTACATACATACATACATACACAGCATGCATGTGTGAGATTTGTATGAGGATGTATTAAAGTCAGTATGTATGTAAGGTGGGACTGTGGCTCAGTGGTATAGTGGTTGCCTGCCAATCGGAAGGTTTGTAGTTTGATCCCTGCAGTCCAATGTATGGCACATTCTGCCACTGGTGTGAATGGTGATTGGTTCCCGTACTATGTAAAAGCGCTTTGAGTAGTGGTTAAAACTAAAAAAGCGCTATATAAATACAGTCCACCTACATGAATGTAATGTGTGCTTATTTGTGTATGTGTGTTGGGGGTCGGGTTAGATGGCTGGGTCAAACAAATACGTAACTTTCACACAGGAGACCTATGTTTGTTCAACTTTTGCGACTTTTTTACGTTGACTACTTTATAAAAAATTCATAACTAAGTTTACATAACAAACTTATTTTAACCCGAACAAAAGCCGAAAGAAATGGGAGGATACAGGGTGTAATTCAAAGAAAGAATCATTTACATCTCACTTTTTAACTCTTGAAATGTTTCACTGATTAGAATCTATGGCTCACCTTTTTTTACATCTTTACAGTATTTGTTAGAAGGAACTTTTCTGTTAAGGACCATACTAACAACGTACCAATTCCTGGTTGGACACATGGTCACAGTTTTAAACATTGTGATTTAAAACAAAACTACTTGGTTAAGTTTAGGAAAAAATCACGGTTTGGGTTAAAATTTGTATGTTTTTTGCATAAATAAAGTTATAAATGCAAGTGAAATAGTAAATGTAAAAAAGTCGCAATAGTTGACTTCCATGCAAAGGACACAAACTCAGGTCTCCTGAGTGAAACTACCGTTTGTTTGACCCATCTGTCAACCTCCGACCCCATGCACACACATACGTACTTATGCACAAATACATACATACATACATACAAACATACATACATACATACATACATACATACATACATGCATACATACATGCATACATACATACATACATACATGCATACATACATACCAACAACGTACATATATACTGTACTCATGCTCATATACCCTAATACTCATACACATTGTCACATTATGCATGTATGCATGTGTATGCACGTATATATGTTTGTGCATGTGCATGTGCATGTGTATATACTGTATATGCATTAGAGTATGCATATATGTGAAAGTATATATACATATATATTTATATATATATATATATATATATATATATGTATGTGCAAGTAAGAGAGGCAAGTTCTTTTATCTTCTACCGCACCACAGGAGGACAACAATTTTGTTTGTTTTTTGTATTTTTTTTCAATTTTTTTGAATAAGCTTTCACTTTGTAAAAATTTGCCTGATAAGTATTACATTTTTATGTCCTTTATCATTTAATTCATTAAGCACAATCCTGGTAGGTTCCCTTATTAGACAGCATAGTATGGACGAATTCATGATCTGAAAAAGTAATCTGTAGTAAAAAGTAAAAGTAAACTTATCTGAATAAGTGTGGTGGTATAGTATGTGCTTTTTTTCTGAATTTTGTGAATGGTTCCTATCGTATTTTGAATTATTATACTGGCAGACGTCTCATTCATTCACATTTAACTTGTATTAATACTCTGTGTGTATTTTCTATTATGTGCACAAAGGTGCGTTCTTCGTTCCATATGTCATCTTCTTTGTGTGCTGTGGTATCCCCGTGTTTTTCCTGGAGACTGCCCTGGGTCAGTTCACCAGTGAGGGAGGCATCACTTGCTGGAGGAAAGTTTGCCCGCTCTTCGAGGGTGAGAAAACACACACTTGATATCTTTCTTTAGGGGGTGCTCAGGATTCGAAATGATAAAAAAAAAAGAAAATTGGAAACCTGCAGAGACAAAGAAGTTTGGCCCGATGATCTGTAAATCTTTGCCTTTGCAGGTATTGGCTATGCAACGCAGGTGATTGAAGCTCATCTAAACGTATACTACGTAGTGATCCTTGCCTGGGCCATCTTCTACCTCTTCAACTGCTTCACCACCGAGCTGCCATGGGCTGGCTGTGGGCACTACTGGAATACAGGTATAGGAGGGAACAGTGGAAAAGTGAATTATTTGTATGAACATATATTTCCATGTGCATCTTTTGTGTTTTAAGAGTAAAGAAAATACAAAATACTTCCTAGGATTTAATGTGCCATATATACATGTACTACATCTATATCTGCAGTATATGCTTTCAAAAATAATAACACATAATTGATTATCCACAGAGAACTGTGTGGACTACTATGGAGAAAATTCCACCAACATTACAAACCCCAACGGAACCTCTCCAGTCATTGAGTTTTGGGAGTGAGTACATTTTTTCCATTTTCTGTCAAATCCATTAGTTTTTAAATGGCATTGCACGCTTTGTTTGTTTGTGCAAAGTCCCATTGAAGAGCATACTATGATAATCTCTGGGTATAAAGTATTAATGGTATCACAGTTTGCATGTAACACCACAAGGATTTGCTATATTAGGTCAAGTCCTCCTTTAGCGCCATTAGCTTCTATGTTGAGAATATGAGCTTCTGACAGCTCCAGAATGTTTCACTGACCCCCTGCGAATCCTTTCCCCCAATAATTAGTCAGCCCTTTTCATATTTGTGTGTCAACAGACCCTGGTAGGCCTGCTGTCTCCCAGCTAGAGCCATGTGTGTGGCAGCGGATCAGGCCTGGTCAGTGTGTAATGCTGACCACACTTCCTGTCTCGTTGCCAATGGCTATGTTTACACTGCTGGGTCAAATCTCTGTCTCTCCTTTAAAAACAACAACTATGTATTGCAGTAAAATTGTTAAATTTAAAATGTGATCAACAATGTTGTGTCTAAATCAAAAAAAATTAAGTGACATGATTTATGTAACAGTAATAAAAACCTCAGATTTGAGCCAACAAGCATAAACCTAACCGCAGAGAAAGACATGCCAAAAAGAAATTGATAAAAAGTCAATCACCATGTTGTTGGCAAAAATAGCAATCGCTATCAACAATAGCAATTGCTTAATCTATGCCAAGACAGACTGTCATGTTTTATACTGTATTTACAGCATAAACCAAAATAAGGAAAAGTTAAACAAGCTGTATTCTGTTAACTACATGGATGTTTGTTTTGGTGTTCCAAAATAATGTTGCATGGTTTTATCATTCCAGCTTTACTCTTTAAAATACAAAGCTTAAATCCCTGAAGGAGAGTTTAATGAAAAGAAAAAACAAACACATCTGTTGTACATATCTACAACAATATTACCAGTGCATCATTAAAATAGTTATATGTCTGGACAGAGTACTTTTATTGAACCAAAAAAAAAAACTGCAGTAATGCAGTTGTCTTCATATTCAAAAAGTCTCTTAATCAAGAGGATGCTATAATTTGTTATTTTTTACATTTCAAAAGTTTACATCGTACTCTATCATACTCACATTAACATTATGCCCACACTTTGCACCCATGTAAAACTGATTTACATACGTTTAAGAACACACCCAACATATTTACACACATTAGCGTTCACATCTTGCCCTCTCGGCTGACCAGGGGGGCTGTGTTGGACCTAGCCTGTGGCTGGCCACCAAGAACATGTCACGATGATCAATGGCTGGTCAGGAGCTCCAAGGGTGAACTCGGTGGCAAAGATTTGGCAGCACCATGTAGTTCTGTGGCTCCGGGTCTCGCTTCTCATCCTCCATCAATGCTGTTCCCTGGCTTTGCTTCAACAAACCGGAAACAGTGTTGATTCACCACCGCCAACAAGCTATGATGTCATAATTGCTGATAATATGCCCTGTATTTTGCACCTACACTGTTAACATTGTGTTAGCACAATGCTGTTGACTGCCTTTATCATGAAGGTTTGTCCCCATCCTATCAAGGACAAAGATAATTGAAGGTGTATTCCTTAAGCCAATCAGACATGATCATTCAGGACATTGACCACATTGCAGAGGCAAATATTGTTGGCATTGTTGGAAAAAAACACTTCTCTCCCCACTAACAGTCATCAGATGACAGATGGAAAGTGACTTCTAAATCTTAGGTAGGAGTGGTGGAGCCATAAGTGTAAATATTGTTGCCATGCCATCCTCACGTTGTTTAAGACTGCAATGTTCCACACAAAAAAGCTCCACAAATGCTGTTGCAAATTTACAGTTGTATTACCTTGTAGTTACATTGTAGTAGTCTGACAGGTTAGCAGCAGGATGAGGATCAGCTGTCATGGACAGAAGAAGGAAGTTGCAGTGTGAATCACAGAAGGTCAATTAAGTAATCTTGTACTGCAGGTTAGTCCCCTCAATGTCATGTTGCTCTTTGAGGAGGTGACAGAAAGTGGATGTATTGTTTGGTCAGAATGGCCATAAACTCATTCTGAGTGACTGAGTAAGTATACATGGAGAAACAATAAAAGAGAATAAAGGCTTTTAGTGATCAAATACAAATGTGTACTAGAGCATAGGATTGTTTCCCTATTCCATTACAAAACATAGATGGGTTTTGAGACTCAAGAAATAAACATTTCATTGTACGTTATATTTGTAAGTTAGTATAGTATGCCAACTAGGGTGACAGTGTTTTGACAGTTGAGGAGTACTTTGTGCGGTTGAACAACGCATTGACGGAACTAGAAACTATGGTTAACCAGCTAAAATGGCATTACTACTTTTATTGAGCAACATAAAGGAAATATTTAGTTTCCATTATCCTCCCTCTGTGTTGTAAGTCATACATACTTTCTCTAGTCTGCAGAGACTTGTAATTTTCAATACCACTTTCCGTTTTGCAGCAATTGTTTCCAAAGGATTTGTCATATGTCACAAAATAATATGAACTCAATCAAGTTTTAAGTTATCTGTTTTCTTTGTGCCAAATCAGACGTAGAGTACTGAAGATATCAGATGGTATTGAGCACATAGGAGGAATGCGCTGGGAGCTAGCCATGTGTCTGGCCCTTGCCTGGTTCATCTGCTACTTCTGCATCTGGAAGGGACCCAAGTCAACTGGCAAGGTGAGACAGAGAAGTGCATGTCTACTATTGTAGAGTATTGTGTGTGTGTGTGTTATTCCAGCATAATTTGTATCATGCTCCATAATTTAAAAAAAAAAAAATTGTCATAAAATAATTAATCCTGTACACTTTGCACTCTTCATTGCATTATTGCCTCAACCTGTCTATACTATTTCTGTTTATAGTCTGCATACAGTATATTGTTTGTTTTTGTTGTTTGTTTTGCATGAGTAAGCACTATATGAGCAATGTAGCAAAATTCCTAGTATGTGTCCTCATATCTGGAAAATAAAGCTGATTCTGATTCTGTGTGTGTGTGTGCATGTGTGCGTACATGTTAGACGTAGTCTGTTGGGTTGAAAGTATAGCATAATGCTTTATACATTAGAACATTGGAGGTGTAATGTAGTTATCACACAATCCTACTCATGCTGGAGAAATTTGTGTATGAATTTGTGTGTGCATGCTACGACGCATGTGTCCGTCATGTGATGCCATGGGGCCCAAAAAGACTTTTTCTCATAGATTTGTATGGTAAAAGAAACATCTGTAAATCAGTGGATATATTTTGTGTGTGAAATGATTTGTTTCAGTATCAGAATCCATTCAAGCCTATAACGTGGAAAGTCTAGAAGAGCCACATAATGAAATCATGTAATCCTTATTCAAGTTAGCAGAGTGCTAAATTGAAACTAGCCGGCACGTCTCTAGTGCGCCTGCTCTATGGGCCCCATAGAAATCATGGCTGATTATTCGGGTTATTTTTTAAAGGAAGTTAAACTTTTTTGGCTTCATGTGCCACTGAGCAACTCTCATAGGAATAAACAGGGCTCTGTCTCGAACACTGTCTCCAGGTTTTTCATACATCCATGCTTTCCTCCCATCACCCTTTTAATTTTACTATCCTGCATGAGTTTCTTCTAGCTGCCTCGAAGAGGATAGTGAGGACTATGTATCTTGCTTTTTTTGGGGGGGGGGGGGGGGGGGGGGGGGGGGGGGGGGCAATGCCTATATCTCCCTGAAGTGTCTTTTGTCTGGCTGTGAAGTACGAGGGGAGAAGGCTTCTTCATAGCTGAGCTTTAGCAGCCAGTCTAAGATTGATTCCTGTATTCACTGGAGGAAAGGAGAGTGTTCATGAGGAGCATGCAGAGTATATCCTCAGCCTCCACTTCTCTCTTTCTCTCGCTCTCTCTCTTTACTGCAATGAGAAAAAAAAACTTATCCGTTGCAAGGAGAGGTGCTTTCTTCTCCACAGACCCTACAGCCTATTCAGTTCCGTCTCTGCTGAGCTGTTTGCTTTTGTTGCTGTGTTTGTCAGCCATTCTCGCAATTAAGCCCTCCAGTTAGATTTACGGTGAGTCTGGAGCAAGTTTGACCAGTGAATTTGTGGTGGCTTAAATGTTTACCCGTGATGAGCTGGATGGCGGAAAACTTTTGATGTAGAGCATCAAAAGTTAATGGAGAGATTGCATTTTGTCCCTTTCATCTGCAGAGAGATTGAGAGAAAGAAGGCGACAAGGTTTAGGATGAGATGATATGAGAGTGTCGACATTTCGGAATGGTGGAGGGTAAAATCCACCTTTAACAGGCATTTCAAATAAATCACACTTGTCCCTCATTTTATCAGACAACTGAACTTCTCTGGAGTTGGATTTAGAAGTTCACCGTATCAGTTGCTTCAAATCAATGCAACAAAATATTTGTGGCGGCAAGGAAGTTTCTATTCACGAAGCTGCTGCTTGCAGTTGTAGAGTAATGTGACAAGGGGTGTGCGAGTAATTGGAGCGTGCATGTGTATGTGAGTGTGTTTAGGCCCGCATGTGTGAATGGCGCACTTTATCTTTGTCTGTAGTATGTGCACACCCATTTCAATGTTGTGAATGAAGTTGTCTGTTTGTGTGTGTATGTGTGTGTGTGTACCAATGCACTACTGTGCGTGTTTCAAAGAAAAGCACATTTTCCCACACTGCCAGCATCACTCCTCTGGGCTTCTCCAGTTTAAGAGACAGGGCCAGAGGAGCCTTCTTTTCTTTTCAGTCCCCTGGTCTGGCTCTGTTCTGTCCTGTTCTGCCCTCAATTGGACTTTGACTGGATGGCAGCATGCCAGTGGATGTATGTTTCCCACCTCTGCCTTCCAAGAGGCCAGGGTTTTTGTTTAAGGGGTTTCTAAGAGTCTTGAGATGTCAAGCACAATTCTGCAAAACCTGAATAGTTCAATAAAAATGGAGTGTTGGTTTGATGGTAAGCTACTGTACTAAAAGTAGCCTGTATGGAAGTGAATTTAGTGCCTTGTAATCTAGTGCTGTGTATGATACTATACCACATATGTATATATATACTGTATATATAAAAACAGTATATATATATAT
>NC_045736.1:6776754-6820216 GCF_008692095.1 Etheostoma spectabile | reverse complement strand
ATATATATATATACTGTTTTTATAAACACTGTATACATACTGTATATGTATATATATAGTCAACTGACTTTGGACTTGACTTGAGTGAACTGTGTTTTCCTGTGATGTGTACATAAATTCATTTTCTAAATCTGTGCATGTTTACACTTGCAGGTTGTGTATGTGACAGCTACATTTCCTTATGCCATGCTGTTGGTCCTGCTGATCAGAGGAGTGACACTGCCAGGAGCATACGAAGGCATCAAGTTCTACCTCTACCCGGACATTTCACGTCTCTCTGACCCTCAGGTAGGCTTTATCTCTCTCTCTCTCTACTGGTAAACATTCAAAAATAATATGCCTCCTTCAAAAAACGTAAAAGTGATACTGAGATGTTGCCACTTACAAGGAAGAAAAGTGATGGAATTTGGATAAAAATAAAAAATACATAAAGTGTTGGCGGTTGGCCCAAAAAGCACGTTGGCCCACCGGGAAAGTGCCCGGTGGGCAGATGCCAGATGGCCAGTCCGCCCTTGCCACAAAACCAATGGGTGACGTCACTGCTGCTACGTCTATTATTTTTACAGTCTATGCTTGGCTGCTATTACTTTACTTGCTGCTGGTGGCATTGGTCCCAAGTCCAGTGATACTGACAGGGTTTTTGTAGGATGCTTAATATCTAGAACACTGTAGTACCCTAACTTTATATAAATACAAATAATGTACAGCATACACACATCTTTAAACTTGAACTAGAAAATCCAGTCCCTTGTTTATTGTGCCTTCAATTTATAATTCTGGCCTTTCGAAACAGCATTTAGGATTTGAGGCTAATAGAGGTGGAATATTAACAAATAACCCATTAAGACAAACACTGACACATACAGAGTAGACCGCTTACATATCACATTTGATTACTTCCTCCTGTTCAGACTCCAATCCTGTCTGAACACTTGTTTAACACTTCTAATGGCAATAGCCGGTCCATGGGGTGAGATGCCATGTGATGTGGTATCAAGGAAACATTTTTTCCTTGGAAATAACTAGAAATTGAGTCACTTTGTATCTGTTCAGACAGTCAAGCCGGTCTGTTTCACACAACTTGTCGGGTAAAGCAGCGCTTGTGGTGAGAAAAGGTGTTAAGAACATACAGCATCATGCCATGATCTAAGGTTAGATGATATAATTCAGTAAATAAAGACTAAACCATTAACTCTTGATAAACTGCTTGCTACCAGTTATTTTACACATTTATACGCATTTCATTGCAAAAAGACAGCCTATAACCTTGTGTTTCTATAAAAAAAAAGTCCAGATGGCTGTTGCATCTGTGAATGTAGACCTTATATAGATCACCAAAAAAGACAAACAGAGGCACAGAAAGAGTGAAGGAGGGTAATAAAGAAGCGCTGCTGTTTGGCAGAGAAAGAGATTACTTCTGACACCAATGGTAAATTAGCTTTCTTAGGGACAATCAGGGGTCTGTTCTGTTCACCAGGCTGTGTGCAGTGTGTGTGGCTATGTGTCAACCACTCTTTTTACAGCCCTGAAGTTCATCATGCCTCCTCTATTCTCTTCTTCCCTATACCTTTCTCTCCTCTTCTTACCCTCCATCCTGCGCTGTGCATCACCCCTCCTCTGTACATTTCTCACACTCTCCTATCCTTCCTTGTCATCTTTCCATGCACTGTAACTGAAATGTTTCTTTTCCGGAACCTCTCAATACTGAAACATACCTTCTAACTTTCATTTCCCTCCATATTTACAGCATCCAAACACGTTTTTCCCTTGATATAGAAACACATCGAGGCCCAGGATGTTGTTGTGTGTGTGTGGTACTCTTCTTTGTCAAAAGAGATGGACAACACGGACATCAGCAAGACATTAATATGTGATTAGCCTACTCAGTACATTTTTTAAAAGCTACACAAAAACATGTAGATATACAGGTAGTCCCTGTAGGGTTGTCGAGATCAAAACTTAAACCTGAAATAGCCTATGTTCCAAAACCATTATACTGTTTTATTGAGTTGATTTAAAATCATCCCTAATGCCATCGTGTCTGCAAAAGGTCAACCTGCAGTCCTTTTTTTAGATGTGATTCTTTATCCTGTATACACTCCTGTAATGGCTAGAAAATAAATGTGTTTTGATTTTTGTTACTTCACTTGCATGTTTGACACAACAATCATCTGCTGAAGGGGGAAGGTTTCTCTGTCATTGGCTTAATTCTGAGTTTAAGATACGTACAAGCATGTTGGACCTTTTCAATGAAGTAGGAAAACAAAACATTTGATTGTTTAGCAGAAGCTAAGAACATTGCTTACTGACTCATTGTTGTAGGCTAGCAACATCTGTACAATATGATATACAACATAATGCTTATTCAGTACCGATAAAATGACATTCATTGTTCTTGACTGTTCAATTTCAGCCAAATATTTTGCTGCATCTCACATATCTAACACCTATGGATCCCATTTATATAACAAATGGAACCTGAGGAGGAAGAGGGGTACATTTACATTACAAGAACGCTATCTTACAGTCAATGTCATCCAGCTTTCACACAGTAGAAAAGTTTCCTAGAGCTACAGTCTCAACATAACCAAACACAAGCCGGCAAAATTAGGCACAACATCAACAAGTGATTCTCTCTGTGCCTGAGCCTTAAAGGTTTCACTGCGCTGTGCGGCCATCAGCCGAGGACGAACTAAAGGGAACATTAATGAACATTAGGAGAGAAAAGCCTGTTGTTCCACAGGAACAGTCCTGTGTTTGTGAGGTCACAGAAGTTACCGTGGTTACTCCCAGGAGGGAGCAAAGACCGTGTGTTTGTTAATTGTTTCTCGGTGGGGAAATGAGATTAGTGGCGGAATGGTGATGTGAGAGAGTTTTCAAAGAGCCATGCTGCATTAAGTTTGAATTCGCTAGCACACTATGCTATCCTGTGGGTCCGAGGGTTCTGTTCTCAACTACCAACTAGTTTCATAATACACAGTTTACTGCTTCACTGAAGAATCTTCCATTTGTAAATCTCCATGCAGCCCCTGAATAATTAAAATACTGACCACATTATACCTATATAGTAATTGGCTGGGATAAAGAAGTTGAAAAAGATCTGGTATTATACTTAACTCATTGCCAAACCTTTACTAGCAATTGTATACTGAATTAATTTGAATTGAAACAAGAACCTATATGTTTCCCTCTAACCCAGTGCATACTGAGATAAGCTGTGACCCTAAAGAGGATTCAATTACTAGAAAAAGTTTAAAAAGAATGATCTCCAATGATCCTTGCTACGTACAAATTTACTTACATACATTTCAGCTTAGCTGCTAATTTCTGACAAACTATTCTTCATATACCAAAATGACAAAATGGGTGTTTGTCAGTGACGTCTATGTGAGGTACAACATTATCCGTCCAACTTTGCCACTGAGAGAGGACATCCATTATTCACATAACCCCCAAAATGTGCTTGTTAGGAAGGAAAAATTAAGAACCAATAATATTGCTTTACAAGCGACAGTATTGTCTGGGGGGATAAATAAGCAGCTTCCCTTAATATAATGTCTCTAATATCAGACAGAGTTGTTAACTCGTTACATGCAGTCAACATGGTGTTGTAGGCGAATTCAAAGGTCTGGACCAAAACAAACCACTTTACCAAAATTACAAAAAACAAGATTAAGGGTCAGGTGCAGGGGTGCTTTGTGCTAAAAGCTAATGTCAGCATGCTAACACGCTAAAGTAACGTAGGTATGATATTTACTATGTTCAGGATCTTATTTTTGTGTGTTAGCATGCTAAGATGAACTTTTTTTAGCTCCAAACACAAAATAGCTACACACCAGTTATAACATTTTAAATGTAATGTTTTCAATGCTTTGGCCTTAACAAACACATTTCTGTTAACCACACTCTCACTTTACCATTCTGCTGCCAATAATGATTTTAGTAAGAAAAGTATTAACAATATTGACCGTTCAAGTAATCCCTAAATTAAACTGTAGCTCTTCTCCGTTAATCCTCATCCAACAGTAGAGTTAGAGTTGGTGTAACGAAATATGAAGATTTAGACACTGGAAGACTTTTATGTTAATCCATGATTCATGCTGCTCCACTGTGTGCCCCCTCAGAAGGGAAAGGAAATGGTTGAGCTGAGCCATAATTTCATTACAAAGTCACTGAGATGATGAAAATCAGGTAGATGAGGTGTAACAAAAGAAATGTGGAGTTTCATTAAAGCCGATAAGAGTCACCTCTTGATAGTCTTTTATAAATAGGAAAACCTATTCTACTTAGTGTAATTCTAATATCTAATTAATTTAAAAAATCTCAAAAAAAGAATCTTCAGTGGCAAAAGGCTGAGAAGCATCATTGAAATGAAAATTAAAATGTCATCAAGAGCATGACAAATTACCAGATGCCTTTAAAATTCTCAAACTTTGATTTGTGTATAAATATCTCTTCGAAGAAATAATCCGACCGGTTCAGCTACAGAGACTTTTAGCCAAGGAGGATTATAGCGGCTCTGGCTGCTGAACAAAACAGTTTACTAAAATACTTTCTGTTGGTTGTTTTTTACTTTAATTAATCATTGATATGTATATGTTTTGTATGTTTATTCTTACTTTTCTTTTAGGTGTGGGTGGATGCTGGAACCCAAATCTTCTTCTCCTATGCCATCTGCTTGGGGTGTCTCACTGCTCTAGGAAGTTACAATTCCTACAACAACAACTGCTACAGGTAAGAAAATAATTCTAGTAGATGGATGAATGGATGGATGAAAATGACAGCCATCAATCACTTCATACTTACCAACATAAAGACCATAAGAATACAGGTAAAACTCCAGTGGTTAAAGGTGAATGATGGATTGTCACATGCTATATAATTTCAGTTTCTGTCCAGCACACATGAGCTGTGCATGAGACTGTATCAGCAGAATATCTGCCTTGCTTCTTGTGTAAGGTCTGGTGACAGCTCTAACAGTAAGTGTGAACTCTGTCTTGCTCCTCAGGGACTGCATCATGCTGTGTTGTCTGAACAGCGGCACCAGCTTTGTAGCAGGTTTTGCTATCTTCTCTGTGCTGGGCTTCATGGCCTATGAACAAAATGTTCCTATCGAGGCTGTGGCAGAATCTGGTGAGAGAATAATCATCATGTTTCTTAATAAAAAAACAACAACTTCCAGGACTGCGATGTAGCTGGATAATAATACATCTAAAGAAGATACTATAGAATGGAGAAGGCCTGTCTGAGTCTTTTTGCCCTTCCCCCATCCATCATATGTTGCTAAAATGGATCAACATAACCAGTTATATAACTCCACACTCTTCACCTAGGCTCTTAAACCACCGCATTATGATTTATTCAAGTCAGTATGAATGATTTAGTGAATGTGACAGAGCGAGAGATTTGAAATGTTTGTCTCAGGGTATGGTGAGGATAGAGTGTACAATTTTGAATTATGGGTTTCAAAGGGTCTGTCATCAAATACAGGTGTAAAATAACGCAATGGCATGCCACCTCTTATTCTGAATCTATCAGTCTTTCATTTCATCTCACCTCCTCCATGTCCCCCAAGATCAGACGTTGTGCCAGTTTGTGAACGCTTTTTAAGACATTTGAGACATTTCAACACTCTAAACCAACAATTGAATTGGATTTGATTAGTGGATTGGTCCTACATTCTGCATTGTTTTTGTGTTGATAAATGGAATAATCCTGTTCATGCCACTGTCATTTGCCAATGATTAAAAGACTAAAACAAATAATAATAAAAAGCAATAATCAGGTAACATTAGGCCATAATAATTAAGGATACCCCCATTTACAGAGGTTTGCCTAAGAAGCCTGTTCACGAAATTACCAAAAGTGCGTTTGGCACACTCCCAACGCACTAGATCTGGCTGTGCAACTGGTTAATAGAGTTACCATACCATAACACCTAAAAGTGAAGTCGGTGGACAAAACTCTCACCACAACGCAATGAACAGTTAAGGAGATTGAATTGCCGTGTTGCTGAAATGTGCTACATAAATAAAGTTGCCTTGCCTCACCTTGCCTTATTTACAGGCAGTTAAAGTACAACAGAACATAATATGAAAGATTATCACTGCACGTATAATACACGGCACACAATCTGTGGTGTGTGGAAGTTGGTCCAACCTTACAAAGTAAATTTATTTGGTTCCTCGACAAAAAAAACACCTTTTCAGAGTTAATTTCTTGTAAATTGTTGAGTTTTATCTCAGAGAATACTTTACTACTATTACTAATTACTAATACTCTCAGAGAGAGTTTTCTTTTTGATAAAAAAACCCTCTCTCTGTTATATTTATTTCCCCTACTTATTTTCCATATTATGTCATTGTACAAAAGCATGTCAGAAATATATGTTAAACACAGAATAATAGTAACCATAACAACAAGGCAGTATACAGAGTACAATTTACACCAGTCTGCTTAAGTATCTGCTTATGTGGTTATGTGGCACTTTCAAATACTGTACATGGCTGTAAATCCTACATTATTTCATATAACAATGAAAGTGATTTTTTTTCTGTTCTGCAGGTCCTGGTCTTGCATTTATTGCATACCCCAAGGCTGTTACTATGATGCCTCTATCTCCACTTTGGGCCTGTCTCTTCTTCATGATGCTCATCTTCCTCGGCCTAGACAGTCAGGTGAGGACCACTAGTGTGAGAAAACTGAGATTATAGAGAATGCTTTACTTTATAAAGAAATGTTAAGGTTGCTAAGTACGTTGTTTTTAGTATTGTCTTGTCATCTAATTTATAACTAAACAAGGCTGTTTCTGTCTTTTTTATTTCAGTTTGTGTGTGTGGAGAGTTTAGTGACAGCTGTAGTAGACATGTACCCAGAGACCTTCAGGAGAGGCTACCGCAGAGAACTGCTGATTCTGGGCATGTCTTTAGCCTCCTTCTTCATAGGACTCATCATGTGTACAGAGGTGAGACTGTAGTTACATCTTTAGAGTAGAAGGTAAACCATGTCAGGTTTTTAAATTGTGTATTTGAAAATGCATTATCTACTGAAAACAGCATTTAAAAAGAAAGGGTTACTTGTTCATGACTATTTTTTTTAAATAAACATTTATTTATAGAAAAAAATCTTTACAAACTCAGGAGGAAAAAAAGCATAAGAAAGCAGAACATGACAAAGTTTACAAAATGACAAAATTAAACTTTAAAGTATTGCAATAGCAAAGGCGCTGTATTGCTACAATCCTACAGGACACGTATGTACAATATACAAGTATTTGAGCAATGAAAAAAACAAGTCAAATATGTAGTAGGGAGACAATTGTATCTTTTACTTACATGTGCTGTTGAATATGTGATGGCTTTAGTTACTTAACAGGTAGAGATACTGTCTAGATAACATACTCTCTAACTAATAGTAAGTTAAATGCAGTGTCAAAGTATACTCAACCTTTTCTCTGGGGGGCTGGTTGTCTACTACTCCTTTCAGCTTTGGAGATTTACTATCACACCTTACGTTTGTATTTAAATGTAGACATGCTATTATTGCCATCATTATGAAGTCTAAGATGAAGCCCAGCCAGGTGCATTATAGTCTGGCTCACCGGATGTACAGTACATTGCTGGGATAAAGCCTGATATGTCCCTCTCCTTCCACTATCTCCGTTATCTCGCCGCATCTATTTTATGCACCGTTGCTGTATCTGGGGCTGTGATTGGTTTAAAGCAATGCAAACCAG
The DNA here is from genome assembly GCF_008692095.1 of Etheostoma spectabile. Taxonomy (NCBI): domain Eukaryota; kingdom Metazoa; phylum Chordata; class Actinopteri; order Perciformes; family Percidae; genus Etheostoma; species Etheostoma spectabile. The sequence continues at coordinate 6,812,481 of NC_045736.1, read as the reverse complement.
CCAGAGTGTTTTTCCCCTGTCCCATAATAGATAGCCAGTGAGCAGTGTAGCCAGACCACACTGACACAGCACTGTGGAAAGATGTCTTGCAATGCAAGACTAAGTACATTCTAAATGAATGGTCAACAGTCTATGAGATAGAAAATAACGTGGCCCTGTTTGGTCAAAATAATTTGATCATTTTATACAGATAGTATAATGTGATCATGTTTCAATCCTAAAGGTCCATGATCAAGTTATTCATCTAGGGCTGCATATACGTACATGTCACCAGCTCTGCTGTGCTATTACAGTGATACCTTTTATCTCTATGTGACAATGATGGAAGAAAATCTGTTTCTCCTACTATCAAGAAGGTCTTAAATCCACTGAAAGCTTTTTATGCGTCCATTTGCGCTGTTCTCTATCCATCTCCACTGTAAAAATGCTGTACTGTTCTCTAGTGGACCATAATGGCTATGAAACAGGGGGAAAGATGCAATATTAAAGGACAGCACTTTCTCAGTTTTTCTCTGTTATAGACTGCTGCATTGACCAATGACTTGAGCTCTGTTTTATAGAATCCACAACATACCAAATGTCCTCTGCTTTTAGACGTCTTTCAGCACTACCTGCACTCTAGACACTTTATTCCTCCCGCCAACGAGCTATCATAGATAAATGTCACTAGAGTAAAGGATTAAATCAGAAGTCATCTGGGAGTGTAGTTTAATGCCTGGCTGAAGTATGGGAATAAATACAGTCACTGAGACATTTTGGTAATTTAAGTAAAGTAGTAAAATAAGTATAGGAGTAAAATAAGTTTAGAGTTGTAATGTAACTTGTTGGCATAGCCAGGCTAGCTCATATCTAGTGTTTATTGTAAGCTAAGCTAACCAGTTGATTTCTTCAGTTTCATATTGAACTGTCAGATATTAGAGGTATAGCAAAAAAGCGCACTTCCCAAAAATGTTGAAGTACTCTTTTTAGGAGGAATTGATCACAGTGATGGTGACGGACATCAAATATAACACAACGTAAAATGAACAACAAAAAATATGTAATGGGTGAAATTGCTCTTTCACTGTACTTTCACTTTCAAATGCTAGAGCCATAATGAACAACCAAAGAACAGAGTGTGTACTGGAGATGGGGTTTAAATAGCCCTCTAAAGAGATAACACTGATTACTGCATAGATGTTTTAACACCACATTTGGCGGGAACCTCTTGAGTCAATGAATCATGCTAAACTTAGAAAAAAATCCTCATTTTAGTTAGAAGAAACCTAATTTCCAAGATGGCTTACTTTATGTCACTATGACATTGGCCCCTGACAACCACATCAAGAAGTCTGATGCCCACACATTGGCTGTGAAAGGAAACTGAAACCTTTCTCGTCTTATCAGGGAGGGATGTACGTCTTCCAGTTGTTTGACTCGTACGCTGCCAGCGGGATGTGTTTGCTGTTTGTGGCCATATTTGAGTCCATATGTATTGGCTGGGTGTACGGTAAGATAACAATCTCAACTTAAAACTTTACTAATTTCAGAGAAATGTTTTTTTATTCCTCTTCCTTGTCACCTCAGATAAGAGTAGTCTGTAGTTTGTCAACCGAACAACTGTCACACATTTTAGCACAGAAAAAGAGACCATTGTCACAAACATTGTATGATGCATTTACCCTCTTAGCTGCATTCATATTTCTTCTCTGCCCTCTGCTGGAGGATGGGCTCAAACACATGCATCATTTACTTAGTGGTATAGAAGACAGAAAAAAATCTTTTTACTGAGATAATGAAAATGAAATGATATTTTGGCAGTGTGTAATATTGCCATTTTGCATTTATATTAGGCAAAAATGGTGGCTTTTATTAATATGCCCTCAAAAGATATACCCTAAAGAATTTGCTTTACTTTCTGGGTTTAAATATCATCACATTTACATTTATTGTTTCATTGAAGCAGACAATTTAAAAACAAACCCAAATTATATTAATTAAGTAAAGAATATGTTACATGCAGCAATGCAGAACGTCTGTCTCACATCAAAGAAAGTTTCAGACAACAATTTACCCACATATTTTCAGCAGCTCTGTTTAGACTGTCATATACTATCAAAAGACATAAATCACATCATTATTTTCATGGTACATGCAGAAACTCTTGAGTGACACTTATTTGCATTTCAGGTAGTGACAGATTCTACCTAAATATTGAGGACATGATTGGCTACAAACCTGTCTTCTTCATCAAATGGTGCTGGATGATCCTGACCCCGGGCATCTGTGCTGTGAGTCTGATTGCAGACAGCAGTAGCATGGACAACACATCATGTAGATAAGCTCAATAGCGATGATGGACAGACACATTCAAAGGAAACTCTAATTTTAAGATAGATTCTGGCATTCAAATGAATAGCAGTATTCATTTATGGAGAAATTGTTTTTGGTTCATTTTGCAAGATAATTTCTCACTTTGTGTGGACAATTAAGATGCATCCACTAGCTGTTTCTATATAAATAGAACACAGTGGAATGTATGTATTAAATATTTTGTGACGCAAGATAAAGCACTGGAAAAAAACAGTGTGTCACATATGCATCTTTGATGTATACCTGGATTATGGAGAAATTAGTATTTTACACAATTAGTCTGGGTTGTTTTCACATGAATTAAATATGAAGGCAATTAACTACAGCACCATACTGATTCTGAATTCAAAGTGACCTTTTATTTATATCAGTAGAGAGATTTATTTCTCATAATGCAAGAGACATTTATAAGTTGTAATTGTTTTCTCTTGCAGGCAATTTTCCTGTTCTTCCTGATTAAATACAAACCACTGAAGTACAACAACGTGTACACCTACCCTGACTGGGGCTATGGTATTGGCTGGTTCATGGCCATGTCCTCAATGGTCTGCATCCCTGTGGGGATGATCTGGATGATCTGGAAGACTCCTGGCACCTTCTCTGAGGTAAAACATGGACAAATCTTTTTTTCTCAAAGAAAAAACGCATTATTGCATGTAAGCGTTATTAATATTTTCATTGTCAAATAAACAGTAATACCTTTAAATTAATGAAGTCATGCTCTTGATGATCAGTAGCAGCCAACTAAGCCCTGTAACTGTATGTTTACCTGCATCAAGACCTCTTCTTCTTCAAAAGGCAACCGTTTTATCTTGGTTTGCACAGACATGAGACAGATAGAGAGCCCACAGTTTTATGTCCATCAGCCTTTTCATTCTGATTTTGCCCATTTTCCATGAAGAACCTAACCACAGATCTAACCTGTGGCACACATTGTCAAATGCAGCGTGGCTTACATGGGTTTGCACCCATGACTGACTTCAGCAATGTGTGTGCCTCCAAATCAACAAAAATAATGCAAAGCTAATGTATCTCATAGCAGATCTTTCCTTTTTCAAAACAACAATGGACAGTGTGAATGTTGTAATAGAATTAATAGAATTAATGTTGATAAGACCCTCACACAGCCAAACGGCGATACTGACTGTTATTCAATGGATGCAACCTGATCAATTTATAATGAAGGAAATTACTCCAAAGAATCCAGCTGTTGTATCTCTCCCATCTGACTTCCTCAGACTGACACAGTTGGATGATCTCCCGTCGTTGCTCGAGGGGAGTCATCAAAGAAACAAATTGCAGGTTTCTGACATGATATGATCAGTAGTGGCCTCTAGCTTTTGGCAGACCTGAGGGATGATGAAAATTAGAGAATTTATATCAGTGGTGATGTGTTGGTCATGTCTTGAATAAAATCCACATGGCATACAAATGCTACACCTGGTAAAGAGAGATATATCAAAAACAAAATATATATATATATATATTTATATATATATATATATATATATATATATATATATATATATATATATATATATATATATATGCACATATGCACATCTTTTTATTTTACATTATATTGATATTTTGTGGCCTTCTTGGTTACTTAGCAAGTTAACTGACTATGACATTTTTTAGATGCCTTGAAGACACACCTTTTTTTAAATATGCTTTATACTGAACCATCTATCTACTACTATCTATTGATTTATGAAGTATTTTATATCTCAATACTCTTTTATCCACTTGGTTATCCCCTTACCTCTAGATGGAATAACAAAGAATGAAAAAAAAACCTTTCAGGCTAATGTCTGTACAAAAGGTTACATTATGTTACACTGTCACAAAAAGCTGATCTGTGCAGACTATATATGACAAATGTATTGCTGGCAGAGTCATTTACATTTTAATTTTTGAATACATTTTGTTTTTGTTGATGCTTTTCCAGTTCCTTCAAGGAGCATGACTATATGCATAAGTTGTATCTGGCCAACGCTGCAGTTAGAATAACATTGTGGTGGGAGACTAAAAGATAACCTCTTTTGTCTTTTTTGATGCTCTTTGCAGAGAATGAAGAAGTTGACAACTCCCAGCCCGGACCTGATAATGAGAGGAAAGCTCGCTGCCCTCAGTCCTTACGCTGCCAATGATGCAAAACTTAAGGTTGATGGGAAAATATCCACCATCTCAGAGAAGGAGACGCATTTCTAACTGACAGACCAACCTGCCGTCTTCATAATACGTCCAACAAATGAAAACTACAGCAAAAAACATCAGCATTATCCATCACCACACAAAAAAAAACGGAAAAGAAACAAACGACTCGCAGTGTTATTTTTGTTTTTGAAAAAACAAAAAACAAAAAAAAGCTATCACATGATTCTTAGTCTGCTTCTTTTTTGCACAAACTTTGATAACACATTGTGACTAAAGCAGCTGTTTCTTTTCTTTTCTAACCATTAATATTTTTAAAATCTCTTTGATGACATACAATATATGGTTAAAACTTGTCCTGGTACCTTGTCAGTACTGGTCACACTAGTGTCTGGGCCTGTGGAACAATACCAATTTCCTGTGTTGTAAAATACTTACACTGTACATTTAAGAAGTTCTGTGCCTCTCTATTAGGTACTAGGAACCCAAATGTGACTATCTAAGATTCAGCAGCTTGGGGACCATTCTACATAGTTTTGTATTTTAAGAGAATGCTGCAGTGCGTGTTGAGGCTTAAGGAGGTCATACCCTGAATACTGCAAGTAAAACTTTGAGTTGTATATAAAAAGGATTCCATTAAAATTGTGGATGTTATCTGAACCAGCTGTGACTGTGAGGGTTTTCAGACCTTCAGTGATTGTTATTTACTTGAATTCAATGTTGTTGCTAGGCAACATAAGAAACAACTCAGCTTACTGGATGTAATTGAAGAATATTACTAAGCTACTGATCAACACGTTAGGATTTATTAGGTCCTTTAGGGCTTTGTTGATTTCGATGGCACTGCTCTTTCTAAATAGGCGTCTCTACTCGGGAGGTTTGCAGTATTATAGAACGGGGAGATGAACAGTAAGACCATTCCCCTTTTAGAAACCTTTAATTTTACATCTCTTGTTTTGAGCTATAAATCTTCACATGGCTACAAATAGTGAGTGACTTCAGGCTGAGTCTAAAAACACACCTCTCTCTCCTCTAGCTGCCCTCCTATAAGTCGTTTCATTTCACAGCAATTATGCTGAGCCTAACACAGAGTGACATACAGACGTGCTTCCACCCCTGCATTTTTATTTCCTGTTCCGCCTGTAGAAGAGAAGATAGACGCCCATCAGATGAGCATTTCAAAACCCATCTGTCTTCTTATCCCCCCCTCTTTTTCTTCTTTCCCCTTGTCCCCTTCTATCTTTTCTCCCGCTGTCCTTTCTTCTCATCCTCAACCTCTGCTTCAATGTTTTCCCACTTCTGTCGTTGGCTTCTCTTCATCACGTGGAGGGCTTAAACGATGATATGGGTCATCAAGGACAGTCTTGCTGTCGATTTGTGTTTCTCCGACCTTTCTTAAACCTCAATAAAAAATTTTTAAATATTTTAAATGTTGCTGTCTAGGCCCCTGCAGGGGTAAAAGCACATTCTGTTCCTGTCATCCATTTAATTGTAGTAAAAGTCAATGAGCCGGTCTCATTGTTAAGATCAATCTCAGTCCATTACAGCCTCATCTAATCAACACTCGAATTACTCGAGTTTTCCTATCTCCCTTCCTTGCTTTGTCTGACTTTCTCACGTCCCTGTCCTTTCTTCCTCTGTCTTTTGTTTCCGGATGAAAATGCAATCAGAGGAGAGCATCTGAGGGGATGAAACTCAAATTTCTCTCTTTACAGCTTTTCAGGAGGAGGCAAAGAAAGCAGGGGAAGAAATTAGGAATTGATGAGCTGAGGAAGTGCGTGATTGAGCAAGTGATGAGGGAAACTGAGGAAGTGTTAAGTGACTGAAGCTCCTCCTGTCTAAGCTGTGACATCCTCCTAAACATGTGATTGGTCCCGCTGTTGTGGTTGCATTATTACATTATCACCTCCTCACTGATGTTTGTGCAAGTTAATAGTTGTGTGCACTGGAAGTTGTAGCCTGCTGTTTAACACTGATCATGTTTTTGTATATTTTCACATCTCTTTCTAGAAATGTGTGGTCTATTACTCGACATGAAAGATGTTTTAAAAGAATTGTTGTATTAAAAAGAATATGACCTTTATTTGACTTTTGATATGTCGCTCAAAAATCTTGTTATAGAAATATAATGGAAGGTGTTTTACTGTTCTATATTGTTCTACACAATTTGGTATTCACAGGACATATGAACTGTCTGCTTACTCATTTTTAAGAATAAATATTATAAAGTGAAATAAAATGCAGGCTCTGGTCTTTTTAAAATCTTCCTCCTTCATGTTTTTCACCTTGATGTGGCTCTAATGCTCCGTCAATAGAAACAACACAGAAAGGTACACAATAACCCCCACCCAAACATCTACAAACAACATCAAACAGCAACACAAAGAAATTATTGAATAAGATTAAATAGTAATAAAAGCAAAGGTTGCAGAATAAAACCTAAATAGACATCAAACAAGTAGCCTATGTTAATTAATCCATGAATTTAAGTAAAATATTGTATCAGTCCACTAAATGGATAAGTTTAATGTTTAAGGTAACTAGTCATCAAAAGCTGTATCATGTTGTGTGTCCCATTATTGGGGATTAGAGTGGGATCTTCTGCTCAAAAAAGTGGCTGTGTTTTGATTGAACTTAATATTACAATGCACCATCGCTGTTATCTTTAAAAGGAAGAAAATAATCTTAGATACTGACATTTCCTTCTTAGTCCTTTGAAGGGGTTTCAATGTTTCTCCTTGTGACTCCATAGATATAAGATAGGATCAGATAAGATGAGATGGCATTTCACCAAGTCTAACAGCAACTGGATCACTGACAGACACAAACAGTAGTAGGATTTCTTTATGCAATTTGCAAAAGACAATTTGCACACACATGTACAGGACAGATGACTAAATAAAATATTTGAAAATACCAACTTCATACAAAAATCCTGTTTTTAAACTGTATTATAGCCTACATATTCAATTTATTATGAGAATAGTAATCAATGACGGGCACATGAAAAAGGCCTACAGCCCATATTGTAGTTATTAGCTAAATATAGATGTAACAGAAATGTGGAAAGGAAAAATATTTAACATATTAAAACAATACACACCTATTGTTCATCCACATGGGATGTTCTTTGTGATCTACTGGTTAGATCTCCTCTCAGGACTGTGTGAGTGCGTACAAATTGGGCAAGCTTGACATCTCCCTCACTCTTGTGTTGGCTTTGTTGTACCTGTCAGGGCAGAACAATTTCCCTTGTTATTAATACAAAGAGTTTTGTGAAAATACCAAATTCCCTGCAATGCTCCACCCTACTTGCACAGAAATCTAACCAGCCACAGTCACAGTATGGAAAGCACAGGTGTGAATAATAAAATTTAGAAAGCCTGAATTCAATTTCTTTGGTTTCAGGGTGCACACAGGCTCACTGTCACACTGTCACATTGTCAGAGTTTACTGGGGCACTTGAATAAAACTACTAAAAAACTACTGTGGTCTAAACTAAAATAAAAGCCATAAAGTTATTAGTAGCTCATATGTTGGCCTTCTATGACAAGTCAAAATGATCCATACAGTAATTATCATAATTTTGTCAGTACATAGCTATGTATGTGGTGACAAAATCGTTATCTTTGACAGTGTCTCGTTTTGCTGCAGCTGGGGACCTTTGTTGCATTTTCTCTCCCATTTTTTCTCCTGCATTTCTGTATCTTTATTGTCTTTGTTGTTCTCTTTAGCAACCAACGGCCTCTGAAATCCTGTTTACAGCCTACAGGAACATTGGGCCAGCAGCCCTCAGACCGTATCTTAAAAAAGAAACAAGAAGGAAATTGTCTTGTGTGTGGGTTTGTGTGTATCTGTTTCTGCATGTGTTGTTTTGTCTCCCTCCCTCCCAGCTTTCATCTCTGTGTTTTTTGGCTTTGGGATGCGTTCCATTGTCTCAGTGTGTTGTTTGTAATTGTTTGTTTGAATATATGCAAACACGATCATAAAAAGAAGGAAATTGTCTACAATAAAACAAACATTAGATTATTTCTTTGAGTGACCTCCACATGACGTATTCCAGATTTCATGAAATCCTGTACTAGTGTGTTTGTCGGCGTCTGCGTGTGTGTTTCAGTGTGGTGTGTGGTGGGTGAGCATACTTTGTGTTTATGTTGTGTGGTTGTGTGTGCAGTCATGCAGAAACTGTACATCCAACTGTCACAATTCAGAAATCAGCTTTAATTCCTTTGACTTGGAGGTGACATCTTGACTTGATCCAGTAGATGGTATAAAGTACATCTTTTCCTGTTGTGTATCACGTTGCTGATGCATGAAAACTTCTCTAAACATTTTATGAGCTGAAAAAAGTTTCTGGACTCTTCATTCAAGCAAAACCCAATCAGAGAGTAATGTGAGGTCTTAATGGCTGTCAAATCTTTCTGTAAAATCTGTCTCCCTCAAATACTATGAAATCTCTTCTTGCGTTTTTCTTTTGGGAGACAAGCTTTTATCTAAAACCTTGATCTGAAACAGCGCTATTGGCTGACAGGCACATGCATTTTTTATACAATTTTCCCATAAGCAGGATTGTTTTATTTCAATTCTTCCAGTGATTGTTAGGTAAGAAGTCAGGTGGCAGATCCATAATCAATGTATAATGGATGTTTTTCTTTTGGACGCTGCAGACTGTCCAGTACAGCAGTAAAGGAGACTAGGCAGAAATAAAGACAGATTAGGGAAATGCCCAAAAGTTTAATTTTAATTTTTTAGTTGACATTAAACAATTTCTGGCCACCAGAATGCACACGCCACACTCGGTAGAAGGTGACAACAACGGCCGCCGGAACATGATCTCTGGTCTCTGAGGGACACAACAACGGGGGAAATGAAAACGGGGAAATGAAACGCCACACACCGGCGACAACAACGAGATCGTCTGCTACACACGGGACGTGCTAGAACAACGGGATGGTTGTGATTAGGAAAAGAACAACAGGGAAAGGAACCGTCATATACAGGAGACGGAGACCACAATGGGACGGTTGGGGCTACGAGAAGAACGCGGTAAGGAACTGCTACACGCCGTGGCGCAATCCTCGGTCTCCGGGGTGAAAGTCCTGTGTTGTTTGACCCATCCACCACCAACCTCCTTATGGAGATTTTTGGATTATACTTTCCCATAATATCTTTCCCATTAAATAGATTAGTTTAAAATTCGTGCTCACCACCACAAAAACCCCCTGAGAAAATCGTGTCCCTGTACACGAATCAAGAGATTAAATAACGTCACCATTTCCCAAATTGCCATGAGACTGGGCTGAAAGAGACGGAGAGAGGTAAATAGATACTAAGACCACAGCAATTAAACCAGACCACACCAAGATCAGGTGCAGTGAGAGCAAGACAGGTAGACATGGCAACTGAGAGGCAATCGGGATGGATGACAAAATGCCATTGTATCAATACAGTAACAGTTACATGGTATATCACACAAACAAGCAGCCAAACAAAGATACAATTTCACAGAGACTATGGAGAGACCGACTGATGCAGATGCCATTAGACAGATGAGGAAAGAAGAGCAGTCAGTGAGAGAGAAAAGAGGGAAGCAGCATTCTTCCCTGCGATTATGGAGAAGGCATAACAGATTAGTTGAGTCACGTACAGTGCTCTGCGGCTGTGCTTCAGGACAGAGCCAAGATAGAAACACAACGCACCATGACCAAAAAGTCAGCCTCGCCTAAAGATTAAAGCAACCTAGATTTTTATCCCAATCTCTTGATAGAAAGCTGGAAAGGAAGATAAATGTGCAAGAAAATCACTTTACGGTGAGCGCATAGATGACGTAGTTAATATTACATCAAATCCTCTTACCCTTTTCTTCATTACACTGTAGTAGATTTTTTATTTGATGTTCAATTTTTCGGGAAGAAATAACTAAATTACTTAAATGAACACTGTCTATTCATAAACCTGCAGCAATTAAAGCTGTCATTAAAGTCGGTTCATTTGAGTTTTTTTTGCAAACAGACCATAATGTATTATTCGATCAAAAAAAGATAAACTTCTTGACTTGATATAGGTACTACAAGTATCTGCTGGTGCTTTGGCTTTGAGAGTATGTGTGTGTTGTTATTGGCTTTAATCTGATGCAAATTATATCTTGCACTGCTGATGAAGACACAGGGTCGGCCAAATGATTATGAGAAGGAAGGAAGTACTGTAATGGATAAACTTAAAGGCTGATGGCTTAAGGGGGCATACAAAAAGACAGAAGGGAGACCAGACTCATAGATTGGAAAGGACAGAGAGCCTTGCAGAAAAGTATAAATTAGTATGTGCATATGGTGAGAATATCTTAAAAATCACATTTAATTTGAAGAAGACAAAGCCACATTCAAAGTTATAGATGAATGCAAATCTTCTGCTGTGCTTTTTCCGATCCAACAGGAAATTATTGAAAAATCCTTTCCAAGAAGGGGTGAATGAATGAGTGAGATATGAGATTATTGTGAGACATCTTTGTGTAAAAGCTGAATTAAAAAAGTGAGACTATGTGATTAAGAATAGCATCAAACAAGCAGTAGTTCACAGAACAATCCATTATACTGAATACAGCTTAAATTAAACTATCAAGGCTCCAAGAGTGTGTCATTGGTTCTGTATTTTAGTTTACTTCCACACTAAATGTAATCAGTTTTGTTCCCTCTTAATTCCCTGCTGGTGTGACATGAGGCAGGAGTTATTCTTTTAATTTCAGCAGAGGGCAGCACATTCCATAGTACCATAACTGAACAAGTTTCAACAGAGGTGAAAATTCCACGGTGCTTCTCTTGTGCATGGCTCTGCGAGTGGCTACATATGTTTCACGAGTGTGTGCTTGTGTACGTCTGTATGTGTGTGTGTGTGTGTGTTTGTGTGTGTGTGTGTGTGTGTGTGTGTGTGTGTGTGTGTGTGTGTGTGTATGTGTGCAATGCATTTTCTGCAAACAACAATACATATGTGTCCTCAGGCATCATGTGTGTATCTTTGTGTCATTAACAATAAATGTATGGTTTGCATGCTTACAGTTTCTCACATGGCATAATTTAATATCAGGTAATTTTCATCCTTGTACCCATGGTACTGACACCCTTTTCTCCATTTAGATGAAAATTAAATACACAGAGCTCAGAGTCATTGTAAGCATGTTTTTGCACATACGTGTATTGAATATGTGTATGCACATGAGGCATTTCTTTCAGGCATCTCCTTCATTGATAGCTGGATGGATGCTTAAGCTTGTCATGACCTCCCAAGGGATCACAGGACACAACCTTTAAAATAAAACAAATAGAGAGAGAGAAAGATAGAGTGGGAAGGATGGAAAGTGGATGAGCGAGAGAAAAGAAGAAAGGATGGGAAAAGAAAATGGAGAGGAGAGGGCCATGAGTAATCTTTTCTGGAATGAACGGAGGCTACTCAGAGAAAATGTTTTTTGTACCTGGTGAGAGAGAGAGAGGGGTAGAGAGAGCGAGGGAGAGAGAGAGAGATTGGACAGAATACTCAGAGGTCAGAAAGGGTAACAATGTTCATTGTCCTTGATGATGAGAATATCTGGTTTTCCGCTGTTGTTGTTTTCTGATAAACATTATCAAATGAAGATATGATGTCCATTTTGTGGAAAATAAGTTAAATTTTTCAAAGTCTATTAAGGATAAGCGATTCAATCTGTAAATAATGCAAAACGTGCAATCAGTGTTTTGTCAAGTGTTAAATGTTTGGTGGATATCTAATATTTTCAAAGGAAAAAAACAATCATTTGAAGAAAAATGACAATCATCACAAAATGAAGAGGTGCACAGTGGAACGTGACATTTCATCTCCATACTCGCACACACGGACATGAATGTGGGCCGTGAGAGAATTAAAATCAGTACCCAAGTACTTCTGGAAGACCTGACCATTAAAGAGAATGATTTTAATATGTTACCAGAGCCTTTTGAATAAAGTAAATGCATAGCAGTCAATAAAACAATTATAGAACAACAAAAGAATACCAGATAAATAAGTTGATAAAAACCAACTTAGTACAGGAAATGTCAAATTAAAAGACTTCCACAAGATATTTCCATCAAACGCTAAAGATTGTCTGTGAAAGCGGCTGAAAAAGGGGCTTCCTACTCCAAAAGTCTGATGGCTATTAAAAAGTATTAGTTGGAGTGCTGTACAAATTACCTCTGCATGTTATTATCCATCATGTTTGCATGATTTTGGATTTCCCGAACATGTGGTGCTACTAATTAAATATAACTTTTACCTTTTGTTATAATTTTAGTCTCCCCTTTGCTTTTTCAGTGACACAACAATGTCAGAAAGTAATATTTAAAACACTGGAAAGAAAGAAAAAAGAGAAAAGTCCAATGTTGCTTATAGCATATCTATTTAAAAGGCAGGACACCAGTTAGTCCATTTCACAAACAAATTAACAAATAAATCAGTCAGTCAATCAATCAATCAATCAATACATTTACAGAAATTCAATTGTATTGGCATGAAATCAACACTGAGAGATGAAATACTGTATTCCCGCAATAGTTATTAATGTGTTCTCACAGTAAGGCAAACAAAGCAGCTGTTTGTGCACTATAGGGAACACTCTCAAAGAGTGTCCCTTTCGAAACAGCGTATGTCTCACTGGCTGTGGGAGGCCATGACCCAGGCTTATAATGCTTTATAGGGGTACATCTACGAGGGAACTGTCAGGTCTGCAGCCTTGTTCAGGGGCATGACAGAAGCCAACATCTGCGCAGCAGCCTCCTGGGCAGTCCCATGTCCATGCATCTGTTTCTATCTGTGTGATATGTCTGAGACCTCCATGACCCACTTGGTCCTATCCACACTCAACGTTGCATGTGTGTTCTGCCTGCTGTCACATAAACTGTCAATCATGATGCAATTTCTCAGCAATCATGCACATCTAATATGTGTGTTCTGGCTGCTATCCTCACTTCTTCTGCACTGCGTGCTAGGAGAAAAGCGGGTGTTCCATGATTTTTCCACAAACCATGCACACCTGCATTCATGACCTGGGCCTTGCAACCTGTTAGGCCAAGTCATTACCATGGCAGGCCTTTATATCAGAATCTTTATCTGACATACTCTCTTGTCAGTGTATTGGGGGAATAGTTAGTCTATGTTCTGCTTGTGGGCCCTGTCGCAGGTGGCATTGACTACATCAGCTTCGCCCTAACAAAATAGCGTCAGCTCTAAGAGGACTAAGCCTATAAGAAATAGAACGATAGTTACGAATTGTAACTCCAGATTCTATGAGTAAAGGCGTAGCCCTCTAAGATTCGGCCCACCTGATCCTCTAACACTGACTAAACAAAATTGCTGATGTTGGGAAATGAACAACGGGTCCGCTCATATAATATACAGTATTGGCAGGCGTAGTTGGGGCCAGTGCTGGACGCAAGGACGAGAAAGAAAATCTTCACAACTGCGCATGTGCAAAGGGATGAACCCAATAGCGTCAGCTCTCAGAGGGCTACGCCTATACTCATAGAATCTGGAGTTGCAATTTGTAACTATGGTTATGTACTATGTGGAGGAGAGAGGGTAAAAGAGAGAGATGAAGAGAGAGAGTTGGGGGGGGCAAGTGAGAGAAAAAAAGAGACTGTGTCGCAGGGGTAAGGATGTCAAACAGGACAGACTCTGCACCTTCTTTGAGTTCTCAGTTCATGGGTGAAAGGAGAAGACTCCTGAGGACACTACGGGCATCTTTCTTTCTCTCCATCGCACTCCCTCTCCTCTTCAGTAGGCAGCAAATGAAGTGTAGCCTGAAAAACTCACCACCATCTATCATTATCATTACCAGCACCTTTAATACAATATGGAAGTGATTGGGGCAGTGACCAGTTTCAACAGTACCTAATTGAGTGAAATACTTGAATTCCAAGCCTTGAATATTACAGATGAGATTACTTTGGTTACCAGTAGTCTTTGAATATATTTTTAAGGCTATTTTGTGGAGTCTGAATGTGAGAAAAGTTTCTATTTCTATTTCTATTTTCTTTTCTATCTTCCTCGCAAATGTTTCTGTTCTTGTAAGTTGTATTTATTGTCACTTGAGAGTTCATGTTTGGTTTCAGTGTAATGTTTCATTGGTTTGTACTTTTAATTATATGTTTTTTTAGTTATTCTACACTTGTTCAGTCAACAACCCTCTCCTCTATTGACTAATTGTTTTTGTAAGCCTATTGTTTGTACGTTTTCCAATTAACCACTGGTGATTGTTTTTTTAACTTTATAGGGTAACTTAAGGGGAATTTACCTTAATGGGCTTTAAAAATGTATTTTTCCCCTGATACCTCCCAGGTGTGTTTGCTTATTGGGTTGTTGATTACTTGTTCCAGACAGCTGATTGTTCTGTGTGTGTGTGAATGTGTGTGTGTGTGTATCTTTACTGTTTTAAGTGTTTTTGTTTTGCTCCATTGCCTTATCTCTTTCATATCTATCTGTATGCAGTTGTAGGAAGACAACTTTTTCTACAAGCCCCAAGTACCAAAAATAGGGGGAACACATGTTTTCACTGTCCTTATCTATTCATCTAGGTGTTAGCTGCTTTGGCGTCATCCTCACAATTTCATAGTTTGATGCATCTCTCACGGTGCTGTGTGCTGTGGTCTACCAGCCTCCCAAATAAAACAAAAACTTTTTAACTAAATTTTCTTGTGTTCTTGGCTGATATTATGCCCAATTATGACCGGGTCCTTATTGTTGGAGATTGTAATATTCATGTGTGTTGCCCTGAAAACCCTTTGGTGCAAACTTTTTAAACATCATTGACTCTTTGAATCTTGTGCAGTCTGTACTTAGGGCCCACATATGAACGTGGTCACACACTTGATCTTGTTTTATCTTATGGTTTGTCTGTTCTTAACTCTTTTTGAAGCTGCCGTTTGGTGTCACACAGTTAAACCTCGCGCTGCTGCTCACAGATGTCGAGTTATTAATCGCTCCACTGCTGCTCACTACTCTGCAGTTTTCAGCCAGAGCTGTGTGTGTGAGTCTGTGTGTGAGAATACAGAGGCTCTTGACTTATGGATTTTCGACGCCTGTCAGACTGCTGTAGACATTGCAGCATTACAGACCAGGCAGCAGGAAGCCAAATCAGAGCCTTGGCTGAATGATACAACCCGCACTTCCAGACAGGATTGTTGAAGAGCTGAGCAAAAGTGGAAGGACAAATTGCAAGTGTCTTTTCAAAAACTGAGGGAATGCTGGCGTCATTACCAATCTGTGATAGAGGCAAAAAAACAAAATATTTCTGATATTGTTCTTCTAAACTGCATTCTGTTCATTCTAAACTTGTAAACACTGTGTGTTGTTTAAAGTCATAAACTCTGATCTAAATGCACCACAGACTGTATTTGAGGCCTCTCCTGCTGTGTGTGAGAATTATTTTTTTTTCATTGATAAAGTCACTTCTGCCAGAGCACTAATTTCACCTTGTGCTTCTGATCCTTTGGTGTTTGTCCCCTGCCCTTCTGTGTTCGATACATTTGAGCCTGTGACCCTGCCTTTTGTGCAGGACGTTGTGGGTCATCTGAAGCCCTCGGGTTCCCCGGATAATACTGTCCCTCCCCAATTTTTTAAGGAGTATTTTTACCACTGTTGGGCCATCTTGTCTCACAGTTATTAATAGCAGTCTGTCCTCTGTAAATCTTAAACATGCAGTTGTGCTGCCTTTATTGAAAAAACCTGGGCTCGATCCTACTACTTTGGCAAATTTTAAACTCTTCTCCAAATTGCCTTTCTTCTATAACATTTTAGAGAAGATTGCATATTCCCAGCTCATGGAATGACGCACGAACAAAATATTCTTGTTTGATAGAGTGGACCATGAAATCCTGATTGCTTGTTTGAAGCAGTGGGTGGGCATCAGTGGCACACAACTGGAATGGTTCAGGTCCTACCTGTCACATTGAACTTTTTGTGTCGGCCTTGATTAATCTGTGTCCTCCGCTGCTCCTCTCTCATGTGGGGCCAGATCTATGTACCTCTCAAAAAAGTTTGATCCCTACTCTGTTAATCCACTGCGACAGTGTTTACAGGACATCAAGGCTTGAATGTCCTTACATTTTCTAAATTTGAATGAAGAAAAGACAAGTCATGGTCTTTGGTGGCACTTCTGTGTTCATTTTTAAATTCTTTTGTTATTTGCTTTTAAAGCCTTGAATGGCTTTGCCCCACCTAACCTCTCTGAGCTGCTGAACCCTCCACGCCGAGCCGATCTCTCAGGTCAGCTGACCAGCTGCTCCGGACCCTGCTTAACGCTAGGCTTAAGCACATAAGGAACCTTTTAAAACACTTCTTAAAACCCACCTATTTTCTTTGGCTTTTAACACCAGTTAGAGTGTTGATCTTATGTGTATACTTGCATATTTTTACCGTATGCTGCCAGCGCATTTTAGTTATTTTATTTTTTCTATTTATTTTAATTTGTTTTTATTTTATTGGCATTATCTTTATATTAGGTACCTCATTTTTTATTGTGCCTTTATTGTGTTGTCTATTTGTTCTTTATTATCTCTTAATGCAGCACTTTGGAAACCTTGTGTTTGTTAAAGTCGTGCTGTATAAATAAAGTGGATTGGAGTAATGACTTTTACAAAAGCCGGACCTTGATTTTCTACCTGTGTGCAGCTAGCATGGATGAATAACTGTGAAATGGATAAGTGACTGCTGGGAAAGGTCAAACTGAGCTTTGTGTAAACGTAAAAGGGATACAATTGTGGTCATGTGAAGCGTGACTGGTGGGCTGAGTAACTTTAGAAAGTGTTGTTGTTTTTTCATGCTTGGTTGAGATCTGCTTACAGTAAATGTAATATAATTTTAAAGTTCATAGTCCATCTGCAGAGTCATACTGCATTTGTCTTTGTTGGTCCTTCATGTAAAAGGGGATAACATGAGGATAATGTCTTTTCTATTCTATCTTTCTGTTTTTTGTGTAGAGGAGTGAAGAGAGCACTATCTGACTAAAAAAATAGATTTACACAATAAATATGGAATGAAGAAAATTGTTTACAAATAATGAGCACAGGCATGAAATGTGTTTGAGTGACCATGCTTGTGTGTTTGTGACAAACACACATGTATGTGTACGGGCCCAGATGAATGTGGCTAGTGGTCTATGCCCGTTGGGTCGGCCCTGTGTTGCACAGTTCTGCTATAATAGGTTTTGGCAGCTGTGTAATTTCTGTTGATTTATCCCTGACCTTGGAAAAGTCTTCTTCTGCAATGCAGGTTTCATTTGTACATTTGTAGGGCGCGAATACACACATACAAACATACAAACACACACATACACACAAACACACACACACAGACAGACAGGCACACACACACACACACACACACACACACTCATCAGAGCTCATTGTACTACTCCCCTGGCTTTTTTCATACTCTCTTACTATTGAATCTTACTATCCTTCTTTCCACTCATCACACCTTTCTGTCATGACCAAATCAGTCAATTTCCTTTTACTTGTGGTACCACCATTATCCCACCTCTCACTACTTCAATGGCATCTTTGTGTGTGTGTGTGTGTATGTGTGTGTGTGTGTGTGTGTGTGTGTGTGTGTGTGTGTGTGTGTGTGTGTGTGTGTGTGTGTGTGTGTCAGGGAGACCTGATCAATAGCAACAGTTGAAGGCAGTAGAGGAGTAAACATCTTTTTTACTTTTTACTTTACTCAACAAACCATGGCACTTCTTTAGTTTGGATATCGAGCATGTTTTAAATGAATATATCAATGAAGATTATATCAATCTGTAGGTAAATCAATCAATCTGGTGGTGCCTTGTAAACTTTAAAAAACTGGGATTCTCACCCCAGGTTGTGTACATTTCTGTACATTATGACTAGCAGCATTTCTGTATTTTCTTGATTTTTGTTTATGTATGCAGTGTATGTGTTTTCAGAGAGATGAAGATTTCTTTATTCGGTTGTGTTTTGTCTATTGTCTTATTTTCTTAAGTTGCAGTCAAATATTGTCAAGATTAATATCAAGTTGTGTTTAGATTTAAGGAAAAGCAAATTTTCACCTTATATATATTTATATATATATATATATACATATATATATATATATATACATATACATATATATACATATATATATATACAGTATATACAGTATGTCATGTATACAGGGTGTCAAGCTGGAGACAATTTTCAGCCCCCAGCTGATTTGCGACCGTTGCTGATCTCCTTTTCACAAGTACATCATCAACATCAGATGACCTAACGAGGCCAATGGGAACTCGAGAAAAAAGCCTATTTTGGTAAGGCTGGCAACAAGAAGACACGTTGAGACAAGTTGGGGTTTGTCATTTGTTGTTTCTGAGAGACATCTGAGCTCTGGGCCCTTTGTTAACACAACACACACATCAGCTGAAGGATGGACTGTATTGATTGAGTAGTGGTGGTGATAGGTATAGAGAGAGAGAGAGAGAGAGAGAGAGAAAGAGAGAAGACTATCTGTGAAGAAACACCTCTGGCAATTCTAAAATGAATCTCCTCACCATGGCTGTGACCTCTACCCCTTATTATAGAGCAGGGGGTAATTGAGGTTAGCAGTATAGTTTGACATTTGAAGCTTCTGTGGGGCTTCTGCTGGAACGTTTCTTGTTCTTGTTTCTTGTTGGTGTAGACAAAGAAAATAGTCTTTAAATTGAGAGTTTTCATTATGCCATCCCTTACTCACCCCCACATGAAATGAGTGATTAGTGTTAAAATTAGTTTCTTATTATAAATATTTATATCATCTAATAGGTCACATTTTATGAGCCTACCCCATGCATATTTGCCTATTCTATCCCTACACGCACAAGGAATGTTGACACCTAAATGACGCACAAAACCCCCCTGGCCCTAAATTTGTGGCGGCACACATGTCCACACTGACACACACAGTAACACATACACACAGGCACCTTTTGGAGTCCAGGGACCTAAAAACATGCACGTCTATGAGTTTGGCTGCAGGCAGAGACACCTCCTAGTGAGTCACTAGTCCTTCCATTTGGTCTCAGCGCTCCACACCTATTGCTTGGAAAGGTCACCATTTAAAGCCAGCAACGGAAAAAATAAATCAAGTTGTTCATTCGGGTGACATCTGTCTTGAGGTGTGGGTATGTCTGCTGTGTGTGTGTGTGTGTGTGTGTGTGTGTGTGTGTGTGTGTGTGTGTGTGTGTGTGTGTGTGTGTGTGTGTGTGTGTGTGTGTGTAAGAGAGATCTGGTTCACTGTAAACATGTTTCAGAATTATATTGCATGCCAGTGGAAAGGTGAACTTTGAGATTCAGACTTACAATTCCAATGAACATTATGGTCCAGCAGATAATCTCACGTGAACTCCATATCTAATTATGTTTTTGTGTGAGAGCTGATGTAGCTAAGAAACCCCATTATAACTTAGCTGGCTGATTAATTTCCAGCATAATAAAGCTATCCTCCTTAATTTACCCTACATCCTAGGTTTATAATTTAACATACTCTGTTGTACCATGGCTCTAGAAAAGGCAATGCTTGTTGGTCAGTCGGTGGGCTGAATAGACCATCACTTGAGTCCAGACAGAAATATCAAATATTCAATTAAATTTGCCATGTTATTTTATACATGGTATAATGATCAACCAAGGATGTATCTTATTAAATTTGATGATCATCAGATTTTTCATCTTGACAGTTTGCTTTTAAGTACAATTAGCTTTTGGATGGATTGCCCAAAGATTTGGTACTGATGTTTAAGTCCTTTAGAGAAGAGTGATACATGCCAAATTAATCAGATTCAAAGTACATGGCGATAAAGTATGTTAGCGAAAACACTGGCATTAATAAAAAAAATGTTTAGCTTTATTTAAAGTGCTCATATTATGCTTTTTGGCTTTTCCTTCCTTTCCTTCCTTCCTTTATTGTGTTATACTGTATGTGTTTTTTGTTATGGGTGTGTTTTGCGTTATAGGTTTATAAAGTGAAAAAGCCCAAAGTCTACCCCAAAGGGACTTACCATCTCCACTGTTCACAAACTGCTCCAAACAGCTCTATTGTAGTGCAGACTTTACTTCTGTGATGAATGCTCGTCACTATGTAACACACGTTTTAATGCTAGCCTAGCTGCAAGCATGGCATGCCCTCATCCTCTACTTCTGACTGGGTACTAGTCTTTACCTGGGTACTGCACATGTGCGACTGCCAACAAATAATAAATAGAAGTATGATGTCTCACTCTGTTGTTAAAATGGTGAGCTCAACACACAGGGTGAAAAGAGGAGCTGCAGCAATGTGCAATACAACTAAAATATAGTGTTTTTTGAAAATCAAACCATGGACACCTATTCTGAAATAACCTTTCTCTCTCTTTCCCTCTATTTATATCTTACCTTCCTTCTCTCTGAGTGAAGAATGAATATCAAATTAATATCGAGGAAAAAAGGGCCCTCAAGCATATGGCAATCTGATAAGAATCTAATTTTAGGTTATTCATGTCTGATATATTGTAAAATGTTGAGAAGTGCTTTTCTCCAGACCATTTGAGTAAAACAAAACAGATTTTTGCTAAACATTTCTTACAGATGATCAAAAATACCTTCATTGCGCATTTCGGTGTTTAACATTGTTGCTAAGCAAGTCTGGTAAATTAACTTACATGCTCATAACACATGTAAAAAATGTTAAGAAGATTTTTAAGTGGTATTAACATTGTCGTTTGAGGGATGAAAAAAGAATCCAGCTAGTCGGAGATATAAGTTTTCTGTCCACCCACAGCGTACAGTATGTGCATAATTCAACTATTATCTGAAAAAAGGAAGGCAAGATGATGAGAGTGTTTTTGCATGAGAGTGAAAGAGAGAGAATTGATAGCCTGGAGATAGAGTGCCTCCCACATTTGAGCTCAGCAGCCATAAAATCATCATATGCATACAGTACAACTGCAATAGAGCATCTGCATTATCATAGTTATATGTAAAACACGCTGAAGATCACTTACAATGTGTAGTAGACTGGTAAGAGCTGAGCTTTTAAGGGACCGGGAAACATTCCTGATTTTTTTTACCAGCAACAAAGGGCAGTGGGAAATTGCTAATTCCACATTAGAAGAAAAAAAATAATTTTGGTGACTGACTGCTTCAAAAAATAGAGGGTATGTCTCAAAAGAAAGTCACCTTGCTCTTCTCATCAAAGGGGACTGAACTTGTTTCACTGGATTCAAATTTTTATTCAGACTTATTTCCACCTCCCCGAAAAATCAGTTTAGTTATGCAATTTGAAAAGGAGCTAACCAAAGGTGCCTCCAGTCTCAGTGCAGTGAACTGGAGTGTGTGGAAGTTTCTGTCTTCCAGGTCAGAGGAAACTGACCTGAATGGCAGCATCAAAGCTAGAGGAACACCTCATCTTCAAAAGGTTAATTTTACACTTAATCTACAGTATTTCTCTGTCCTGCTCTGCCTCTCCCCCACTCTGTCTCTCTAGTTCCTCTCCTTCCCTCCATTGCCTCCTTCCCCCTTATTCTTCCCCACCTCCCTCTTTTTCACTTTGTTTTGTTCCATTTCTTCCACTTTTCCTCTTTTCAGATGGTGAATCACAGGGAACAGTTTTGCTCCGCTCCATTAATAGAGTCCTGTTATATCACAACTCACCTATTATTATCAAATCAGAATAATGAAGGTTATATGTCATTTCATAATCATAACAATGCCTTAACAACATGCTTCCATTAAAACATTGTGCTACATGTATAGTTCACTTCTTTAATTTCTCATTTGCTTTCACATACGTCCCCTGAGATGGACAAAAATCTATGGTGGTATAGCACATTACGCAAATTTCCTATGCCTAATGGGGTGTCAACATGGATAGGCTATTACCGTATAATGATGTGCTTTGTGATAACGAGTGGATTATTTGGTTTACAATGCCATGAGCGGCTGCACGGAAATAACATGGAGGAAGAAGAGATGAGGCTAATTCGGTCCTAATTCAAAGCCTAAGGCAATTTTATCTGTTTTTTTCTTGTATGTATGAAGTGCCTCTCCTCTCCTGTGAGTGCAATATGGTGAAAAGCTATTTTAGACCCTGTTGATGCAGTGCAAGCATTACATCCTTTCACATTTCCTCAGAACACACAGATAGTGGACAGGATGTTATTTCTGCTTAATTTTGCTCAACACTGTCAGCAAGTCACTTTTTCCATTCATGTGTGCTATTATGTGAAGTTATATGTTCATTATTGTCGGCTTTAGCTCAGAAACTTCTTGTTACTTCTTGATATCTACAGTATGATGTAACTTTCTCTCACCCCGGCTTCACTAGGGGTGTGAATCTTTGGGAATCTCATGATTCACCTTCATTTTGAATGTTGGTGTCATGATTTTATTCAGTAGCAATTCTCAATTTTTTTTAAATTGTTAACTGCAATGATTTGGTAACATTAGGTTGATAGCGTACAATGTATTTTCAAAAAAAATCACATTTATCTTGTAAAGCAAATTGTAACCAAAAGATTTTAGGAATTTGTAAATTGACTCAGAAATATTGAATTCTTATGTGAGTTGATTTCCCCATACTTCCGCTCTTATGGTGATTTTGTGATTTTGCATGCATGTTTTAAATATGACACAGTGACATACAGTCAAGGTTTGTTGAACATAAAATAACTGCAGGCCACAATATTCATATTCCCTTAATTGGCTGAAGATGACAGGACAATGGATCTCTGAAAAGATTTCATTCATATGTACAGTACTGTGGCACAATGACTTCCCACACTGTGTTACAGTTGGAGACATCTATTGTAGTAATCTCTCTCCTTAAGGCTATTCCATATTTGTCGAATCTGCAGAGAAGCAATGGTGCACACGAATGAAAAGAAGCAAATGCTACTGACCACATCCCTACTGTATGTCCAGGCAGCTTGAAAATGTTCTCTCTGCATGAACTAATGGGTACTCGACTGTGACGGCTTGCCCTTTAAACAAATTAAGGTGGCGTTTTGTACAGAGGGGCGGCTTTGTGAAGGTATTGTTCCATCAATCATCAGTCCGCCACTTTAGTCCAGACTGGAATTTCTCAACAACCACTTAATGGATTGCAATAAAATGTTATTTGATGGGTTACCATGAAACCATTCATGGTTCCCTGAGGATAAAGACTTTGGTGATCCCATGACTATTCATCCAGTTTCCCCATATGGTTGTCATTTGGGGTTTTGAGTAAAGTGTCCAGACAACTATTGGATGGAGTGCCAATTCCTTTAGTGTAGACATTCATGTCCACTTCAGGATGAATTCTACTAATATCACCACATCATCAGGTCTAAACCCTAATGTTTATAACCAAATATCTGCACACGTTAGCGTGCAAAGACAGTAAACTAAGAGTTTATAGCGTGGCTTTAGACTTAATCTTGGTAAAGCACTGTTGCTTCTCTGTTACATATCTACATTTAACACATCAAATATATCTTTGTGATCTATTGTTTCATTCTACACAGAATCCCCTCAGGAATTGAATTGTATTTCATGAGTTCAGCCTGACATAGACCATCTTTATGTTTTTGTTCTATGTTAACCTGCCATATCATTAACACTCATGTCATTTCAGATCTGGCCACTCCTACTTGCACTGCATTCACCTCATTCCCCAGCGAGAGTTTTTTCGCCCATCTTCCCAACTACATCATATTCCCTTATCAGCTACTCACTATACTGTATATACTGTCCCAGATCCATTATTCCTTTGTGGAAATTGTCTAGCGTCCATTGCTTGGCTTTCCAGCATTTTACCTGGCTGATGTTTCTTTGCCTTTGACCCTTCACTCTTTTTGAAATTGATCTGTATTGTACTATTGGGTTCAAATTAGTCTGGATCAACAGAAGTAGTACATTTCCAGGATAATGCCTGACATCCCCTCACCTTCCACTCTCTGTGTGTTGTTCTTCTCAATATCCCTTTACTATGGGTGACAACAACAAACTTTGTGCTAGCAGGCCACACGCTGAAAATGTAAGAAAATTTGGATCGCACAAGGCAGGCCTGAATGGTTCTTTCCAGGAATGATTGTAAAGATTTACAAATGATACTTGTACAGTAACTTCTATCTATCTGGGGACGTTTTGGAACCAATTGGTGGGGATTTTTTTGGATGAAGTACACAAAGTGATACACTGGTTGGAGCAAATTATGTTTAACCATGTATCCAGCTAATCAATAAAGTAAATGTAAATAAATTATAAATAAATAAGTAGCTCACATTAGTGTGTTGTGTTGTTATGTAATAGTTCTTTATTTAATATTGTATGTGGTGTTTTCATTTGCAGGCTGCAAATGTTACACCAAAAAAAGTTTCTTCCAGAGACCATTTTGCAGAGCCACTGTCGCTGCGTCCAGAAATTAACACTGCCCAACACTATTGTGATTGATTTAAAGAAACGCAAACAACCCAGAGAGTTTTTTTTCCTATCCTAGAATGTATGTGTGGTGTAGCCAGACCTTACTCTGCCTTTGTTCCTCAGCAGAAAAGTCATCTGAGAGTGTAGATGTCAATCCTTATTTTTATATCTCAACATAAATCACATTACAAACTGACACATAGATATTGATTTTTCATCATTCTGTAATTACTTTAAAATTAATTTAGGGTGAAAGAGAGAAGAAACGATTCCCAATCTTAAAAGTCAGCTGTAGCAATTCACTGTCAATCACAAATTGATTCTCTGTAGAGCTTGGTATGAATTGATTGGGGCCTTTCTCTTCGCCTAATGGATGCTGTACTGGAGTCTATAGGCTAACAAGGAAATCCCATCACACTGTAGTTCCAAGCAGAAATATGGCGAACAGGCTCCAGTTTAGCTCTTTAGTCATCAAATTTTGATTGTAAAACATATCCAAATACAGATGAATGGTCTTAAAAATATGGTATTTGGCATGTGGCATGGTATAAGCTGGTTAATGCCCTTTGAGAAGTCCATTGTCTGGAATTAACCCTCACATACTGAACCTGGAGATTTGTTTGCTTTTTTTGTATTTTTCCTAATGTTGACTACCTTTATCTTAGTGGTGGCAATGGCGTGAACAACATTTGTCAGTTTATAACTGAAATTATCTACAAGCCTATTGACTGAGACCCAAAGAGGGGAAATTTTGAAAAAAGGGCAAAAGTTAAGGAGGATTTAGGTGCACTAAATACTGCTTAGTAAATATCTTCTTGCAATGATATAAGCTGATGACGTTATAGAGACATGGGCTGCATCTCATGTCCTTTATTTGCTAGCTCCTCGCTCCTCAGTCCTCGGATAAACTGGAAGTTGTTCTGTCCCTCATCCGTAAACACTGTCTCTAAAGCCCTTACTTGTACCCCGCGGACCGAGGAGCAAGCATTGAGGAGGGATCATCGAGGATTTATAGGCGAGGATACACCAGAGAAGCCTTCTCGGAAGCCGTCAAGCTGAAAGCCAACTCTACCAATACAGCTGACAAATTCATGTGATGCTTCAGAGGAAAGGACATCTCATCTCTATGAAACACTTTTACTCATTCCTTCTCTCCTCCATGATTTTCTCACATCTTTTTTCCCAGTGCTTCCTTGCTAAGACACAAGGAAGGGAGGCAAGTGGAGATGCTGGGGATGCAATTTAAGGAAAGTGAGATGCACTGAAACAGAAACCATGCTTCAGATAATTTAGCTAATGCTGGTTAGGTAAACGTTTGCATTTATTTAGTTATTAGACATGAAGGGTACATTCAGGACACTTTTTAATGTCACACTCCCTGTATGAAAACAAAACTTTTTTCTGTCCCTGTGTACAGTCTAGTGCAGTCAGCACGGCCGACTGTCCTCTTTTTACCCTTTCTAAATGGCACTGTGACGAGAGCTGTTACTCCAGGACTAATGATTCAGCATCACGCAATCATTTGTGTTCAGGTAACCCTCCCCTCACTACCTTTTGACTTTTTTCTCTGTCTCCTCCCCATTCCTTATCCCTTTCACTCTCCCGCCATCTTTCCACCTCGTCACTTATGTTTCTTTCTCTTTTCTTGCCTCTTCTGTTTGTTTCCCTTCTTTTCATTTCTCCTACTTGTTCTTTATTGCCTCTTCCTCTCTCCTCCTCCTCCCTATGCAATGAGTAAAGCATGCCAGTCAGAGCCTAGTAGGCAGAACTGTCAGTTCTGTTCATAGTAACCTTTCGGTGATGAAGACATGCAATAGTTAAGCCAGCAGCAGCGCCTGACTATTAATTCTCAACCGGCAGATCCCCCTCCAACCCTTTCTCCTATTCTCTGTTTTCCTGTTTATCTGTGTTCCTGTATCTCTTCATAAGCCATTTTTGTTTGATCATGTCTGTCATGTCCCATGCTTAAATTCTCTTTTGCAATTCTCTTGCTTTTCTCTCCTAAACCATCCATTGCATCTCTGTACTAAAGACCACAAAGCGTGAATGGGCGCAGAAGTCCCCGGCATGGAAAAAACTGCTTTTTCAGTGTCGAGTGATTCTCTTGAAAATTCTATGCTCATATATTCAGCAGAATAAATGGGATATATACTGTATACGTTTTTGAAAATGTGCTGCTGAGCACTGAAGTCATCAAACCAACCAAAGCTATAAAGGGTCAGAGCAGAAACCGTGCAGTGTCATACATGTGAGGCTGGTAATTAAGCATTAAATAGGAGGAACACAACCCATGATAATTATTCTCCTCAATCACCCCTTCCTCTTACAGTTGGACGAGAAGAAGACATCTTGTATTTGAGCTAAAATAAAAAAATACTTAATATGGACAAATTTTTAGGCAGCTGGTGTGACCACCACAACCAAAGAGCCTTTGCAAAACACTTAAAAAGGAAACTCTAAAGATTTGGTTTCTTCTTAACTGTCCGTTTTCCAAATCAGACAACTAATAATGCAGTTATTGTAAAATAGAAATGTATTATATTTTTTGTGTATACTTTAGTACAATTTGAAAAAAGAGCATTAACTCCCACACAAAACAACTACAATTATACTACTACTACTAATAACAATTATAACATACTGTATATGAGGCAGTACTGTGTTGCAGTGGTTAGCACTACACACCCTAAGTAGGTGCTGTGATCAAAACCATCAGCTGGCTTGTGCTTTTCTGAATGTGAGTGTAAATGGTTGTCTATGTGTCAGCCCATTGATAGACTGGCAACAGTGGGTCCACTGTCCCAACGTCAGCTGGAAAAGGCTCCAACATGTAAAAATAATGGATGGATAATAAACTTTGTATAACATATCACACTTTACTTCAACTAACACAGTTTTTGGCGCTCCAATGTGGGGAGCTGTATGTAGCTATACTAGTGGGTGCTGGTTGGTTGGTGTACATCTGTCTGCTTCCTCAGCAGTAAAAACAAAGCATCTACATTGTGTACATGCTGGGGACTCTACATTTTCTTTGGTATGTATGACTATATAGTTCACAAATGCTACAATATGAGGTCAGGGACTTGTAAATGGCAGACAGGGAATACATTGCACTAAAAAGCAAATAGGACTCAGCTGTGGACATATGGCATCAGCAAACAAACAGAAAAGGTTTGCACCATTTATATTGGTTGTCCCAGGGTACTCCTGTAAAAGTAAACACTTTTGCTGTTCAAATAAAACCTTCTCTAACTTATTCCTTTCAGATATCTCGACACATGTGGAGAATCACAATACATGCTGTTTTATGCAAGAGTCACTGTTTATTTAATGTGGGCTTAAAAGAGTTGCTTGGTTTCAGATTAATTTAAGGGTCTAGTGTTATTATAAGTCACAATATATTAAACTTAATCTGGCGACACCCCTTCATGAGCTTGTAGGTTCTTCAGGCAAGGTTAGCTCAGTCCCCAAGTGTGTTCTGCTTAAGCAGGTGGTTCAGCCACATAACACCCGCTGGAACATTTTCCCTTGTCATTGTCAGTCTACATCACAAGTTAGCCACACAGAAAGCCATCCAGAGAGACATGTCACAACAATCTGCTCCTCATACTAAATGTCTATTTAGAAGCACTTTTTTGGAAGTCATTTCCTTAAGACAACCAAAAGATACAGCAGCAGAGAGGAATAAATTTTACCAGTGTTGACAAAGATCCTGCGATGTCTTTTGGCACAATGCAACACCTGTTTGCCACAGGGCTGCGGTGTGCCTTAATGCACCCTGTCATCATTCAGGGAAGATCATTGCCCCTTTGTCTGTTTATAAGATGTTGTGACCAGCAAAGTCCCCAGATTATTTTCATAGGGGTGGAAATATTGGGTTGCACACCAAAAACAAAAGCCCAAACTGAATTTTAGGATCTGTTTTATGCTGGTGTGGTATATAGGCTAGTTGAAAACTATGTCAACATGAGAGTTACTTAAGGAATCATAAACTGATATACAGTATTTTGTTTTTTATTTTACAGATACAGTTGATGGGTTGGGGGGGGAATTTCCTTTTTTAAATTGAATAAAACCAAGGTTTTGTAAGAAAAGTATAAATGGATTTTAATATATCTACGGTATATCGTAAAGACTGAAATAGGGCAGAAAGACCATGTTCAAAGAAAAAAGATTCACGCTAATTGTCTTTTATCTGTGTGTTTGATCTCCCTTTGCCATGCAGGCTATTATACAGGATCATCTTTGATCACAGACTCAGAGTTCTATACCTATATAAAATCCAAGTTCTAGCTTCAGTTTGACTCTTCTCTTTTTCACTATGTATTCTTTCCCCTCACTGTTTCTTCATATGGCCATTACAAAATTTGGTTGATATACCATTTTACAAATAGAAAATGCAAATAGAAAAAGAATGCCCATTACAAAACACTGCCGTGCACTGCATTATGTATTTGTTGTACCCTCAGGAAAGCAGCTCAAAGAAAGCAGACTAAATGGCATAACTTAGGCAAATCTATTGCTGCCTTTTAAAGTTTCATGGTCCCCATTGCAAAATTTAAAAGGTACAGTTTCCAATAACACTGCTGTAAGTGTAACCATCATCCATGTGAATAGATTTAAAAATAAAAGTAAATTTGTTCCTTACTGAAAAACAGGTGCTTTGAACTAGTGGTCCATTCTTCTACAGTACTTGTGCCAACTCATATGTTTACAGGAATTGACAACTCTGAACAGCTATTGATCTCTGCATTATACAATGAACAATTAGCATGCTGAAAAAGATCAATCCAGTGTTTAACACCCTCATATAGCTCTCTAATTGACAGGATTGATTACCACTGAGAGTGGGACTGGTTTCATAGACATGTTTTTGCAAATTCTGCATTCATGTCAGAGGAAAAGCACCATATTTCATTGTGTATTTTTCATAACAAAGAGCAAACCAGCCACCTTTAGACAAGAAGGCATCGCCATAAAGTATTTTCCTCTTTACTTTGTGTCTTTCTTTCTTTGGGGGTGGATTGATCTTTTGATGGATGGTGGAGATTGTATGTTTCTGTAATAGACATGCTCACATGGTCATCAGTCATGCATCTGTCTAGAGTCTACACACTAATTGTCACATATGCTGACAGAGACAAGCTGTCACACTAAGGACAGTGATTTTCTCCAGCGAAGCTGTGTAGACCACTACAATCCACTATCCTAAATACAAATAATCTGTGCACTGTGTCCTTACATGCATGGCTCTCTTCAAAAATATCTCAGGCACACCAGCAAACATTGCAAAAAATTGTCAAAATATGTCTTCACCATAATCCGTCTGCCTTTTGTAGCTACATTGATTTGTGTATGCAAAAAAAAAATCTTCATGAGATTTACTAACTGAAAAGATTTGATGTTGAGGTAAGTTATGTTTTCATATAGTAGATGAAAAGTTAAATGAAATACATTACATTACTGTACATCCACGCTATATTACAAAATCTAAATCAAACATACATACCCTATAAATCCAAAAAGGACTGAAATAATTTTTTTAAACATGTGTAATACTTCTGCTTTTCTTCACTTCTTTAAAACAGCTCTAAAAAATTAAGGTTACACAATCAACAGGGACAAAAAAAAAAAACACTTTACGACAATTACATCATAGCCACACCCCAATGGCTGTAGGTAACATGCCACATGGAATTCTAATAAGAAAAGAATGTACCCGCTCTTCAAGGCTTCAATAGTAAATGGTAAACATTTTGAAAGTCCGGCAATTTTCCAAAAACTATGTCAAACACCAGACATTTGTCTTGTGACTTGACTAATGTCAAATGCCAAACCTTGTAATATTGGATGTTTCCAATTGATATAAGTAAATGAAAATGCATATTCAGATGTCCACTTGTGTAAATGTGTCAGTTAAATTTAAAGTTAAACTAGCAGCAGGTGAACATCAAAAGAGACTCTGTGTACATGTGAATCACTTTTAGCATTCTAATAAAGTGAAGCCTTTTCTATCCAAAGCCATGAGCCTGACAACTTTATCAGAGCTAAATAACAGATACTAACTGTCAGGAAGGCTCGTACACACTACACTGCCGAGAAACACTTTTATTGATCAGCGAGGCACTCATCAGAGACTGTCACACAATAACTATTCATCGGCGCAGAAGAAAGTCTAGTGGTTAAGGGCACTGCACAAGTACACCAAACAAGAATCTGGCAGAGGAAACAGGTAGGCGTGCTTGGGGTCACAACCCTCTCTTTGGTACATTGGCATAAATTGTCTGTTTAACTTAAAAAAACACTCTTCTCTCAAGTTAAGTTAATTATTTGGAATTATGTTTCAATATTGGGTATTTGTGATTTGTGCAGTTGTAACGTTTACAGTATAGGAAAATATCTCCTTCTGCATGTCTTTTTCACCCGTCAACATGTTAACCTAGGCTAACTTAAATCTTTGGTTCATATTATCTTGAACAATTTCTCCCTGTTTTGAGGTAAACCGTAAACCGTAAACCGTGGTGATTCTGAGGTGGAGCTGTCCACTTCACTGTGGTGCTGAAAGCCATTCACAAGCAAAAGCTTGAATTCTGTACTGTGACTAATTAGATTTTTATTTTTAGAAGTAGCTATTGTTTACTCTGGTGTGTGTTAATGCCTTATTGTATTTGTGTTATATGCAATTATAAAATGCAATAAGGTTTTTAAAAGGTAACTCATAAACTGCAATACATATAGCAAATTATATTTGGTTGTGAAAATATTTATATTTATGTTATTCATTTCCCCTTATGCTCTTTTGGTAGTCCATCTACAAATGTTCTTCTTCTTCTTGTTAAGAATTTTAAATTTTTATGGTTTGTATGGAAATTCTTTATGCATTGATGATGATCAAAATATGTAATGTGCTAATGACTCAAGGTAAGCTCTTAGTTCCAATTTAACATTGACATTGATTGTCTTAAATTGTTTTTGAAAATTAATTTAAGTTTAAAAAGTGGTAAAAGCTGGAGACCAAGAAGTTGTAAATCCCTTAGTGATATATTTAATACATACAAGGCTTTGCTCAGTCTTAATTTACTATTATTCCCCTGAGTGGGTGTCCATTATGAGGCTAATGACGGTGGATTGGCACCAATCATCCATGTGGCAATCCATTCATCTGTTACCATAGAAACTGCCCGGGTGAATAGGGGACAAATAGGAGGCGCATGGAGAGATTGCTGACACCTGCTCTCCTCCATTTCTTTTCACCACACACATATATAGTGTGAAGTTCCACAGAAACATATACACATTATGTAACTGTGCACACACAATCAGAAAGAATGGTCAATAGGACTGTATTACTTATGAGCAATGTAAAACATCATCAGATTGTATTGGTTTCTACAAGTCTTAAGAAAGATTTTTGTTCACTTTGATTCTTTACACTTCATCAATTGTAGAAAAACTTGAAAATTCCATTCCATTTAAATACCGTACTTTTCTACTGTAAACATGCTGTTGAGTACGGCTTTGTTCCAAGGCTGGACTTTCAGTTTGCGTTATCACAAAGAGGACCCACTTTGGTTCTGTATTGACAGATGTTAGCCATTCACTGCTACGCATGATGCTGCGTTTTTCTTTTCTCTTTCTCTTTTTATTTTACAAGAAAGGGTGTAATAAGAGTAAGGATATGTGCGGTAGAGGATGTGCAGGAATGTTGACATTGCAGTCTCCATCAATACGGTCAAGGTACTCTTCAGCTGCATTTTTGACACACTGCAGAGGTGGGGGACACTCTGTTGCCTGTCTGTTAAATAATCCATCATTCAGGTCACTGTGGTAGGTCAAACTCAATGGATATAAGATTATTCTCAAGCAGGTGTAGCATGGTGAAACGGGGAAGCACAAACAAACACTCGATCACTTGAACACCAGGTGGATCAGGTGGGGATGTGATCCACATGGGGAGACAGGAACTGTATACGACTGATAGCATTCAGCAAGAAACTACATTTGCATAATAACAAATCACAGAAAAATGTTTAAACTTGATGTGACCTTAGCATACTTGTCACTTTTTAAATTGTCTAATCCTGTGGGAAAGGAAACTCTGAGTCCTCCCTGGAGGAGTTAGTGGAGTGTAGGAGATGTGTTATTGGATCATTACACGGCCAATTATGCTGGACTAACTTACACCCTATTGGACTCATCCAGCTAGGCTAACAAGGCAAAAGATTAAGGATGTAGGGCACAGCACAAAAATGCATTAAGCTGAAGTTAGAATTTTGTTGAGCAAAAGTAATTGGTGCAAAATATTCAGTATCCAAAGAGAAAAACCTCCCTTCCAGCACATAATGTAATTTCTTTGTAACTTATAAGTATGCAGGCTCTCTTTAGGAAACAGTGGTTTATAATGCTGCAATACTTCTTCATTTGGACTATCTTATACCTATTCACATGCAAAAGTTACTTTATTGTTAGTGTTACTGTTACTGTTACTGTTAGTGTTAGCGTTGTTAACTGTCTCAATGCCAAACGTCCAGATGGAATTAGGAGGCTGTTTAAATGTAAGTGTCTTTAAGCCTGTGTTCATGCTTTTTTAGCAGGCACCAATGGGAGTTAAATGTCAAACTCAGCAATATTGGAGCAGTCTGGGCTGCCAAGAAGTGCCACTTTGATCAGTACAGATCCAGTACAGTAAAAGATCTGAGCTGTACAGGATTGGATTTGCATAGACATGTTTCAAGTCTACATGAAAAAAGACATTCTAGTATCTTCACCGAGTGTTGCCCCTTTCTCCTAAAGGAAACATTTGAAAAGAGTTTCCTTGAAATGTTAAATATAAATGGCAGCAGGGAAAGACCTGCATGAGGAAATGGTTACAAAATGTAAATACAAATTAAAGTTCTGTTTTACTATACAGTAAATTATCAGTAGATGTGTCTATGAACCGTTTTTTAACAGGATTGTTGTGCTCTGCTCAATTATTAAAACAGGAAAATAAAATGTACACTGTTCAACCTTTGTTGAACTGATTGACAATGTCAATTGAGCTGCAACAATCACTCTAATGTTGCATGCAGTCAGGGCACATCCAATGAATAATGACTTCACAACTACTAAAGTCAAAGCTATTACTTGTGATCAATATCTCTTTATTTTGTACATCAGATGAGTTGAATAGTGTTCAATATTTCTATTTATTTACATTTCAAAGTGGTTGTTTTTAAATCAATCACATACTTTGCCCCTAAAGGTAAATACGTGACAATTGCCTAATTGGTTTTGGTTTAATAACATATCCTGAAAAGACAACTATGCTGCTCTACTAATTAGAACTAATTGTCAGATTCTTCAGATTTTTTACCGGTGGTTTTAGCAACCATGAGACCATGAAAGCCTACAGCCTTTGAGCTTCAAAACAACATAAAGCATTTGATGGAGAAAACTAAATTCAAAAGAACCCCCAAAACTTAATCTGAGGACCCATATAGAGTAGGATCTCTACAAAAATGAAACTGAGGCTTGTTTCAGTAGCTGCTTTAGTTGCAGCAGCAGCCCTTAGGAGCTGGAGGAGCACACCAGCCTCAGCCTTTGGTCCTCTGTTTCAGCCTTCTCCTTTGTTTCAGACACAGCCTCCTGCACTGGCCCTCTGCCTGTCTGCCTAACTCCTCTGCTCTAGAACTCAGACACAGCCTTAGTTCTTGCCCTTCAATCCAAACACTGGCTTTAACTGTCTCCTTCAATCTAGTAGCCTATATATTTAACTCTGATATCAGCCTTTTCACTCAGTCTACATGCTCCTGTCTGAAGAATGAACTCATACATCACCTCAGAGAGCCTCAGCCCTTCGTTTTGCTGCCTGTCTTCTCGAGTGGCAGTCAGCGCTCCCCAGTCTAAAGAACTTTCTTTGACCTCAAAAATACCTGCTACTTGCTTTAATGCAAAACATTTCCCCTGCAGTGTTCTTTATTAGATGTTGGTTAATGAGTAAATGGATAGTCCCTCAATCCCAGCTCCACAGTCTCAGGCCCACCTTCTGTGAGTGTCTAAGACCTTACCTTCAATGCGGTCCAGACAGATGTGGTCAAACGGCAAAGACCGAACCTACCAAACAGCCCCCAGCTCTGTTGCCAAGCAACACATGAGTGAACATTTCAATAATCACAGCAGGGATTTGCATTTAAATGGTCATGTGAATTGAACAGATCTGTTTTCCTCTGTTTGCTTTTCAAAATGTTGTAGATTTTTGTGGTTTGCACAAAAACCTTTTTTTGCCTTTGACCTAATGATGTGATTTAGTGAATATCTCTGACAACTATTTCATATTACATTTACTGTAATGCTTCAAACTGCCCGAGAGCAAAGAAAAAGTCCATGGATAAAAGCAATTACAACCTCCACCCTTTCTCTCATTTACTCTCCAACAACATCTGTCAGCCATGAGTTTCAAGGTGCAGGTGGTGGTGGATGCAGATTCTCTGAAAGCCATTAAGTCTAAATATCAGTCCTGACTTGTGGTTCACATTCTGTCTACCTCAATTACCTTGTCTAGGGGTAACCACCAATAAAAAGATTCTTGGGAACACAGTTGAAACCCATAGAAAGGATACATCGTCCTACTCCATTGAAAGGTGGGTTGATATAACAAAGATGTATGACGTTAAATCACAGCAATAGTTTAAAGGTGCAATGTGTAACACTGACAGCTGGTGTTTACTACAGTACAAATTCAAAATACTAGAGAGAGTCTTCTCCACGGCCCCTTCCTCCCTAGACTCGAAGTTCACGTTGGTTGCCAGGCTGAGAC
>NC_045736.1:6776346-6776744 GCF_008692095.1 Etheostoma spectabile | reverse complement strand
AGCAGTGACAACAATGTTGCTAGACGCTTGTCTCACATATATTACTTCACAGCACAGCAGAGTAGCTAACGTTAGATGCTGGCTATATTGACAGTCATAAAAGCCCGTGCTCATGCGGAGCTCTGTTCCCAACTAACAGACACACATCCTCGGCTTAGAATTACAGTCGGAACCAATCAAAATTCCACAACCTCTGTGTCCTTTATTGGCTTAGAATTACGGCAACAATTGCTAATCACACTGCTAACTCAAGGGCGTCTCTTCCCAATTTACAGCCCCTCTCTTGGCTTAAAATGACTGACCGCTGTCGGCCTTCTGAACACACTGCGCGTTGTAAACAGCCGTGGCCCGTTGGCCTGGTCCTCCGGTAACGTTAGCAGGGTTAGCATGGCGGCGTT
>NC_045736.1:6776173-6776336 GCF_008692095.1 Etheostoma spectabile | reverse complement strand
CAGGACCAGTCGGGATCACTTTACTGGCTGTGTTTCAATTGTTTTTGCGAGTATGTAAACAACTCAGGTCCTATGGCTATATCATTTAATATGAGTACACAAATGTTGAAATGACATAACATGCCCATCCCCAGTAGTTGTGATAAATTAACCTGAAGCTAAT
>NC_045736.1:6775042-6776163 GCF_008692095.1 Etheostoma spectabile | reverse complement strand
TGTTCAGGAGGAAATTAGCCAACTCAGCGTCTTTTTGAGCCCTAAACAGTCTCAATCTTTCAAATACATCTCCAATATTTACCCAGGTTTGTTACGTCTTTGGTCACGCAATTGTTAGAAAAATTTCGTCATTTTAGGTCAGATTAAATCTATCTCCGTGAGCCCGTTTATTTGTTTGCTGTTTTCATGGCTGTAATTTTACAGCTGTTATAACACAAACAGAAATTCCATCATGGAACAGAACAAAAGTTGAAAATACTTGCATTAGCATTGTTGTCAGAAAAGATAGTATTTCAACTTTGCATGTTTCCTTAATGTCTGATGATGCATTGGGGTCATTTTAGGATTTATTGCAGTAACTACATTACATATTGGACCTTTAAATATGTGATAAATGATAATTGGTACTGTGCTTGGAAAACCATTGAAATCATAGTTTGAGATTTTAGTTTTTATTAAGAGCCTTTTTTTGCAAATACATGACATTCCCTACAAACCAGTTTAAGTGGAACATCCCAGTTATAGCTTCACCCACTGAAGTCCTTAATTTGTAGCTTCAGCAGCTGCAACCCAATCAAACTCAGTCATTCAGCATCTAGACGCCCCCCCTGCCTGATGTTATACAAAACAGCAGATTGATGTGGACCATTAATGCAGGTGTACAAGCAAGAAACATGTCCACCGCTGTAAGTTATAGTAAAACCAGAGGCCAAAGTGTATTGATATTCCCATAACACAAGCCCTCTGGACAAAAAGAATCACATTATGTTCTGATTTTTAAGAGTTGGTCAATAATTCTTCTGGTGCTTTCAGGCAAAACCATGGCTAAAACTGATGCAAATCAATAGTTTGACCTTGAATGATATCCTTTTCAAGAAAAATATTACATGCCAGAGTTTTAATTTTTTATTTTTTATTTCTAGTACGCAGATTGAATAATGTGACAAAGATGACCTGCAAGAGAATGGAAGCTTCTTGTATAAATTCTTATTTATCATTATGAGGGTTTTTGTTTTTATTTTGCTAATTTGATAGTTAAAAAAAAAAAAGTGTGTGTTTGTGTGTGTGTGTGTGTGTGTTTGTGTATGTGTGTGTGTTTGTGTGTGCGTGTGTGTGTGTGT
>NC_045736.1:6772783-6775032 GCF_008692095.1 Etheostoma spectabile | reverse complement strand
GGGGTGTCAAAAGCTATACATGTAAGCAGAAAATGAACAAAACGTAGTACAATCCTTTAAACAGCCACACCTGTCAGACTCATAGTTAATACAGCTGGAAAGATGTTGGCACAGCAGTTTCTGGGAAAAACCGTTGGAAGCCATACGAGTCACCGAGTGTCACAGGCTACATTTTGTGCAATTCAGCTTGTGCAGATAATTTACAGACTGTTTTTTGAGCTTCTGTAACAGAAAGATAACTATTACTAAACCTGTTTTGAATGTTTAGTTACCTTTTGATCTTATGAAAATTGTTTGTGTTGTGAAGTGCACAAAATAAACAGTGGTGCAATCATACATTGCTGACCAGAATGCGATAAGGACTAGATACTGGTTACAGTATAAATTGTACAATCCAGTATCACCTTCTGCTCTGATATTTTCTGCCATGCTTTCAATTTTTTACTCGAGTCCAAGTAGGATCAGAGAGTTAAATGAATGAATTGCAATTCCAATTCAGAGATGCACAAAATTATTTTTCCCACCATTCTTGTCAACGGTAAAATTGCCTCCACCATGTAACTAATAACAAGTTTCACCTCCAGCCAATGGCAGAATCCCTTTGGAAGCATGTTGTGGTGACAAGCGTGTTTAGGGTCAAAGTTCAATTACTGTAAGTTGACCTTTGGCTACATAACCTAGTGGAAAATTAGGTTAGACTTGGAAACATCATAATTCAATGTACTTCCTACTCCACATCGGCCCCCGGGGGTTGAGATGACATGAACAACTTCATAAGATTTGGCTGATGAAGATTTATGCATCTTAGAAGTTGGCAGATGTTAATTTCTCTGTAAAAGTGGTATTTAATCTGTGACAATGACACAAAGGAGAATACAAATAGTCTTGGGTTTCAAAATGCAATGCAAACAACAGAAAATGGCACTGAGGCAAGATATGTAAATCCATATATTGAAAGCTAAAATGACACCTACTAAACTGGTAACACACAATCTTAGATATGCATACAGTTTTATGTTGAATTAAATAAAACACCCAAGATTGATCCACGTTTTTTGTTGTTATGTGTCTCCAAGCAGAGCCAATGGAACATTGAGCAAACAAATATGTAAATCTTATCTAAATTCCATTTTAATTAATTTCATTAGTGTGTGAATAAAAGAATATTAGTGACATAGACGTGGTCACATCCTAAACCTGTTACAATAGGTTTTCAAATATGCACTTAACACTGGTGAACTATGGTCCGCTGAAGAGACAGTCAGCCGCTACCACATGAATGGTCAGAATTGTGTACAGAAATTCATGGTCACCTGAGAATAAAAACCTTCTGATGTCCTGACTTTTGCTGGGGGTGGCCATGATGGTCAACCCACCACTGTGGTCCAGATTTAAATAGCTCAAAAACTGTTGAATGAAAAGGCAACACTTTCTTGGCACAGTTTTATGCACACTTTTCAATGCATTAATTTTACTCCAGAGATTCAATGTAGCGCAAAAGAAGCAATGTACCTGTGGCAGGTTTAGCACTACCGCATTAAAGATAGCTTTCTCTGTTTTATACAACCATAGTTGATATGACATAAAGTAGCTCTGTCGTCAGTTATGGAAAACAAGAATTTATTTCTTAGTTAACATATTACCTTATACACTCAAAATGCCATTTGGCATGTTCATCTGCTGCACCTTGGTAACCTTTTGCAACCTGTGTCACTGATGTTATAATAAATCATGACAGGGGGTCAAAACAATGCCAACTCAGTACATTGACATACACTACATCCCTCGTCACGTGTCTGAAAACATCGCTACTGGCTTGACACTTCCCTGATACTTGGACCATGACAGCTCTTTTGACGGTTATTGATTTAGGTAAATGCATTAATTTACAGCTATCAAAAATCAATCTATATAAATACAGCACATTTACATTTACATTTACATCAAAAATCAATCAATTTATAACTGCTTTTTGATTAAGAATTATACGTCATTCTGGGATTTCTCCAATCATGTTCTCAGAATCAAATTTACGATTAAGTAGGTATTTGAATCTTCAACTTTATATTACGATGCAGTTCTTAAAGATGTTGCTACATTTAAGCATAAGCTAGCTTGGCAGAAACATTTTGGATTCACTTTCCCTCACCAACTTCTACATTCCTGCCTGGCTGTGAGAAAAGAGAGGGAGGCAGGGAGGGAGGCCAGTATTTGTTTTACTTTGCCGCTGTGTTTTCACCCTTCCTTTT
>NC_045736.1:6753616-6772773 GCF_008692095.1 Etheostoma spectabile | reverse complement strand
TTTTTAGAAATGCACCCTGGGTTCTTTTTGTGAATCACCCGGCAACAGACACATCACTTTGTTTGCATCCTTTCACTGAGAGCGGAAACGTTGCACCGAGGCTCTTCTGGAGAGGCCTGGCAGCGTCCTACCTGACTGACTTACCAATGAAGAGCCAGATATATTGTATGGGGCTGCAGTGTTCCACATAACTGGTCCTGACAACAGTCCCTCCCTCTCCCCACCACCCAAAAAGAACAGAGGCTTTTAGGATTAAGAGACATGGTCTTTCCGTCTACCTCTTAGTCTGTATCTTTCTTTTATATCCCCAAACACACACATTCATTTCCATAAGCTCTAGAGTGCTAAGCCAACATTCAACAATGTTCAAAAATATTTATTCAAACTAGATATTTGAGATGCTGCTTAGCACGGCAACTGACTTGGAAATTGACTGCAAACAATTCATGCAGTCAATGTTAAAAGGACAATGTGGTAAAGTGCAATGTAGCAAAAAAAGTGAAAACTACTTTCTCAACAATAGTGTGGATTAATTTCTCAAATATATAGTATAAATGTATAATTTTTGGGATGTAATTTTATATTAGAGCATACTACTGATACCTCTAACACTTCATGAGAGTATTTTTAAGAAGGTTGTATTTGGTTGGTATAATGGTACAGGTCTGTTTTTTAGATAAGTTTTGATTTTAGCTACGGCAGCGGCGTAGCTATGTTGGTCTGTAAGTCATTTGACTACTTTGGTCCAGACAGAAATGTATCAACAACTTTAGGATGGATTGTCATTAAAGATGGTAAACATTCATGGTCCCCAGAGGATGATTATGACTTTGGTGATGCCCTGACTTTTCCTCAAGCACCACCATTTTGTCACAACCTGGATCAAGGCCATGGCAAAAGATGGAACGAGGCAGCGTAAATTATAAAAAAAAAGTGATTTATTTAACCAAAGTATAAACTAAACAAATATTGTGTGTCTCTGTAACTTAAATAAACCCAAAGCAAAATGTGGTGGTCGGGGTGATCAGGTCGTGGTGGATCTCTGGATTGCTGGGAAGAGCATTAACATAACATTTTGAGAGAAAAAGTCTACAACTATTACCTAGATCGCCATGACATTTGGTACATACATTCATGCCCCCTCAGAATTAATTATAGGTAATACTTTGACATTTCATAGAGCGCCATCATCAAGTCAAAATTGAAATATGCCTGATACTGTGGTTTATGATCAAATGCCTGCAAAACTAATCATATTCCCATAATCAGCTGTACCTTCTGTGCATTGCTAATTGGTAACTCATAGCATGCTAGCATGGTAAACTAAGAAGGGGAACATAACAAGTGTGTTAACATGCATCGTTCCAGTTTATTAATATACTATTTTTATTTTACGTGTGTTCATATTCTGCTTGACTTGTAGTATTAAGAGGTACAGGATGCTGTTATTTACAGTGATATTATTTATGTTGCACACAAAGAGCCTCGCCGTGTATGCAAAGCCTCCGGGTAATACTGAAAGTGAGAGGCAACATATTTCTGAAATGCTCTCTGAATATGTCAGCATTTTAAAATGCATCTGTCATCATCATCTGCATTCCCATTTTGTCTTTCTCACATGACCAATAATCTGCTCTACAGTTTCAGAGCATCGCTTTTGTCCCCTATGTCTGAGCAGGGAAACTGGGGGCCAGCTGTCTGCCTGTGTGTTTGCCCGTGTGTTTGCCTGTACTCTACTCTCTATTACTACCACCTCCTTCTGTAATTACAAGCTCCACTGCACACAGGCTCACCATCAGGTGGGGCCAGGGCCACAAGCGCAGACCCACCAGC
Source organism: Etheostoma spectabile (assembly GCF_008692095.1). NCBI lineage: Eukaryota > Metazoa > Chordata > Actinopteri > Perciformes > Percidae > Etheostoma > Etheostoma spectabile. Next base: position 6,770,940 of record NC_045736.1, on the reverse strand, counting down.
TCTCATCATTGGGGCATTTTGAATTCCCTTCATTTGAGAGCTGCAGGCCAACAGGAAGCTTTTTGCACATCTGAGATGCCACAGCCGGCAGGCCAATCAGCCAGTTGGGATTAAAAATGCAAAATTTTGTTTCATATCATTAGAAGGTTAGCTCACCCCACATTGGTTCACCATCTGGGCTTTTTCTTTCCTTCCCTCTCAGTGATGTGGCTCTTGTGTTGCACTGTATCAGCACCTTGCAGCCTACAGCATGGCAGAGAAAAAAAGAACAATAGATGGAAGGGAATGATTTGGGCAGATGAGCATGGGTGGTGTGGGGGGGTGGAGCAAAGGAAGCAAGCAATGAGAAAACGTTGATAGTGTGGAACAAAGAAAAAGAAGAAGAAATTAAGCAAATGAATAGAAGAATATGAAAATTGTAGATTTTGACACAATCCAGAATTGCATGCATCCATAACAGTGACATGAGCCATGCCACATGATGCCACTTAATATTCAAATGAAGCTGCTTTGGCACCAAAATATCATGAGTCATGAAAAGGTGTCACCTGAAAGCATTATGACAGTGCAACAAACTTGAAATACAAGAAAAAATCATGAATATCACAGTTTTCATAAGTCCGCGTTTGCCATTCCCAAAGGCAGATGTAGATTTTCTTCTAATATTAACACTGCAAAATCCTTACTCATTTTCACGACTCTGTCTTTAACTGTAAAGCTCTGCAAGAGTCCCAGTGAAAGTCTAATAATTTATCTTGGTGTGGGAGTTAAAGTCTGCATTAAGACTGCTCATTTCGGATGTTTCACAAGGGTATTTCATTTAGGAAGGCAGCTGGCCTAAGACGATTACAAGCAGTTTTCAATTTATCTTACACACCCTGACTCCTTTTATTGGCTGGGACCCTTCTATCATGTTTTGCCAGGAGCTAGAGCAGCCACTGGCATCTTCCTCTGTATCTGCTACTTTAGAGTTGCTGCATTGGATGCTACACTTCTATTTTTACCCAGAGCGTGGCCTTTTTACACAAGTCGTTTCACGTTTATCACGCAAATGTTGGATGTAAGTTTAGAAAATAAAAAAAACACTGAACAAGTGTTATTAATGGCAACTTAATGGAATATATTTATTAAGTTATTATGTTTAGTTATTATGCATCAACTGGCCCCTGAGAGAGCCAAAAAGGGTGAGAGAGAGAGAGAGAGGGAGAGAGAGAGAGAGAGAAGGATAGAGAGAGAGAGAGAACTTACTGATGTAGAAAAAAAATCTTCAGGAGTAAGGATATAAAACCTTGAGACAAGAGGATGCTCCTCTCTCAAACCCGCTGCCATCTCAGTGGTGGAAATGTTGGAGTTGGGGAGGGTCGACTTTGAGGTGACATTGACGCTATGTAGATGAGAGTGAGGATCCTGCGCTCCATGTTACGTCCCTGCTCGCTTCAACTCAGACGGCGGCAGCTCCTTTCCCCGTCTTCTCTCCCCTCCTCTCTTTCAGCACCACTCCTTTCAGGACAGCACCTCGCGCTCAAAGACGCATTTGGTCGACATCATTCCCTCTCAGGATCATATGTTTGCTCGCTGTCGTCGGATGCAAAGTTTTCACCTTGGTGTTATTCTGTAAAAGTGCAAGGAAGTAACTTTTTTTAAAAATTGGATTTTTCCCATCGGGGAAACAATCTGGAAAAGAAAAGGATTTCATTGTAAGTATTCTATCACACAGTATGCATTTGATATGAATTAGAGATATTTAGTGTTTGTTGACATAGCTACTTATTTCAGTCGAGGACCGTGGAATTTGGCATGCAGATGCACGGAATTTGGCAATGCGCACGGATGTGCAACTGCACTTCACTTGATGACGACGCAAGAGACTCATCTCATGATGGTCATTAGCGTATTTGGCCGTTCAGTCCTGCAGCCAAATGTTTCAAATATGTCAAATGGAAATGTGTGATCTGTGGTGAAATGAATGTACATATAATTATTTGTCAAATTAGTCCCAATTTGTCTTGAGGGTGTGCGTCTCACTAAAGTCAAATATCACATGAATGTGGACTATTATACACAGATTTGATATAAAATGCCTAACATGTAAATACCAAAATATTTTTGACCGTGCTGCCTCATAATGCCTTTGACAATTACTCATGCTCGTTGATGGAGCGCGCAGAGAACGCGTTCCATGTTTTATCGTGAGCAGATTCGGCTATTTTGCATTTTAAATAATATTAAAGTAAATAGAAATGAATAAGGTACATTTTTAAATGCAGAGCATGTTGTGTAGCTAATTGTTTGCATCAACGTTAATTTGTTAACAAGTTAAATTAATGTTAAATATTTAAACTCTGCCCCGCAGATATTTAAGACAAATGTCTATTTAAGAACTCCAGTGAGTGTTTAGCCTCTCCAGGTGATTCATTGGACGTTATCGTCGCGCCTGACTCCTGAATGTGTTTAATTGCTCTTCTCTTAAGTGGGCCATTGAATTTAGAGCATAATGACTGAAGGACAAGAGCAGGCTCTAAATTTCTGCTAACATGCATTCACTCCAGGCAATAAAAAGAGATTATTATTGCATGAGAAGTATTTATTTGATCCCGTTGGGTTCACGGATCGTGAGGCACATTTTTTTCTCTCCACCCTGAAGAAATGCCATGCAATTAGAACAGATGCATGCCAAATAATCGTGTAAAACAATTCTTTATTTATTTTTTACCAGTAATGTAAAATACTTTTTTTTGCATAGGCCAACATTTTGCCCAACTTAATGAGAAATTTGATCACATATCAAATCTTAAAGTCTTATTTTCATCCAGAAAACAAGTTATTATCCATTTACTGGGGGACATAATTCCACTTTAATCGAACAGAAATCAAGAATCACGTTTTGTTCTTCCTAAACTGATAATATTTTAAACACTTAAGGCAGAATTAGGCTACGCAAACTAATCCCTCATTATTAGACCTGACATTCCAGTTCAAAATCTATGTCGTACAGGTAAATTGACGTGGGGAGCAAGTGATATTTTTTAAAATAGTTTTTTGTGTTTATATGTATACATATTTCAGTTATGTTTTCAGGTTGCTGGACCGCTGCTGAGCTGCTCCTGATCACTCATTACACCGATCATTCGTCTCTACGCGGCACTTAGCTGGGAGCTGGGTGAACAGGGCGGAGAAGCTGCTGTTAGCCTGGACCGGTGCTGAAACCCCTTCCTCTCCACTGGTCAGGACTATCCGACACGCACAGTAACCATGGCCACCAACGGGACCAAAGCCTCAGACGGACACGTCTTAACGGAGACGGTGAATGACGCACCCACCACCACGCCGAACGACAAACCCAAAACCTTGGTGGTGAAAGTGCAGAAGACAAAAAATGAGATACCCGAGAGAGAAACGTGGGTCGGGAGATTTGACTTTCTTCTCTCTTGTGTGGGATACGCAATCGGACTCGGAAATGTCTGGAGATTTCCTTATTTATGTGGAAAAAACGGTGGAGGTAATCAGGAATTCCTGGCAATTTTCCATTTATGTATACACCAAAAGGAATGCAAAGATCTCGACATCCAAAAAACTACCAGTTTGTTCCCGGAGGTTTTTAATTAAACATAAAGCTAAAGTCATCTAAGCCGTGCGCATTTGCGCACAAGTGAAAGCTTGGGACGGGGTGCAGTGTAAAAGCAAACATTCCTTTTATCAAATTATCTCATGTGGATTATGATGAATGTTAATAGGTAATGATTAACAGCACATGTACTTCTTACCTCTCATTCAGGGGCCTTCTTGATTCCCTACTTTTTGACCCTCATATTTGCTGGCATGCCCTTGTTCCTTCTGGAGACGGCTCTTGGTCAGTACACTTCCATTGGAGGGCTTGGAGTGTGGAAGCTGGCTCCTATGTTCAAAGGTAAAATACACTTGTACGTTATTCTTAACGTACAAGTTAAGAACGTTAAGAAAACCTTAACGCCTGCTCGTATTATCTTAATTGGCTGCTTCCTAATCCAGGTTAATTAACAGGCAAAGTCGGAAATTGGGGCTCTTTATAATTACGCAACAGAGGCCATAGCTTTATCGTCTGTGAATGACCAAAACAAAATATCTTAATGTAATATTATTTTTGTTTCATATCAACACACGTATTACAGCACAATTTAATAGCATGTCTGTACTCTGCCTGTTTCAGGTGTTGGTCTGGCCGCTGCTGTTCTTTCCTTCTGGTTAAATATATATTACATTGTAATCATTTCCTGGGCTATTTACTATCTGTACAACTCCTTCACTAGTGTGAGTATTTTATATGTATATAATATTGTTGTTTCATAATAAAACAGTGTAACACGACTTGAATACCTTGAACATTCAGGGGAGGAATAGTCCTAAAGTAGTCTTGCTTCTTAGATTCTTACTGAAAAATCCTTGAGTCCCCCTAATTGTTTTTTGGCCAGGTTGTATTTTACACATAGTAACCCTTTTAGTGATGTGGCAGGTTCTTTTTGTTGACACTTCTTACATAGGCCTAAGGGTGAACAGTCCTAAAGATAGATAGTGACATTTATTACTTCCTTTCCCACATAATTAGCATCTTACACAAGGTATTGATAAATTCATTTGGCTATGAGGCATTCACTCCTCTGAGAAAAGCATGAAATCTCAATGAGGATCATGGTCTTGGCTGCTCGACAGCCAGAGAGAAAAGGAGCCGGCGGTGGGAGAGTGGTCCAAGTGAAAAGAACTGTCTGTGAGATTTTTTCTCTTTTATTTTCTTTAATTTTCAGGATCTGCCATGGCAGACGTGTGGCAATTCCTGGAACACAGAGCGCTGCTTCACCAACTACAGTATCACAGACACCAAAAACCTCACCAGCGCTGTGGTGGAGTTCTGGGAGTAAGCTGGATATAAGAGTCTGCTTAGATCACAAGGATACTGCTCTGATGTGAACAGATTTAAGCTACAGAGAAAGGACGGGCTCCCTACTGTGCATAATGACGATCAGGGTTGGAGTCTGATATTGCCATCTAGATCTGAGGATCCAGTGGTTCACAAAATCCCTTTGAATCCATCTATTCAGACATCTTAAGTAAATGAAAAAATGTGCACATAAAATTAAGGGCCGCAAACAAACCTAAGCCCAAAACATTTGTGAAACATGCGTGCATGCAAGCATGACTTACCTTAACTGTGGTGTCTTAGAAAAGCTTTATTGGGGAGAAAGAAAATCCAAGCAGAGGGCTTTTTGTGAGTATCCAGACACATGTGTGCATATTTGTGTGTGCACTCATGTGTGCTGCATGTATGAGATCAAGGATGCATTTGTACATTGTAGTAAAACTACTTTATTCCTTCCCTGCAGACGTAACATGCACCAGATGACCGATGGTCTGGAGAAGCCTGGGGAGATTAGGATTCCACTGGCTATCACACTCGCCATTGCATGGGTGCTCGTCTATTTCTGTATCTGGAAGGGGGTCAGCTGGACTGGCAAAGTAAGTAGAGGGAGAAGTCAAAGACAAAATAAAACGGAAAAAAATAAAATCCATGATGAATTGAATTTGCATCATCTTCATGCTCAAGGTTGTAAAGTTGGCACAATGACATGTTGGATTTTTTTTCAAATGAAGGCATCACATAACTTTGTCATACTACTTTTATTAATGTTTTCTTTTTTTATTTATGACAGATTCATCATTCCTTTTTATACATAGCAGTGTCACTGACAGTATCTCTGTTAGTTCATCTGTTATACAGAAGAGCTTCTGGTGAATGATCTAAATGATGTTGACTTTGATAGCACAGTGCAAAATTAGTTTAGCTAAGGAGGAAAGTAGTGCAGTGAGAATGTGCTGAACCCAACCATTCTGGGGTCATCTTGCCTCTGGGGAATGGCTGGCTAGGTCACTGTGCTGCACTGTGCTTTGGGGATGGTGTCACAGTACTGTAACACTGTTCATGATGAGTTGAACAACTTAGCAGTTTTCACGGTTTTATAGTTGTATTGCCTTGCAGGACTAACGTTCAAAGTAAAATAATGCTCACTAGCTGTGCGATTTAACAAGTTAGATTTGATGGCGCAGTGCATATGACACATGTCTTTGGTGTGCTAGATCTGGGTTCAATTCCCACTGCGATACATCAACCAATGTGTCCCTGAGCAAGGTACTTAACCCATAGTTGCTCCAGAGGTGTGCAACCTTTGACATTTAATGTAATGTAATGATAGACAACATTCCGTTTTCTGACATGACTTTGTGTCCCACAGGTGGTGTACTTCTCAGCTACATACCCATACTTTATGCTGTTCATCCTGTTTTGCCGGGGCGTCACTCTACCTGGTGCAATTGATGGAATCCTCTTCTACATCACACCAGACTTTCAAAAACTAAAGGAGTCTGAGGTATGCTCTTTGTTTTTTGGCCTAGATGTCTAAAACAGTGTCTGATTATGAATATATATAGCTCTTTATTGAACGGCAAAATAAAGGTGTCTGCAAGATGATAAGCTGAGCCCAAGTGGGAGGTGTTTTTTGGGGAAAAGTTGTATAGCTCGTTTACCGGTTACCGTAATACCATAATAGAGGATCTCTTATTGTACCTGGATATAGGCAAAAAGTACTGTATTTAGTTTAAAATCTTATCCAAATAGATTATTGGTGTGTGCACAGTGTGAATACTAAAATCTAATATCTATAACAATCCCTGTTAATTACAAAGGCAGCAAAATAGTAGAAGAGATGTCTATTATTACACAGCTATAAAAACTATCAGTGTACTGTATACATATACAGTATATATATATATAATATACATAATATAGCTTATAAAAGTTGAACTCCTGCGATGGCTATGCATATTTGTATTTATAATTCTAAGGCAGGTTCATTTTAAAGTAAACAGTTGGTCTCACGTAGATGTTGCAATACGGAAGTGTGCCAGTGGTATTTACAGTAGGAGATGCATCCAATTCTAGAAAAATAAGACCCTACATGATAACATTGTTGAATTTCTTTTTAATGTCATGTTTTATTCTGTAGTGATTGTGAATAAATCATTAAAGCTTAAGAAGAAAATGAGATGAAACTAGATGCTGTGTGGAGAGACATCATTAGACAAGGCAAGGTCTTGTTGTTATGTTGATCAAGATAAGATGCAATGATTTGGAATCAGAGTGGATCACATAGTACCAAGAGTAACAAGACACAGCACTTAGGTGTAACACTTTCCGGAAATGCGGCTTTTTCCAGTCCCTGCCATTACATCAAAGGTTTACAAAAGACAAGATACATTTGTTCATTGATCAGCAAAGCCAGTTAAATTGGCTGAAAATGACAAATGTGGCCACATTATCAGCAAAATATAATCAAATGTATCCTTTTTTAAATAAATATCTCTATTTAGCACAAATTAGCTGTTTACATCTGTTTCCTAACCTCTATTTTCTAATCTTTGTGTGTCAGGTTTGGCTGGATGCTGCCACTCAGATCTTCTTTTCCTATGGACTGGGATTAGGCTCTCTGATTGCTCTTGGCAGCTACAATCCCTTCAATAATAATGTATACAGGTAGGTGACTATAATATTTAGCATATTTCAGGTTCATTTACCACATAAATCACATGTTCAGAGTGTTTTCTACCAGTCACTCACACGTTTGTTTTTAAGTAGACCGTGCAGGTGTCTGATTCTGGGATTATTTTTGGTTCCCTGGTAACATAGTGTCTGCTGTACCTTCTATTTTGGGACTAATCGAGTGTCCAGCTGTATCCGTGGTTTCTTTATTTTGCTTCTACGTTCTGTTTTTACACTCATAGGCACAGCGTTTGGTTTGTCTCAGCCTCTGTCACGTTGTCGGATACACACTGCAGCCCAACTACGTACAGCTATGGTTCAAACTTTATTGAAACTGCTGGTGCTTTTTTTAAAAAGATTGGATCGATATGAATTTACTCAGCAGCTATGTAACTGCAGGATGCAAAATAGCTCTCCACCTTCCCTTCCCCCCACGCCTCTCAACAATGTGTGACGGGTTGATAAGGAATTGATACAGGCGTGACAATGGCTGCCTTGTGCTTTGTCTCTCCCCTACAGAGATTCTATCATTGTCTGCTGCATCAACTCCTTCACCAGCATGTTCGCTGGCTTTGTCATCTTCTCCATCGTGGGATTCATGTCCAATGTAACAAAGAGACCCATTGCTGATGTGGCCGCCTCAGGTAATTGCAATCAATGTTGAAATTCGATAGTGACAATCAGCACATGCAAGAGATACTTGCGTCTGGGCAAAGATTTGCCCTCAAAATTGCAACATGTTGTTCTTTTAGTCCAAAAGAGAGGGTTTTAGCTTGTCAATAGAGATCAGTTCTGACTTCTGGATTTATTAGAAAGAAAGAATGCCCAGTGATTTTGCAAAAACTGTCCTTTGTGAATACTCAAATTTGACATTCAGCACTCACACTTTGTTCTTCCAAGGACACTTTGGATGTACCCAGTATTAAACTAAATTTCATTATGGCTGAGTTTGAGTGTTGAAAATGATAGACAACATATTGACATATCTTCTTTTCTTTGTTGCCATTTTGTTTTTGATCTCATCTTTTAACAGTGTCCTACTGTAAGTACATACTACCATTTCTATAACATTTGTCTTTTGTCAGGACCTGGTCTGGCATTTTTGGCTTATCCTGAGGCTGTGACCCAGCTGCCCATCTCTCCTCTCTGGGCCATACTCTTTTTCTCTATGCTGCTAATGCTGGGAATCGACAGCCAGGTAAAGATAACCCTACAACAATGGTCTCAGCTGTGGTCTTTAGGCCATATTCACATAGCAAAGTGCTAATGTTCAAACTTCTGAGAAGCAATGCTTTGACAAATGAAAGCAAACTTTAAAAAAATGGCCAGGATTATATTATTTCAGGGTGGAAACTGTCTTACTGTGTCATTGCAACTTAAAAGTATTACTAAAACATAAAGTGTCTTGCTGTTACTCTTTCATTTTTGAAAGTTACTTCTAAACCTTAGGATAACAATGTATTATGTAACACAGTTTTGACGTTATTCTGCAACCTCTCCAGTTCTGCACTGTGGAAGGCTTCATTACCGCGCTGGTTGATGAATTCCCTCACATTCTCCGAAAACGCAGAGAGATCTTCATTGCAATTGTTTGCCTTATTTCTTACATCATTGGATTGTCCAACATCACCCAGGTAAATACTTTTTTTCTTATTGGATATTCCTCTTGCAAAGACATTACTAAAAATACATTCTCTGATTAAATGACAAGGTTTATAACTGTTGCCACATTCCGGTCAATATTAAGTCCCACTACGAGGATATACCCCCGTTTCATACTATTTTCAGAATCCAGTAAAAATGTTGCACAAGTTCAACAAGTTCAGCTTTAATCAACTGAGTAAATACTTCAAATATGTATGCATCAACATGCCTTTGTCAATTAAAGTTCAATATTTCTAACTTTGGAACAATGTAAGCATCACACAGGACACCAGCAGTTTCACTTCAGCAGCTGACAGAGTAATAGGCAAGACTGTTATGTGTATGGGTAAGGATGATTACATGGTCCGTTGGTTTTTCTGTCCATTTGTCTGTCTGTCCAACACTTTGGTCCAGAGGAAGATATGGTACCCTTACAGTAACTCCTAAAGGTTTTGGGGACCACCTGAGCTACTAGGTCCATGACATGGAATTATCAATGGCAATCATAATGTATTTCCATGACACGCCTTGTGTTTGTGTAGGTTTGTTCCAATTTGGTTCAAAAGTTTAAAGAAATAGTATATAAGGGTATATATGTACATTTTTACATATACAGTACATGCAAAAAGTGAGCATAAAGTCGGCAAAGAGGCTTCTGCTTCTGTCTACTTGTGAGCTAACAATGACAGAATCACTGCAGGCCAAGTTCGTGTTTGCCAATGACACTCGAAGACCCTGCATTGTCCCTTTGCTTCTGCCAAACTGGATTTCCATCATGCCACATGCACAGCCCTGTTAGAACGAGGTCAGTTACCCTAATCACTGCTCTGGGCATTACAAAATATTTCAAGCTTCACAGAGTAGGAGTTGACAAACTGTAGCACGTCCCTTTGAGCTGGTCTCCTTAACACCCTGATAGATTGTAGACAGATGTGAAATGTTACAACGAGATGCTTGATCTACACTGGCCCTGCCTGTGCAGCACATTGGCACGCAATTTCCACAAAGAAGTCTTAGCACCAATTCGGTCCTCACCACTGAAACATGACTAACACTCACCAGCTACAGCCGCCGGTGCACTCGCCTTTGATGTTAGTCCTGCACATCCAAAACTATCATTGCTTTTTTAACGTTTTCCCGCTGGCCTTTCCCTTTTTTCCCTTCTCGTTTTACAGGGTGGACTGTACGTGTTCAAGCTATTTGACTACTACTCAGCTAGTGGAATGTGCCTGCTCTTCTTGGTCTTCTTTGAGTGCATCTCAATTTCATGGTTTTATGGTGAGCTCCATCTATGTCTAATCTTCTTAAGGATGTTTTTCCCAACTAAAACATTCTTGTCTTTTGTGGCTGACTTTTTGGGGGCTAAAATCGCAAGATCCAGTTTAGAAACATCTAGTATATCACACAACACTAGAAATATCTAGTGTTGTGTGACGACTAAAACTGCATTCATCATGCTTTATCTTTGGTTCCAGGTGCAAACAAATTCTACGATAACATTGAGGAAATGATTGGCTACAGGCCCTGTCTGTGGTGGAAGGCCTGCTGGGTTGTTTTCACTCCACTCATTGTGGCTGTAAGTGTTATCTGTGGGTAACATACATGATTTTCCAGACACCAACTATGACACCCCATCAAGGACAATATTTAGGGTTACTGTATACAGTCTTAGGTGAAGCTATGTATTGAGAATGATTCATATAATATTTATGTACAAAAATAAGCTATGGTTTTTCTTGTCACTTTACATTGATGGTTGTGTACACGACCATCAAAAGGAGTCCAATTATGTTTACTTAATAGCATTTACGTTATGTAATGATTGGCTTAGGTGTCAATGTTACACAGTGTGTCTGTTGTGTCCAAAGATCATCCAAGACCAACAGCTCATTCTAAGGTTTTACTTGAATATTTATTAGTAATATATTTGAAGCCTAGAATTTAGACTCTGTTATAGTTAAATGTCTAAACATGATGATGAAGGCACTGATATATTTATATTTTTTGCCCCTCTTGTCCAGGGAGTCTTCTTGTTTAGTGCAGTGCAGATGGTTCCCCTCACCTTGGGTGAATATGTTTTCCCAGCCTGGGGCCAGGGGGTTGGGTGGTGCATGGCCCTCTCCTCCATGACACTCATCCCTGGCTACATGGGCTACATGTTCCTCACACTCAAAGGCACATACAAAGAGGTAAGGTAATTGTGGATTCAGTCAAAGACTGTCTTTTGCTGTATTAGATCAGGAACAATGGATGAATTATGTGCAGTGTAGGGCAAGTATTCATATACTGCGTATATGTATATAGAAAGCAAGTAGAGTTCCAAAATGCTTATAAAATATCTACAAATATCTGCATATGCACATTAAATCAAAATACAATCTACATACATAAACTCACACATATGTATACTGGTATAAAAATGCTGTGGACGTGTGGTTCATGAGAATAGACTGAAACACTAAGAGTTTTAGTTAGTGTATTGCAAATACGATAGCTGCAGATTTTCCAGAGCATGTGCATCACTGCATTTTACGCATCTATTAGCTGTCTGAATTTTAATCTGCAGCCGGGCAGGCTCTGTGCTTAGAGTTTCAAGTGGATTACTTGGTATGCAGGATTTTGGGCTCAAATTTATTATTACATACTGTATGACAGATCAATCCAACACAAGAAAAAAGTGGTATATTTAGAGGGTGCTGATGTTTTGTAAGGATGATGTAATGTCATTTTACAGGCAGTTTTAACCATTAAGGACAGTTTGAATAAAAATTTAAAGTTGGTAAATTTTTAATGACAGTTTGGCTCAAAATACTATATTAATATACTGATCCAGGATTTATATCATCCTCACTTACATTTACAACATTTACATAATGGTTGGCACTGAAAGTAGTACCTGAAACGTAATTTGGCAGAAAAAAGACTTTTCACACTGGATGTTAAAAGGCTCAACGTAGTCCAATGTGATTTAGCTCTGTGCATTATAACTGCACTGTGATTCAGTGCTTTTGTAATGAGCAAACACATGCAGGCATGCTCCGCAAAGACACGATTAATTGCCATGAAGAGTTGAACAGTGATAAAAGGATTGTTAAAATAGTGTTTCTAATTATTTCTGTTAAACAATTTAAGTCCCTTATTGCTATACCAGCTACTGAGTTCTTAGCAAAGTGCATTCATTTGTATGCAGCAGAATGGTATATTGCATTTTTATTGATCTAATGATTCTAATCATAGGCACATAATACCTTTTCCATCATGCCATTTACATTAAGAGTATTTGATTTGCAGTCATCCACAATGCGCTGAATTATAACCTTACATCTATGCGGTCCCTAGTGACAGATATAGCTTTATAGCCGGCGCTGACAGAATAAATGGGCCATAATTGCAGGCAGCGCAACAGAAGCAGTCAGAGGCGATGTGCAGGTGTCAGATCCTGCAGTACCAGCTGATGGCTGATTGTCTAATTGTAGCAATCAGCCAGCTGATTAGTGCTCTGCACCAAGGCGGAAGCTTAATTTCACAAACACTCCATAGAAATGCCTGCTGTGCCGCAGAACCCCGGGTCCTGCAATACCCATAGTTAATAACATTTGAAAGATTTACCAAGTTTGAAATGGTTTGATTTAGTTTTGTGGACTCAGTAAGTTTGACCCATGAAACATTTGTTAGTGTCATGAACATTGGTTTTATTTTTCTTCACCAGCCATATCTCAGGCTGTATTAATTCTTAAAATATATATAATATATATCACATCAGGGAAACTGTATAGATGTCTTTTCTGAATTTCTCATAGTGTACACTGTAGTGTAAAATGTACACTCAGAGCCTTTATCAAGCTCACAGCTGTGTAGCTGGTGTGTTTTGTTACAGTTTGTTGGTTTGAACACAAACACTGCAGCTGTTTGGTTCTTACGAACGCTGTATGTCAGTGTTTACTCGTAATTTCGACACCATCAGTGCATTTTTCAGCTGCGTTATCTGTGGTTTTCCATTTTTAGCGCCTGCGGATTATGTTGAAGCCTGTGGCACTGACGAAGGCACAAGAAAATGCCGCAGACCAGCAGACAGAAAACCAGAATCAGAACCCTGTCAACGAGGAAGCCTACATCTAGAAACTTCTGCCTGTCTCTCTGTCTCGACGGCCAGACTGGCGATCTACACAGAAAAAACATAATCAAGGTTTGGAACGACCACCAGACTTTCATGTCTGCTTTTATTCACCTACCTCCTGGGGACACGTGAGACCAACCTGATTACAGTTATTTGTAGAGGTTTTTCTGTTTGTTTGTGTATTTGTATAATACAGAGTTAAACTTATGAGGAAAAACAAACCACCCAGCAAAATTGTTGTGATATTATGAATTTCATTATGCAAAAAAGTTAGTCTTTTTAGAAAAAGATATGTGACTTAGGAAATTACTGTATATTGAATATATAATTTAAATTTGGAGGCCCGCGTTGATTCAATAGTATTGTGCTACTTTGAAGATATTCATTAATCTACTAAAATACAATTATTGTACAAAGAAATATATTGGTTAAATGCATTTTGCTTGTACATGAAATAAATACATTAAAATGAATGCAGTGTAGTAGGTGAAAAAAAAAATGCGATTTGAAAGTTTGTAAAGTGAAAATTTAATATTGACCATTTTATGGCCAAGACATTATGGGAATGTGCAACAGGTAAGGCCAAAATCTGTTTGTATGTGTAAAATATAATTTAGCCAGCTATCACTCCCTTGCAGGATTCTGCAGTTCGCCTGAAATGTTTACCACCCATGTGTGGGGCTACCTTTTGAAAAGCACAATATGGAATTTTGAAATGTCCAACTTTTTTTTTTGGCTCGATTGACACTAGTGACAACAGCAAAAACAACTTACATAGGATAGCAAGAGACTGTTATAATTGTTTATACTATGTTTTCTAAAGAACAATAACTTTGTATGTTACCTGAATCTTTTTTGTAGAATCATTTTTAGGTCATTTTTTTATATGTGAGAGTAAGAAGGACCAAAATCATACTCACGTTAGAAAGATTGGTGCAGACATTTGACCCACTGACTATATATTGATTCAATCAAGCATCTCCTTTTGTCTCTTTGAAGAGCAACAGCGTACAGTAAAGCTGTGGCCAATACAACAAATGCCACATTAGCATTGTGCGTACAATATTTAATATTTCTGCCTCCTGATAACCAGTTAAGTTGAAAAAGAGAGTTGTGTTGCAATAAGCCCATACTAATTCAGATCTATATTTTAAATTCTGAGCTTGAATAAGCTGCTGGGGCCGCTGCATTGGAGACTGCATGATGGATTTCAATGATAGCTACCACTATTCTGACTGGAATTGTTTACTTTTATATCTATCTAGTAACCCACTCCTCAGGAACAAAGGTGGACGTGACCAAATTCTCTCAGATACTACCATTGTACACTGAAACAGTTAATGCCGTATTTGAGAAAACGCAAATTTCTGCCATTTCCTTTCATTAATCTAACATGCTACCTTTAATGGGCTGTACTCAATATTCAGAACATTAATATAGCAGCAAAGAAATATTTGTTGTGAAAAGATCTAGTGGGGTAATGGCATTCTGAGCAGATAATGAAGTCACACTGCCCCGTGTGTTGTAATCCAAGCTTGTTTTGCAGTTTGTTTTGATCGACAGTCCAGCCGTGCATGCATGTTGGTGCATGTAGCCGTGACATAACGTGGGTATTTCATGAATTGGGGAATGGTCTTTAAGAGGGGTGTAGAGGCATACCAGCCTGTTTTTTTGTTTGTTTTCTTCATTATTTCGAGTACAGCCTCTTTAAGTAGCAACAAAACATAAACAGACAAACAAAAGTATAATATATACTACTTGGGCACACTCGAAAAGCTGATCCAAATTGTTGCCTCTTTTAGGTGTGCTATTCAGCTCACGTAATTTCTTTCAGTGTAAATGAACTGTGATGGCCTTCACTCAGTCATTTTAGTAGACGCCATAGTGTGGCAAATGCAAATTTCTGCACTTGCCACACTAGGACAAGTGCAGAGATTAGGAAAGAGAAACTTGGGCTCAGTCAGAGGACAAAGCCGCCAAAAGCACTGTTCACACAACAGGACATAGCCAGATGCTATATAATGTAGGCCAACACCACTGAATCTACTCCTTTTAATAGGGTAAAGAAAAACCTATTGTTACATATCAAGTTTGCTCGGCAATATAAAAACATACGTGTAGAAGCTGCACTGTATTACTATGAAGGAGGATCAAGACAGTTTGCTTCTGTGGCAGCTACATGCGACAGGAATCAGGTTGAATCCGTCCCGTTTATCTTTTATCTATGTTTTTTTTTCAAAGATATGTGAATTAAAATGTGCAATGACAAAGGGTTCTGTGAATTTTGTATAAAGTTACCATACTGCAGTTTTCTCTCTTGAATGATGTTGTAAACTGGACTGTGTAATACATGTATCTGTGAATGTCCGTACAACCTGAGTTTTTCTTTACTTTTGTCTAAGTGTTGAACAAAAAATGTGATATTATTTGCTGTTTTCTGCAATAATATTATCTCAGAAACTAAAGCACATGTCTCTCTCAACTGTACAAATTATAATTACAATAACAAAAATAGAGTAATAAAGATAATGATAATAATATTAATAACGTAGCCTAATAGAAATGTCTAGTCAGACAATATTGTTTTGTATATTTCTAGCTGTTTCATGGGCCTAATGTAAAATATTCTATGTAAAAAATATAATTGTCTTTAGATGGGGTTATATGAAAAAGCATGATTGCAATATATGTTATCTGCAAAATTAAATAAAGACCTATAGATTATAACATCTGTGTCATGTAATCTTTCTATAGGGGGGAGACAATATTTGAGTCCATTTATTTTTAAATGCATTCAAAATAAGTTTTTTTTTTTCTTTTTTTTTTTTACCAGCCAATGGTGGGTAAAAAATGCAATAATAGGTTAATTTGTGAAATGTTGAAATACCATTTCTATTTGTTAAATGAATGTCACTCTTTGAATAACTAGTGCTGACTTATATATGCTCTTAAAATATTCTTTCTGCATTGAGTGAGATGCTTTTGCATGATACTGACCTGCTCAGCTCAGTGTAATGCTAATGCTCGATTTATTACATAAATGGAAATTAATATGCTATCAGCTTCACCTAAACAGATGTTCTCTGCAAACTTAGCTGATAGTTTCTGACAAAATGGTGTTGCCACAGCAATATCTTTATGACACATGCACTGACAGTTGTGCCAGGACAGACACTAGAGCTGTCCAGGCTGACAGCCAATCCCTCCGGGCTCAATGCACCATCCATCTCCCTACTGTCATGCGGTAGTTAGCCTACATTCAGTTATAATCCAAATAGCCAAATCATCACAAAATGCACAGTGAGAAGAGAAGTACAGAATGTGTAGACATCTACGTTTCAAATAATTTATAAAAAGGGAACAATAGAAAATCATCCTGCCGTTGCAAATAGGATAGGGAACATAAATTACACAACATGTCTTAAAATAATGTGTCTGGTTTACATATGTTGGCTTTCAATATTTGGTGTCAAGGCTCTCCCAAAAACCTCATCCCTGGTCTACAGGCCTCAGTGTGCTACTGAATTACAATAATAGCCTGTTACGATGGCTGTTCTCCTGCTGGACTCCTCAGTCAATCAGTACAGTACATCTTGTGAATAGAGATGAAGAAATCTAAACCTAGCTATAAAGTACAAATACAAGGGACCAATTTTAGTTGGAGCACACTATACATGATCATTTTAATAAGTAATTCAATCATGTGAAATACTCCCACTTTCAGCAGTTTACAAATGAAGTGTATTACCATGTTTCAGAGTGTCATCCTTAAAACAAAAATAACAAAGCTGAGAAATTAACTACTGCCTCTTTGTTGGGACAACATACAGCAGTGTGTTTGTGCAGATCCATGTCTCTGGTGTGTCTCAGGTGTTGTAACTAAGCATCTCTTTGTTTTGAGAGTTTATTATTTATAGGCATTGAAAACCAATGGTGCAAGATAATGAATTGTGTGTCTGTATTGTGTGTGTGTGTGTGTGTGTGTGTGTGTGTGTGTGT